>NC_139899.1:33852191-34159691 GCF_905171665.1 Trachurus trachurus | reverse complement strand
AAACAATGCTGAATTAAGTGAGGAAATTGTTGAATCAATGTTAAATTAAATCTATGAATTAAATGTATTTTGCAGTTTGTCTTTCTGACCAATTTGGACCGTTTTATGGCAAAAACTGCACTTTTGTCTTGGTTTTAGCTACAGATACGGCACTTTGCCTTGGATTCACAGTGCTTTTTTTAGATGAACAGCAAAATAAAAAGCCCAATAACTGTGGAAATTTTAGCAGAACCAACATCAGATTCTACCAGATTGAAGAGAATACGCCTTTACACTTCTGATTGGTTAAAAAAATAAAATAAAATGTAAAAGATGCAGATAGTGCACTTTGCCTTTGTAGGGCAGAAAACATCAGTTTGTCTCCATCATCATCATCATCACCACCATCGTCACCATGGTAACAGATGTGTTGATGAAGAGGTATTCATTCATTTCATTCATTCATTTCTTCATTTCAGACCCAAGGGGATCCATATCGCCATAAAAGCACAATAAAAGAATAAAAGAAAGACAGAATAAAAGTAAAATAGAGGAAAAAGAAAAACACAAAAACACAAAATACAAAGTACAGAGCCTTCCCCACTGTTCAGTGTAGGGTTGCATATCACCACCAACACGTCTTCTCTTGCAGACAAACGGGAAGAAGAACAGAATCAAAGAATGTTGAATCCTGGAGCATCTCTCTCTCTCTGGACCCAAAACTCTATAACTATACTGACCTGATATAGGTTATTATATATTATCTAATCGACCTTATATAGGTTTCTCATTCTGAAACTCCACCTTCTCCAACAGAAGGACCAAGGCTACTGTCGTCTGGACCAGGACGGACAAAGACAGACAGGATCTAACCTAAACCTTCTGTATGTAACCTCTATCAAGCTAACTTAAGATAGATAGATAGATAGATAGATAGATAGATAGATAGATAGATGATAGATAGATAGATAGATAGATAGATGATAGATAGATAGATAGATAGATAGATAGATAGATAGATAGATAGATAGATAGATAGATAGATAGATAGATGGATAGATAGATAGCTTTATTTAATCCCCAAGGGGAAATGTAAAATGTCACAGGCAGCGGCTATAAGGGAAAACACATAACAACCACAAGACAAACACACGTAGACGAGGTGTCAGTAAAAACCATGAGCCACATGAGAAGAAGGTGGATGACAAGGAACATGTTTCGTCTCAGGAAACATCCCATAATAATCACTCATCATCACCTCATCTATTAGACTATAGACACCTCTGGTAACATCTGTAACATCTGCATTGATTTATATTTATTCTATGTCACTGACACTCTCTCCTCTGTGTGGAGCTGAGGGGTCGTCAAGGTGACGGGATGTCAAGGACGTCCTCTCCTCTTCATCCTCCATCATCATCATCATCATCATCATCCTCATCCTCACACACACACACCTACACACACCTAGACCCAGACTCCCAGCATGCATCAGCTGGTTCTGGTTCTTCTGACACTTTTCTCCCGGGAAACTGTTGAACAAAAGCGCGCGTGCCATTGTTCCGAAGCCTCGTGAGTAAACACACACACCTGACACACACACACCTGACACACACACACACACACACACACACACACACACACAATAACACACTCCTCCATCACCCCCTCCTCACCCCCCGCGGAGCTGCAGGTTCCCGCGCTCAGCCCGGGGGGGGGGGGGGGGGGGGTAGTGATGGACCTCGCGCTGCTGCTGCCTCGCGCTCCGCTCGCGCTGACAGGAGCGCGTCATCACCGGCAGCAGCACCGAGCGCTCGCGCAGCTCCGCTCGGTGTGTGTGTGTGTGTTACAGCTTCTTACCGGTTCAGACGGAGACGTCGGTCCGGGGGGGGTGAGGGGGGTCTGGGGGGTCTGGGGGCACGAGCCGCTCCGCTGCTGCTGCTGCACGAGCTCAGAGCTCAGACCGAGGAGCACGAGACCACCGAGCTGCTGCCGCCGCTGCTCCGGTAGGACGGAACCCTGAGGCGCGTCACCGAGACAGCGCCGTGCACGACGGTCGAGACTGGGAGAGAGAGAGAGGAGGAGCGAGAGGAAAGAGAGGAGGAAGAGAGAGGGAGGAGGAGAGGGAGAAAGGAGAGGAGAGGAGGGAGAAGAGAGAGATGGGGGAGGGAGGAAGACAAGGAGATGGGGGAGAGAGAGTAAGGAGGGAGGGAGAGAGAGAGGAAAGAGAGGAGAGAGAGAGGGGGCGGAGGAAGAGAGAGTGAGAGAGGGAGGAAGAGAAGGAGATGGGGGAGAAAAGGGAAGAAGAGAGAGAGAGAGAAGGGAGAAAGAGAAAGGAGGGAGAGAAAGAGAGAGAGAGGGGAAGGGGGGAGGGAGAGGGAGTGAGAATGAGGAGGGAGAGAGAGAGGAGGAAGAGAGGGACATGGGGGAGAGGAGAGAGAGAAAGGAGAGGAGATAGAGAGAGGGAGGAGGAGGGGGAGAAAGGAGAGGAGGGAGGAAGAGAGGGGGGGAGAAAAGGGAAGAAGAGAGGGAGATGGGGGAGAGGAGAGAGAGAAAGGAGATAGATAGAGAGAGAGAGAGAAACCAGGTCATGATCTAAAACTAGAGAACATAAACCAGATACCGACAGGAGGGGGCGTGGCCTAGAGATGAGGGGGCGTGGTCTAGTGACGTCACAGCGACAGCTCCACCTCCTGCCCGTTGCTCATTACGACGACCAGCGGTTACGTTTCGTTGCTAGGCGACATCTAGCGGCGGCGGTAGAGAGGAGGGAAACCCCGCGGTGAAAACAGACTGAACCTTTAACTGGTCCAATCAGAGAGTTTCCCTCTGACACCACAGCTGGGCCAGCTCAGCCAATCAGAGCACACGACACGGCGGGACAACGGCCCAATCCGTGAAGCCTTCGTTATTTCATTTTTCTGTTTCAAATTTGGTTTCTGCGAATTTACTTTTTCTCATTTACGAAAAGTTAATCAGCTGGATTTCTCCCCCGGGATGACGACGCAGGTTGGCCGCGGTCAACCTGCGTCGTCATCCCGGGGGAGAAAACGAGGAGAAAAATAGCCTATTTTTATTTTTCGCTTTCCCATTTATAATTCCTAAAACGTTGTTTTTCGTTTTCAGTTTTTCCGTTTTAGTTTCAAAACAGATAAACAGAAGACTAGACCCATTTTTCAGTTTTTCTGATTTAGTTTTGAAAGAAAGAACGAAGGCTACGCGGATTGATTGATTCTTATTCTGGAGCATTTTCTACTAAATAGTTTTAAATCCTCTTCACTCTCTGATTAAAACCAATTAATTTAATGTTTATTCACAAAAGTGTAAAAAGACTCATCACATTAAAAGCAGCTTGTTTTTAGACACTTTTTACTTCTTTCAAGCAGATTTTCACTTGAAATAAGTAGAAAAATCTGATAGTGGAGCCGGTTTTTCTTTCTTATTACAAACACAAAGAACTTGCTTTCACTGGCAGATTTTTCTACTTATTTCAAGTGAAAATTAGTTTGAAACAAGTGAAAATGATCTAAAAACAAGTTCATTTTTAAGTGATGAGTCTTATTTTAAGTGGAAAGAGATTAGTTTTGACTAGAAATGAGACATTTTGACTAGAAATAAGACAAATATTCTTGGAAAGATGTAGAGTTTTTGCAGTGCTCTTGCTGCTGTGTGTGGGTCAGTCGGTCCGGCCCTCGAACGATGAAAACTAGCTTTTTAAGCTAATTCGAGTGCATTTACTGTACATGTGTGTTTTTTTATTTTATACAATGTTTATTAATGTGCATTGTCCCTTTAAAATAAACTAAACTGTACTGATCAGACCTGTACTCCACATCTTGACCAGACACTGAGAGAAAAACAGCTGCACTGCAAAAACTCAACATCTTTCCAAGAATATTTGTCTTATTTCTTGTCAAAATGTCTCATTTCTAGTCTAAACTAATCTCTTTCCACTTAAAATAAGACTCATCACCTAAAAATGAACTTGTTTTTAGATCATTTTCACTTGTTTCAAACTAATTTTCACTTGAAATAAGTAGAAAAATCTGCCAGTGAAAGCAAGTTTTTTTTGTGCTTGTAATAAGAAAGAAAAACTTGCTCCACTGTCAGATTTTTCTACTTATTTCAAGTGAAAATCTGCTTGAAAGAAGTAAAAAGTGTCTAAAAACAAGCTACTTTTTATGTGATGAGTCTTATTTTAAGTAGAATTAGATTTATTTTGACTAGAAATAAGACAAATATTTAGAGTTTTTGCAGTGTGGAGTCACATGGAGCGAGTCCTCGTGTTTGAGCCAGTTTGATTCTGGCATCAACACTCAAAAGTCAATCAATAGTAGTAGGTGTGTGTGTGTGTGTGTGTGTGTGTGTGTGTGTGTGTGTGTGTGTGTTGCAGTAAACAGAAGCTGCAGGCGAACCCTCTCACCTGCTGCTGATGAAAATAAACAACATCCTGAGTCAGACAACAACAAAGACTCACTGACTCACAGGAAACAACAACAACAACAACAACAACAACAACAACAACAACAGGATGTTTACTGTCAGTGCAGCAGATCCAGGGTCAGTTGATCCATCTGATCCACATTCACTTCACTATTGTCTCGTTTAGATGTTTCAGGTTTAACACCGAGCTGCTTCGTTGTGAAGGAGATTTTTACTAAACAGATGTTGCAGATTGAACAAAGATGGAAATATCAAACCTTATCAAATAGGGGTGGGAGAAAAAAATCGATTCACACAAATATCGCAATATCATTTTTGACGATTTTTTTTTTTTTTTTCCAAAAATCTTTTTTTTTTTAGTTTTTTGAATTTTTAAAAAAATATTGTGCAATGTGCATTTGTTCACCTTTTTTACATACAGAGAGTCCAGGTTTTGAAAAGGGTTTAAGTTCACTTTATAATGGAGTATGTTCATTTATAGGCTCCTACAGTGTTTGTGTGCAGATAAATGTTAAAAATGCTAAAGACTAAAAATCGAAAGAATCGGCAATATCGTAGAATCGCAATTTAAATCGAATCGCCATCCAAAAAATCGTAGAAGAATCGAATCGGGAGAAAAGCGCATAGTTCCAGCCCTATTATTAAAGGTATAATACGTAGGAATTCCCCCCATCTAGCGGTGCGGTTGCATATCTGAACGTATTCTTGATGTTGCATTCAGGTGAAATGGGGCAGACGTCAGACAGACAACAGACGCTGCATGTAACAGGATAAACAAGTGGTCTGACAACATGTTGTCATGGTGATGTGGTATTGTTTTACCGTCTTCCTCTGGTGGAGTAAAATGACATCCGGTTGGTTTGCCGACGGCCGTCTGCCTGACTGCACCTGAGAAAGCTTTCATGTGTATGCGGCTGTGATTCCACTTCAGTGAAATATGTATTTATGAAAGACAGGTTTGATTTTTGCTGATAACAAGCCAGATAAGTTACACACTGGAGTCACCTGTTATTACCAGATTAGATTAGACAGAACTGTATTCATCCTGAAGGACATTCTTGGGTCGCTCCAAAAGGAAATAAAATAAAATGCAAAGAGGAAATATATAATAAAATAATCTGACAATAATCTAAAACAATCAAACATACAATACTAGTGCAGGAAGGAACGGCCTGAACATCATCTATACACACGGTTTATTGTTGTATTTTGTGATGTTACATTTGCATTGTCCATAAACACACTACACCACTATTAAAGGGATAGTTCACCCAAAAAAGAAATTTCCCTCATGATCTCCTCCCCCTCATGTGGACTAAGGGCTGTGAGAAGTTTCAGAGTCCTCCGTGGCTTCTCTGAGTTACAGGGGGTCTCGGCGTAGCAGTGCATGTCCATATGACGGTTGCAAATGGATACCAACTGTCTTCGTAACAAAAAGACACACCAAAAAACATCCAAATACCTCCATGCTGCTCGTATGTAATGTCCGTCTTGTATTGAAGCCCCGAAATGTGAAATTGTTCTTAAAAAAATTAAATAAGTCTATATTTCAAGCTTGTTTGTAGTGGAAGCTCCTCGAAGCTCCTAATTGGACGAACCGGGGTCAAATTTTTTCCGGGATAATTTCGCATTGAAATTTCAATTTTGGGTGAACTATCCCTTTAAAAGGGTTTTCCATGGAGTTTTTCCTCAGTGGATGTGAGGGTCTAAGGACAGAGGATGTTGTTATGATGGGATGTGAAGCCCTTTGAGATGAACTGTTGGTAAAAACGAGCTATACAAATTAAATGGCCTTGTCTTGTCTATTCCTCCTGTTATTAGTCCTGTGCACTGACTCGTGTCTGACCAGTGTGTTTGTGTTTCCTTTGAACCTCCAGGTTGTGTAGTTGTGTGTGTAGTTGTGTTGTGTAGTTGTGTGTAGTTGTGTGTGTAGTTGTTATGTAGCTGTAGCTGGGTCTGGGTCTGGGTGCAACTGAACCTCCTGAGCTCGGCCCCGGTCCCGGTGGACCGAGGTAAATATAGAGAGGAGCTGAACAACAGCAGCTTCACTGTGACCTCGGAGCAGCTGCACACACACACATGCACACACACACACACACACACACACACACACACACACACACACACACAGAGGATGAGTGTGTCTCAGAGGACCAGTGGACCGTCCTGAGTCCTGAGTCCTGAGTCCTGAGTGGTGTGCAGCAGCTGCAGGTCTGTGGCTCCCTCTGCTGGTCTCAGGGGGGACCACCACTCTGGGTCCAGATGTTTAAAGGGTTAAACTGATCAGATTAAATCTTAAAAATGAGTTGTTGATCAAAACTAAAACCAGATCCTGAGATCAGACCAGATCACATGATCCAGTCTTGGTTTAAATCTGGATCAAACCCTCAGTTTGTGAACTTTTTACTAGGATCAGGATTATTCTCATCCCAGCTGTTCAAATAAACAACATTTATAATGTAGTGTATATATATATATAAATATATATATATCATCAATTAAAGCAGAAGTGAGTGATCCGGTCGTTTTCGCTAATGCTGCGTTCCAGGCAGGCTTTTGAAACCGTAAATTACAGCTTCAAGTCACAACTTACGACTTTGTAGCGTTCCAGGCAACCCACTCGTGTTTCTCCGACCTGTTTTACCGGTGAAAGTCACTATAACGGCCACTCGTAACTTCTGACCCGTGAACTCGTACCAGTACGTCTTTTTGTACAGTCTATGTACCAGATCGAACTGGTACCACTTCACAGGTCGGAAAAAAACGAGTTTCCTTGAACGCACCATAACAGTCCTCGTCGCTACGTCACCACATTCACGGCGTTCCTTGGCTGCACACACAGCCCTGCATGCCGTTCTCTCTCCTCATTGGATAAAAACTGTAGGATACGATAAATGTTTTCTCTTCGACTCAGAGCAGAGCAGAGGGACTGACAGACCCGTGTTTCAGTCCAAACACTCTATGTAAGTGATTTCTGTCGGAAGATATAACTATTTAAGACTTATATTAACACAAATATATCACTTACTTCTGCTAAGGCCCAAGGAGTTTTTTTACATGCATTTTTTATTTCTCCTTGCTATTTGGGCTTATTGGAACCTAATTAGAATAAAAACTAAGCATCATCTTTTGATATGATGTACTTTTTGAGAAAAATGATGTCCACATATGTGGACTCTTGTTCCGAATTTCCATAAAACACAATTAAGTCACCTTTGTGTTATAGAATGAAAAATTCTTTATTTCCACCTTGAACACAGCAGTTTTTTTCCTGACTGCTTTTGCATGTATTAATAACACATACACACACATTTTTGAACATGTTTTGAATATCAGCAAGTAAAAACAACATGGAAACATTGCATTTCTGCCCCTTTTGGACAGTTAAAACTGCTGCATGGATCATTTGAAAAGCTACAAACAGTTGCAGAATGACATTGTATGCCTGTAACAAAATATAAAACATTCAAATAATTTTTTTAAATTGTGACAGTTGAATCAGGCTACTAATGCGTTTTGAACGTCATAGTGAAAAAAACAAAAACAAAATGAAAACACATCATAGAGAAAAAAACAAAAATGTCGCCCCTTTTTGACAGTCACAGCTAGTTTAGTTTATTTACTAGCATATTACATTTTAGTAAAATGTAATATGCTAGTAACCAAACTAGCTTGCAGTTAACTCTGGTGCAGCTAAAAGCTGTACAGTACATTGTACCATTGTATGTATTTAGTGATTGAATTGTTATTTATTACATTTAGACAATGTACAGCTTTTTAGCTGCACCAGAGTTAGCTTCAAGCTAGTTTAGTTTACTAGCATATTACATTTTACTGACATTTTTAATAAAATTCAAGCCTATTTTTTAGGCCTTTTCTCGAAAATTGCATATCCATAATAAAATGAGTATATCTCTGCAACCACAAGGTCTATTTGAATACTTTTGGTGTCATAGTAAAGGGAAAAAAATGAGGAATTGCTGAGATGTGTAAATTTCAGTATATCTGTTACTGGTGAAGAGTAAATGAAGATGACACACAGAAAAAAATTAATAAAATTAATATTCGCCTTAAAAAAAAATCATATTTTTGATGAGTGCCCTTTAGAATAATGCTGATGAAGCTCAAACTCTCTATAAAATCATTGTACAACATGTGAACATTGTCTCTGCAGTGGTTGATTCTGATTAATTGAAGCAGGACAAAATTATTGAGATTTTACTACAAAATATCCAGGCGAACTTTCCAAAATGTCCATTTTTGGCACAGCTTGGAACCACCTGCTACTATAAACTATTGTTTAATCTTTATTTTCACACAATTTGGATAAACTAACTGAAAATAAATCTACTGGAACCGATTGTAAATAACTAACATAGTGGATTCAGTGTCTCTGCGCCCTGCTGCACTCAGAGCAGCTTCTGGGGGGGTTTGGTTATCAGCCTCTATCTCTGCAGCGCATTGGTCGATTCGAGTGAGTGGCGGCTCATTGTGACCATTAGAGAGAGAGGAATGACGCTAGACCCAGGTCAATGTGATTGGCCGCACTGGCAGCCATGTGACAGCCATGAACCAATCAGATCAGCAGATCCACGTGCAGGCCAACGTGGGGTTGTATCTATGGGTTGTATGCGCTCCGTCAGGCTCCGTGCAGGGTCCTAGAGCCGTCGGGTTTCGGCCAGGCTGGTTCAGATGTAAACACTAGGCAGAGTTCACCTGGAAATATTGTGGATTTACCCATAACACAACCTTTTCACGGCAAAACAGCAAAGGTAAGAGCAAATGTACGACCATGTTTTGGCCACGCAGTGTCTGTTTTTGCTCGACTTTGCTGGTTGTTGTCTTCTCCCTCTGCCTGCTGCTGTTAGCTTCTGTGTTAGCCGCGGTTGTTGAGGGACGCCCCGATGTTTACGTTCAGATGAGAGGTCGCTGATGTGTTTTGCATAATGTACAGTAGTATACGAGCCAGAAATGTGGCGACTGGGTCCACACAGAGGTGCTTTATGAAGTTTGATGTCTAGTTGTTTGTTTGAGTAGTGTTTGGGCTGTGTTTGGGTCATATAAACATGGTTTTTTACACGTTGTAGCCCAGCTTCTGCTGTTTAATTTGACATATAATATGACCATATTCTTTCATAATCAGTGCACTGGGGGCTCTGTTATTGTTATGCATGTCTTCAAGTCCCCCAAATGGGGGACATGTTTTAACCCAACTGATCTATGTATGTATATATGTATTTAGTGATTGAATTGTTATTTATTACATTTAGACAATGTACAGCTTTTTAGCTGCACCAGAGATACTTTTTTTTCTCATTTTACATGTGTGCATGTTTACAAGCATTTTAGCTGTTTCGAGGAGCTTCAGTCCATAAGTACACATATGTGTACTTCACGTTTAGCGACATGCTAAGTTCTTATTTTTACTTTTTTTTTTTCAAATTTGCTTGTCATAACAAATGTCCAACACTCCTATAAATATCTAAATAAGAATAAGCCATAAAATAAGACAGGAATTCTTACCTGGTCGATGTTTGTGTATGGAGCGGCCACTTGAATCTTCCCTTGTGTTTGCCGCCATATTGAATTTTTACCGTAATATGCTTGACTCTTCTGACACCACCAGATGGCAGTGTAAGTGCCCAAGTATGTGTCCACAACACCCCCAATTCAGCAGTGAACACAAATATGGACATAATTGAGCTAAAAAGTGCTGTCCACGTATGTGGCCGCTAAGCCCTAAGAAAATGCAGTGAATAAAGAGACAAGAATCCTAAATCAAATCAATACTTGGTGTGACAACCCTTTACCTTCAAAACAGCATCAGTTCTTCTAGGTAGGTTCCTGAAGGACCTGGGTCGGTGGTTTCCTCCTCAGATCCTCCTGTCTCTATGTGATCCAGACAGACTGGAGGATGTTGAGCTCAGGACTTCAGGACTGGTTCTTCTTCATGCTGATGATACTGTAGCTCTAAATGACACTGGCTGAATGTTTGGGGTTGTTGTGAATACATTTGGGTCCAATCAGACGCCTCACTGATGGTACTGCATGATGGAGAAGCATTCTGACTTAACATTTTTTCATGCCTGCTTAAAACGTTTGCACAGTAGCCTACTGTATATATATATATATATATACACAGCCTACTGTATATATATAAGTACAGGCCAAACGTTTGGACACACCTTCTCATTCAATGTGTTTCCTTTATTCTCACTGAAGGCACCAAAACTATGAATGAACACACGTGGAATTAACAAAAAAGTGTGAAATAACTGAAAACATGTCTTTTCTTCTTTGTCTTCTCTTTCTTCTTTTCTTCTTCCTCTCCTTCTTCCTCCTCCTCCTCTATCTCTGCCCCCTCCAATTCTAGTTTCTTCAGAAGTCGCCCCCCTTTGCTCTGATTGCTTTGCACACTCTGGGCATTCTCTTGATGAGCTTCAAGAGGTGAACCTGTTACCTGACCTGAACATGGTTTTCACTTCACAGGTGGTGTGAAGCCTTGTCAGGGTTCATTAGTGGAATTTCAGTGAGAATCTACAATGTAAATAGTCATGAAAATAAAGGAAATGCATTGAGTGTGTCCAAACTTTTGGCCTGTAGGGGAGAGTGGGGTAAGTTGAGCCACTTTTTGTATTCAGGATCACTACATTAAGACAATTATAGTTTTGTTGCTAACTAACACATCTGCATATATTTCAGGATGTTTTGCATCCCTACCAATCAACAGAATGAGTGTAAATATAACTGTTTTTAAAATATAGCATGTTCAAAAAAAGCGGTCTTGTGACTCAACTTACCCCATTAATGGGGTAAGTTGACCATAGGAGTGGGGTAAATTGATCAACCCCCCTTCTTTCCTTCCATCCATCTCCTCCCTCCCCCCTTACTTAATATTTCATCTGTCCAGGTTACAGGTGAACACAAACTGCAGGGACTTCCTGCTGAGCCACCAACTCACTGAGATTTGGGGAGTTTTGTAATTACGTGGCATCTTGGGAAGAATCCCAGATATTGTTCTTTGAAAGTAAAGTTTGGCCTCACTATAAACAACTTTTCCTGTTTATAGGAACATACTTACTGTAATCATAAACATATATAATCTTGATTTAATCATTTGGACATATACAGCCAAAATACATTCAGTGTAGCTATAGGATAGGTGGCTCAACTTCCCCCACAGCTACCTTAGCTTGGGTTTATTACTCCCACAGCTAAAATGGTGCAGTTTCATGCTAGGTTTACTACCTCATGTTGTAGCTCATAGATACCACAACCCATGTATAAAATTTTTTTGCAAACATCTCTTTTGGTCTAAACACAATTCTCATGAAACTTACGATCGACAAAATTCACTCTTGAGAGTGAAAAATGATTTTTTTTGGTCATAAATGTTAAACCACTTTACTCACGTGGTTCTAATCTACACAGACTCCATGAAATGATGCCTGCCTCCCAAATATTTGGTCACATGCTATTTCTTTCCTATAGTTTCCTAGAAACAAGGGGTGGGTCAACTTACCCACTGGCTCATCTTACCCCACTCTCCCTGTAGGAGCCATTTTGCCCGTTCTGTGTTTGACCACCAGGGGGGGTATTGTGTTGGGTGAAGGTGATATACTGTAGGTGAGGGTGTAATTGGCCTCCGGTGTGTGTGTGTGAGGAGGAGAGCAAAAAGTTTTCTGACCGTGTCAAGACCGTGTCAAGACCGTGTTAAGACCGTGTTAAGCTGGGAAAGACGTGTAAAACCGTGTATAGGACACGCAGAGTGAGTTACCGTGATTGAGTGTTGAACAGTGTGAACCTACATTACCTCAGAGCAGCAATCCTGTGCTTACCTGGACTTAATTGTGTAAATAAATTATTATTATTATGCAAACGACCTCACGTGAATGGACATTGGTTTGTGGACACGCGTCCGGAAGAGTTCCACACCCACACACACAGGAACTTAAACGTACACGGCTTTATTGGTAAAAAGACTGTACACTCCCCTACTGTGTATATATATACTGTATATACACATTTCTTGATTTATATTGTTCACTTTCTTTAGGCAAGGAATCTAAGATGAGGTCTGGCTGTTTAAAAGACATACGGTCCATGTTGAGATGAATCCAGTCTGAGAGTCTCTGTGCTGCTGATATGGACGTCATCACAGATACAGTTGTGTTCAAGACTGTTCCAGTGGACAGACCAGATGCTTTACTTGGGTGTGTTTTCACCACCATGCATCCCATAGGTGACTGTTGTAAAAACACAGAGCACATTATCAACATAGGAGATGAAACAAAGTTCATGACACAACAGTAACAGAATCTACAAACACAGACACAAGCAGACAGTCCTGATCACAGCAGCACCCATTTAGCTACATTTTTGCAAACAAGGAGACTTATGGCTGCTGTTGCATTTAAACATAATTTGGACAAATTTTAGGTGAAGGTGTTTGCTCAAGCCCAATACACAACACATGGATAGGTGATAAAGATAACTTTTATTCAACTTCATTTCACGTGCACTTTTTTTCTGCACTGAATTTTCAACAAGCAGGTGAAATACATTTTCAGTCAACTAGTTTAATGAGAAAGTCTCTGTGTATTTATACATGTGAACATTGTTGTTCTGGTCTGGAGCAGCGGTCAGCGCTGTCGAGTTCGATTCCCGGGGCCTCTGGCTTCCGACCACACACACACACACACACACACACACACACACACACACACACACACACACACACACACACACACACACACACACACACACACACACACACACACACACACACACACACACACACACAGTTGTTCTCCTTAGGAAAGTACAGCAGAGACACAATGAACCCTGGGAAACTACACACACACACACACACACACACACACACACACACACACACACACACACACACACACACACACACACACACACACACACACAGAGAGAAGGGAACTCTGGTTTTTCTGAACTTCCTGTTGTATGAACTCTTGGAGGAACCAGTTATATAATATATTGATCTCTGATCAGTTATTAACTTATTAACGGGTGTGTTACTGTTTTAATGTGGAGCAGCTGATTGGACGATTCTGTTCTTATTCTACTGGTTGATTTGTTTTAGTGATGTTGTATTGAGGGGGATGATTTTCTATAAGCCCTTTGGAGCTTCTTTTCCTCTCCTGCACTATTATTTGCCTTTGTATTATTAAATAAAATTCTTGTTTTATCATTGAGCATATGAATAAAATAAAATAAAAATAATCTCTGAACCTGTTCTGTTGGACCTGGAACTTTATTCTGAAGAGTTTTCTTTGCATTATTATTATTATTCAAGGTCTGAAAAGACTGGATATTTTTGTTATTTAGACTAGTTTAGTCATTTTCAGCCAATAAAGCTCTAAATGACAATATTTTTTTTTCAATTTTGGGAGAAATGTTGTCGGAAGTTGATAGAATAAAACAAAAACAAAAAATAAATGAATTTTACTCAAACACATAGGCTACCTATAAATAGTAAAACCAGAGAAACTGATCATTTTGGGAGTGGTCTCTTCATTTTTTCCAGAGCTGTATACAGTATAGTCAGTCAGTCGGTGTATTATCCTGATCTCACACACCCTGGACTACCTCAATACATATTGCAATACACCAAACTACCTCACATACTGTGCAATATACACAAATTCGCTGTGCTAGCCTATATACTGTGCATATAATTTATTCTTATCTATTTATTTTTATATTATTGAAAGTGTTTTTATATTGTATTTTTTATAGTATGCCTGTTTTCACTGAAGGGGGGGAGGGCTTAAAATGTGGTTATACAGTAGTATAATGACAATAAAGATCTCCACTCTGCCCTCAGTGACCTCGGAGCTTCTCTCAGCAGCATAGATATCTATGTCAGCAGCGGAGGAGGAAGCGGGAGTTTCCTCACCGTGACAGGAGTTTCCTCTGTGGGCGGAGCTTCCTCTTGTGGGCGGAGCTTCGCTGCAGCAACACAATGCAACACAAGTCCCAAAACATTAGAAAGATTTAAACTTGGTATTGAATATTCCTGTGATTTCTGTGGTTTGTTTGATGAATCTATTAAACACATTTATTTTTTCATTGTTTATATTGTCAAATGTTTTTGGTTAAATGTACAAAATGTTATTGAAAACAAAACTGGACATTCACTACAACTACATGAAAAGGACATTTTGTTTTACTTTGAAAATAACAGAATGGAAAATGATTTTATTTTTTTTGTACAACTTGTTTTATATTTAGGTAAATTTCACATACACAAAAAAAATGGACTAACAGCAAACCAAATTTTACACTTTTTTTTTTACAGGAACTTTATCAATACAGCACCGACATTAATGGACTTCAATTTCCAAAAGCTTTAAAAACAAACTCTATTTTGCAGAAATTTTTATTTAATCAATACGTTTTCTTTTTCTTTTCTTTCTCTCTCTTTGTATATTTATACCTTTATTTAGGCTATTTTCTCTCTTCCCCTGGCTTGACAGTTTTTGTTATGTATATAATTATTAATAAATAAAGTTTAAAAAAAAAAGCAGTGGAGGAGGAAACGGAGAGTTTTTTTAATTTTTTTTATTTAAGTATCTTCAAAATACAGACATTAAAGGCACATTGCTAACAGATAAATGCACAGTGCTGAATCAGCATCTTGATCAATCAAGAACAAAAAGAAAAGAAAAGACGACGTGAGAGTCTCAGTCCACAATAGTACATAAGTCCAGCAAAGAAAATCACCTCAGGGCATTTTTGTTTTTCATGTAATGCAAAGATTTCTTTTAAACATTCTGAGTTGGTTTATCCTCCATTGAAGTGGTTTCACTTTGAGGCGGAGAGTTTCCTCACCGTGACAGCTGGAGTTTCCTCTGAGGGCGGAGCTTCGCTGCAGCAGCACAGAGCAGGAAGTCCCGGACTGTAGTAGACTAGAGACTGTAGAGACCTGTTGATCCGGTCTCAGTCCTCACTGAGCTGATCGATGCCTCAGGCCGTGCTGCTGGACCTGCTGCACGGCGGCTGCTGCTCCGCCTGCTGCGGCGCGGCTCTGCAGGAGGAGACCCGGTCCGAGTCCCAGTCAGCCCCCCATGTGGCTCTGCTGCTGCCCCCCCGGGACACCAGCGGCTCCGCGGATCCGCTCCTCCTGAGCTCTGGGTGCGGGGCTGAGCAGGTCCAGGTCTGTAATAGAAATGTTTAGCGTGTAGCTACTTGTTTATTCATAGTTTTGTTTTGTGCTCTCTGTCTGATACAATAGAGATATGTACATGTTGTGCTTGTTCTCACCTCACATCGCCTGATTCTTGTATTTGAAGCCTGTTACTGACCTGGGTGTTACATTGTAATCTGTTTCAGCAAGATGTGCTTTACATAAAGACAAAACATTAAAAAAGAAGCATAAAACAGAATAAAAACAAACAAAACACTAAAAACAGAGTTAAAAGCAAGAGCAAATAAAAGTAAAATAAAATAAAATAGATAAAGTTTTAAGTTCTCAGCTATAAGCACGTGAAAAGAGAAATGTTTTTAACCTGGATTTAAAAGTGCTGACAGTTGGGGCTGATTTCAGTTCTGCTGGTAGTTTGTATTTTGTAGACTGCGTTGCACTCTGTTTGACTGAGAACCTTCTTCGCAAAGAATACAACCCTTAAAGGGATAGTATCATTTTTTTTAAAGTGGGGTTGTATGATCTACAAATAGCCCCTAAGTAGGCTACTTTAATTGCAGTAGAAGACTCTCTACACTCCTCCCGTTAGCAACGCCAGCCCATAATAGCCCTGCCCAGAGATTTACAACATACAGTGTTGTGAACAGACCCAAAGAAACAGCCTATTTTCACGGCCTAAAAGAGGTTTTACCTGAAAAAAAATACACAGTTCCATTGTTCGCTATAATATATTTTTTCCAGCCCTTCAAAGTGCAGGAAAAACACAGTTTTTATTTGGACCTAACCAACTGCTGATCGGCGGGCGCTAACCCTGGGCGGAGGGATACGTGAGTTGGTTAGGTCCAAATAAAAACTGTGTTTTTCCTGCACTTTGAAGGGCTGGAAAAAATATATTATAGCGAACAATGGAACTGTGTATTTTTTTTCAGGTAAAACCTCTTTTAGGCCGTGAAAATAGGCCGTTTCTTTGGCTCTGTTCACAACACTGTATGTTGTAAATCTCTGGGCAGGGCTATTATGGGCTGGCGTTGCTAACGGGAGGAGTGCAGAGAGTCTTCTACTGCAATTAAAGTACTTAGGGGCTATTTGTAGATCATACAACCCCACTTTAAAAAAATGCTACTATCCCTTTAAAAGACAGTCGATCTCAACATCTTTATTTCAGATCTTCTTGCCTAACAAATTTCCGCAACAGGTCCTGGACTGCGGCTCCACGGCGGAGAGTCTGTTCCGGTTCAAGCAGACCGTGGACCGGCTGCAGCTGAGCTCGGTGCGGGTCCGGACCACGGCGCGAGGCCGCGCGGCGCTGCTCCGGTACCAGCGGCTGCTCTTCACCGGACTCTACAGCTTCCACTACCGCGTGATGGCCGAGGAGGATGACGTCACCTGCCCCAGCTGCCCAGGCCCCGCCCACACGGACTCACCTGATGACGAAGAAGAACAAGTCCAGGTATGGCAGCAAGAGGATTTAACATTTAAAAGCTAAGTTTGATTTTGTTGATGATTGCAAGAAAAATGATTTCTATAAATTGGATGAAGACTGACCCCCCCATGATCACTCAGTGGTTACAGAAAGTAAAACGTGTCTACATGATGGAATATATGACTGCCCAATTACAGCTAAAAGTACCTGTTTTTATGAGAAGGTGGACCCCAGTTACCGATTATATCGCTTATGACTCTTATACACTATTATTATCTAAAATATCCCTTTTTTTCTTCTTTTTTTTGGGAATATAGAACCAGATAAAGCTGTTTTTAGAACGGCGGAGCAGAGCCGTGAGCTGCTCAGAGCTACGCTACGGAGGCTCATGGGATTTCTTGGTTTCCCTCATCAAACTCATCAAATACACAATCCAACAACTCCACAACGCTCTGGTGGACAAGTTGTGAGCTGCACATTCACCACGCTATGAGATAATAACACAACGTTACGAGACGGGGCCGTTTAAGAGGTAAATTCATGCAAAACCACTGATGCACGTTGTCTTCAGGGACAGTTTTTCATCAACAGTCTCTGTATTTCCCTCTAAAACAACTCTGTGTGGTAACGTTGTGTTATTATCTCATAGCGTGGTGAATGTGCAGCTCACAACTTGTCCACCAGAGCGTTGTGGAGTTGTTGGATTGTGTATTTGATGAGTTTGATGAGGGAAACCAAGAAATCCCATAATGAGCCTCTGTAGCGTAGCTCTGAGCAGCTCACGGCTCTGCTCCACCGTTCTAAAAATAGCTTGCACCGACAATTAAAGGTAACGAACCTACTGCTAAGACTATAGGGATTATGGCAATGGGCCAATTTGCCAAAATGTTGAACTATCCCTTTAAGAGATCTGAAAAGGGACATGTAGATATCTTTAATTGAGGTGAATTAAAGATATCTTAAACTGGAATTAGTACTAGTGGTAATTCAGTTACAGATATCTGTAATTCACATAGTGGATATCTGCAACTGAACTGTAGATATCTGTAATGACAAACCCCATACACATGAATGGTTAAAGTGACGTCATTTGTCCTAGGAAGAACGTAGTTGTGGATCTGAAATGTTCTTTTTGACGAGGTAAAACATATCTACAACACACATCCAGTCTGGTTTTTAAATGTTAAATGTCTCCTTGTGCAGGAGGAGGTGGCAGCGTTTCTGCAGCAGCTCCCGGCGCTGGGAGGTGACGTCACCGTGCTGACCTCAACACTGATCCCAGGTATCTATTTTTTATTTTTTTTTATTAAGAGATATATATATATAGGATACATACAAACATACAAACAATAAACAAAAACAAAAACTATATACATATATACATAGAAAGGGGTATTAATAGTATAGGTATATATTATAAGTGTTATTAAATCATATAGTTGTTTGTAATAATTTACAATATTCCAAGGTTTTTCTGTCTTTCATAGCTGCATATAATATCTGATTTCTATTTTAAACTCATAAAAAAACATCTGATCAGTGATTTAGAGTTTAATTAGTTCATCAAGAACTAATGTATTTACTAATACTACTATTATACTAATACTAATACTAATTTACTAACTAATTGTATTTATTTATGTATTTATTAATTTAACTGTGATCTAGGGCTGCAATTATTTTCATTATTGATTCATCTGTCGATAATTTATACAATTAATCGATCAGCTGTTGAAAAACATCAGTCAGTGTTTCTCAAACCACCAGACAACGTGTTTATTGTCAGAAAGGAACAAAGAAACCAGAAATATTCACATTGAAGAAGCTGCAATCAGAGAATCTGGACTTTCTTTCTACTCAAAAAACGACTCAAACTGATTATTAGATTATCAGAATAGTTGATGATTAATTTAATAATCGATTATTGTTCGATTAATCAATGAGTTGTTGCAGCTCTACTGTGATAATCTATTGATATTTAATTTAATTTATTGGTTCATTTGGACAGTGCAACTGATCAACAGAATTTAAAAGAAACTGCAAGTGATCATCAGGCTGTAGTTTCAGCTTTATACAGTTATAATCAAAGTAAATGAAGAAAATAACGAGAAAAACCTGTAAACAATGCAAAAGCTAATATAGAAAACTGCCTAACAAAAAAAAGAAATAAATAGATGAATTCTTAAATGAAAAAGAATAAAGCTTACATATCAATTAAAGACATTATATTAGTACATATGTTTGTAGTTTTAACAGCTTGTTTGTTTAGTAGACAGGACAGAGTTGAGATAAACTGTTCAAACTCTGAATTAGTTTTTTTTATTTAAACTTTACATGTGTGTATTTGGCAAAAAGTAAAATTAAAGAAGCAGCTCCGTTAGTTTTATGAATGGCCGTTGGTGTGAGTGTGTCGTCATGACGACTCTGTCCGTCAGACTGCTTCGGCCACGGCTTCAGCTCCCGTCCGGGCGGCGTGTCCTACGTGTCCACGCTGTCCTCCATGAACCTGTTCAGCAGCAGCCGGCGGAGAGACCCCGTCGCCGTGGTGACGGAGAACAGACGCCGACTGGCCCTGCACGCCGGTTTCCACCCGAAACCGCTGCACCTGGTCAAGGTGAGTCACCTGTATCTACCTGTGTCCACACTGCAAAAACTCTACATCTTTCCAAGAATATTTGTCTTATTTCTTGTAAAAATTTAATTTCTAGTCAAAACTGATCTCTTTTCACTTAAAATAAGACTCATCACATTAAAAGCAGCTTGTTTTTAGACACTTTTTACTTCTTTCAAGCAGATTTTCACTTGAAATAAGTAGAAAAATCTGATAGTGGAGCAAGTTTTTCTTTCTTATTACAAACACAAAAAACTTGCTTTCACTGGCAGATTTTTCTACTTATTTATAAAGTAAAAATTTGTTTGACACAAATAAAAATTAACTAAAAACAAGTAGATTTTTAGGTGATGAGTCTTATTTTAAGCAGAAAGAGATTAGTTTTGACTAGAAATTTGACATTTTGACAAGAAATAAGACAAATATTCTTGGAAAGATTTTGAGTTTTTGCAGTGCACCTGTGTCTACCTGTTGCTGCGTTCATAACAACTCGGAGGTCATAATTCCCAACTCGGAAATTTCCGACTTCCGACATCATTGCGTTCACGCTGCAGGAACTCGGAAGAAAAAAACCTGGATACCTGAAGGAAGTTTGTCGTATTGTGGCTCATCGCTGAATATGAAAAATAAATGCAGCAGTAAATGATGTTTATTCTGGAGGAGAGGAGGCGCTGCAGATGAGTGCACATATAATGTTACAGCCTTGACAACAGTTAAACCTTATTTCATCACATACGAGGAAACACAATTTCACACCATACAACAATCACAGCTTAATATAAACGTATTTCATAGAGGCTACTGCAATAATACACAAAAATATGCATTCAAACCTCAACAAACAACTTAAAATGTCTAAATTCTAACCGTTTAAGACGAGGGACGCCATGTTTTGATGTTGTCGTGACGTCAAGTCGGAGCTCTGATATGATATCCGAGTTCCCGACCTGTAATTTCCGAGTTCGACGCAGTTCAATTAATTTTTTACAACTCGGAGCTAGTTTTTTTCCGACTTCCGAGTTGTCTTGAACGCAGCATGTGTCCACCTGTATCTACCTGTATCTAGTAGGGGTGGGCAAAAATATCGATACGGCAATATATCGCGATATTTTATATCGCGATACGATATCGATATTTCAATATATCGATTTTTTTCAAATAATAAATCATGTTTCAGATGTAAATCCAGTACGACTTCTGCACCTCTGCTCCGCGAGGTGTCACTGTACTGCTACCTCAGACAGTGTGTCGTTCATGCAAATATGTTGTTGTAACTTGCGCTTGTATAGTTACAATAAAATGTCATGGATCATTTGAATTACATTGTTTTGACTCAGTTTGTCCCATAAATTATCACTATCATCTGATGTACATACAACTCGGATTTTAAGATGCATAATGCCTTTTACATTTTTCAGTTAACTATGTAGAATATCGCAAAATTTGGATATCGCAATATCATATCGTATCATGACTCAAGTATCGTGATGCGTATCGTATTGTGGGGTCCTTGGCAATGCCCACCCCTAGTATCTACCTGTGTCCACCTGTATGTATCTATTAGGGGTGGGAGAAAAAATCGATTCACATAAATATCGCGATATCTTTTTTGCCGATTTTTAAATCGATTTTTTTTTTCAAAAATCGATTTATTTATTTTTTTTGAATTTTTTTAAATACTATTGTGCAATGTGCATTTGTTCGCCTTTTTTACATACAGAGAGTCCAGGTTTTGAAAAGGGTTTAAGTTCACTTTATAATGGAGTATGTTAATTTATAGGCTCCTACAGTATTTGTGTGCAGATAAATGTTAAAAATGCTAAAGACAAAAAATCGAGAGAATCTGCAATATCATAGAATCACAATTTAAATCAAATCACCATCCAAAAAATCGTATAAGCATCGAATCGGGAGAAAAGCGTATCGCCCCACCCCTAGTATCTACCTGTATCTACCTGTCTCCTGCAGGTGAACCACGGCGCAGATGTTTGGGTCATGGGGAAGTCTGAGCCTGACAGCTACGACGGGATCGTGACCAATCAGCGGGGCGTTGTCATAGCGGCGCCGGGGGCCGACTGCATGCCGCTGCTGTTCGCCGACCCGGTGTCAAAGGTCATCGGAGCCGCTCACGCAGGTGAAACACTGCAAAAACTCAACATCTTACCAAGAACATTTGTCTTATTTCTACTCAAAACAAATCTAATTATACATAAAATAATACTCATCACATTAAAAGCAGCTTGTTTTTAGACACTTTTTACTTCTTTCAAGCAGATTTTCACTTGAACTAAGTAGAAAAATCTGATAGTGGAGCAAGTTTTTCTTTCTTATTACAAGCACAAAAAACTTGCTTTCACTGGCAGATTTTTCTACTTATTTCAAGTAAAAATTAGTTTGAAACAAGTGAAAATGATCTAAAAACAAGTTAATTTTTAGGTGATGAGTCTTATTTAAAGTGGAAAGAGATTAGTTTTGACCAGAAATGAGACATTTTGACAAGAAATGAGACAAATATTCTTGGAAAGATGTAGAGTTTTTGCAGTGCTGAGTCTGTCCTCATCGCTTCCTGCTGCTCACTCCTCCTCAGGTTGGAAAGGGACCCTGATGGGGGTTGCCATGGCGACGGTGGAGGCCATGGTGACGGAGTTCGGTTGCCGGGCGAGCGACATCGTGGTGGCGGTGGGGCCGTCCGTGGGGCCGTGCTGCTTCGCCTGGGACCGACCGGAGGCGCTGGACTTCCTCGGCATCCACCCAGACTGCGTCCGGGACCCGGAGACGGCCAGACCGCACCTGGACATCCGCCTCGCCAACAGGTCGCACGCCGCTTATCAATACACTGCAAAAACTCACATATTTTACCAAGAATATTTGTCTTATTTCTAGTCAAAATGTCATTTCTAGTCCAAACAAATCTCATTGTACTCAAAATAAGAAACATCACATTAAAAAGTAGCTTGTTTTTAGACACTTTTTACTTCTTTCAAGCAAATTTTCACTTGAAATAAGTAGAAAAATCTGACAGTGGAGCAAGTTTTTCTTTCTTATTAAAAGCACAAAATACTTTACTCTACTTATTTCAAGTGAATATTAGTTTGAAACAAGTGAAAATGATCTAAAAACAAGTTAATTTTTAGGTGATGAGTCTTATTTAAAGTGGAAAGAGATTAGTTTTGACTAGAAATGAGACATTTTGACAAGAAAAAGGACAAATATTCTTGGAAAGATTTTGAGTTTTTGCAGTGTCAATGTCAATATGAAAGAGGAATACGCAATCAATTTCATGTAGTTTTATTCAACCAGAAATACATATTATCCAATAAAATAGCTTCACTAGGCGTTAGCTCCAAGTAGCTCTGCATCTGGTCTTTTCCTCTGTCACTGCTCAGTCCCCTCTACCATTGTTAACCCTCTGGAGGTGAAAGTTCACCTTCAACATGTCAATTACACTACTTTACTACATTTTTTAACATCGTAAAAACATCGACTGTCTTTTGCTACGGACTGCAACAGTCCGTTGTCATGGATACATGACGACAACAACTTCCATTCATACCAGTCATACGTGCCGGAGGCGGAGTGATAGCCTACGCTGTGATAAGGCTTTAGAATAGAGAGCCGAAGCAGAAGCAGGAAGTAACGTCGCCATGGGTCCTCAACTCGGAAAAAGTCTCCATGTAAGAGAACGGAAGTCAAAGTTTTATTTCGTGATCCGATTGAATTGTGCCATGAGAAAAAAATACATGGAGACTTTTTCCAAGTTGAGTTCCCATGGCGACGTTACTTCCTGCTTCCGCTTAGGCTCTCTATAGTAGCCGTGGTATATGCTCATTATACCACGGCTAACAACCAATCAGATTGCCGGGTTTCACCTTTCCGTTTTATAAGTCAGATTACATCATGTGTTTGTTTTCCCGCCACCACAGGCTCCTCCTACAGAAAGGTGGCGTCCTACCGGAAAACATCCACGACCACACGGTGACGGACCGCCCCCCCGTCACGCCCTGCACTTCCTGTCACCCGGAACTCTTCTTCTCCCACGTCAGGGACGGACCCAACTTCGGCACCCAGGTGGGATACCTGTGGATCAAGGAGCCGGCGGAGCAGACCTGACCTCGCGCTAGACTCGCTAGAGGATGACATTTGTCGGGAATTCCTGCGGGTCACGTGATTCCCGTGGGATTCCCGCGGGATGGGAGTCAAAGTTTTATTAATCCCATGATTGGGACGGGATGGGAATAAAAAAAAAAATAATATAATAAACTTTATTTCTATAGCACCTTTCAAAACCAAGGTTACAAGGTGCTTCACAAAATACAAATACAATATCATTGAAATAATAAAGCAATTAGAAAGTAAGAAAACATCATACAGAAAAACAGTGAACAGGCATAAGATAAAATAGTGGAAGTGGATAAGACAATAGAAAAAAAACAAAAAACATTTAAATTACTGCACAAAAGCCAGTCGGTACATGTGGGTTTTTAAAAGCTTTTTAAAATGATGCACAGACTCAGCTGATCTGATGCCGAAGGGGAGCTTGTTCCACAGCAATGGAGCTAAAACAGAAAAAGCACAATCTCCCTTAGTCCTGAGTTTCGAACGTGGGACAACTAGCAACATCTGATTTTCAGATCTGAGGGATCTTGATCCTAAATACGGGGTTAAGAGTTCTGAAATGTACAGTGGAGCTAGACCATCAAGAGATTTGTATGTGATTAAGAGGATTTTGAACTGAATTCTGTAACGGGAGCGGGCAGGAGCGGGAACGCCATTACTAGATGATGATTTTCAGCCGTGTTAAACAACCAAAAAGGACAGACGTGTCCATTTTTTATTTATTTTTTTCCCTTTTTTTTCTCAATAGATTTTATTGATTTTTATCGAACAAAACATCGACAACATACAAGTGCTCTCTGTATTCACATATCGATACGGAAAGAAAAACAAGCCACCATCCAAACCCAAATGTAAACTTAGCTCATGACTGTCCTTACCCCAAAAGTAAAAAAAAAAGCATCAGAAAGGAAAAGACAAAGAAAAGAAAAGAAAAGAAAAGAATGAAATGAATAAATAATAATAATTAAAAAGGAATTGATAAATAAAAAATAAAAGAGTAAGTAAACGAAATACAGACAGATAAACAATAAAATAAAATTTAAAATAAATAAATAAATTACACAAGTAGATATAGTCATATAAGATCTAAACAAAAGCAGTGAAGGGGAGAGTTAGAGACTGGCAATAACACATCTGATACCATAAATCATCTGACGCGTCCATTTTTGTAGTCATCTTTCAGTGAGTCAAAACTATTTGCAGCGATCATTTGGGCGTCTGGTCTATTATGTGACAAAGGCCTCGTCACTGTATAAAGGGGGCACGTGGTGAAGCTCTGGTTCATAGGTTAACAAATGTTTCCCCTCTGTTTCCGTGGTGAGTGCTGCACGCACCACACCGGACATTCATTTAAACTCCATACACCTCCCCTACAATAACATAAAAGAAATGTACCACACACACAGAGTTTCGTTATTATTCAAGGTTTATTCAGTTATGTGTTACCGTTGGGTGTTGTGGTCCTCTCCTCCTCTCTTCCTAGGGGCTAACCAGAGCACCTGAAGGGGGCTGCCTTATATGGTGGTGGCAGCTACCGGTTGGGCAGGTTGATACCACTATTCCCTGAGTGGTAGGGGGGTTTTTGCCTTGACCTTTAAATATTAACTGCTTATTTTTGGTGATTTATGATTGATGGAATAATGTTTGATAGTGGGTGGGTATTGCCAAGGACCTCACGATACGATACGCATCACGATACTTGAGTCACGATACGATACAATATTGCGATATCCAAATTTTGCCATATATTGCGATATATTGCGATATATTGCGATATTGTACGATATTCTACATAGTTCACTGAAAAATGTAAAAGGCATTATGCATCTTAAAATCCGAGTTGTGTGTACATCAGATGATAGGGATAATTTATGGGACAAACTGAGTCAAAACAATGTAATACAAATTATCCATGCCATTTTATACTGGTTTTATGTCTGAAACATGATTTATTATTTGAAAAAAGAATTTGAAAAAAAAAATCGATATTTAAATATTGAATATCGATATCGTATCGCGATATATTGCCATATCGATATTTTTGCCCACCCCTAATGTATATTGTTTTGTGGGTCTATTGTGGGGCCTTTGCAGAAGTAGTTTGGTGAAGCAGAATAGTAATTTGTGAGTTAATTGGGATTTGGTTGGTCTGGGGAGGGGCATAGGGTATATAAAGCTCCGGCCAACAGTGACTCACGCCACAGACAGCACATTGTGGGTGTGAATTGTGATTTGAGCATTCTAAGAGACACTTTTGTTTGTTTGTTTGTTTGTTCACTGTAAATAAATGCACGGATTAACAGCAGTTTGTGACTCCAGCCGTCATCCTTCTGACAAGAATCCCACGTTTATTTGACAGTCTATTTTGTGCGCGCGAGCGATCGCGTCAATTGACCCTTCGCGTAAGCCCCGCCCCCTTGGTTACTGTTGCTACGGCGGGCAAGCTTTCACTCCCAGCCATGCTCCTGGCAGTATTTGGTATCGATTTCAAAGGAAATATCATTAAACTGTTCTGAGATAATAGAGAGAAGAAGTCACAAAGATCATTCAGAGTTTTCAGTGACGTGACTCGCGCAGGAGGATAAAACATCTGTTCAACGACACGACTGGACAATGTACAGAGCAGCAGTAAGGACCGGTAATTTTACCGTCTATCAACCCACGAAGACTTAGGTCATCTCACTGGTCATGAAACGTTGTCAAACTGAAAGTGTTTGGGCGATTGTGAACCACATACAGCTTTGGCTGCTGTTTTGTTTTCTCCCACCGTTGTATCAGTCAGTGAAAGCAGTCCCTGCCTGGAGGATCCCTCGCCTAAAAGCCCAGGTCAAAGCCCTAAAAGCCCAGGTAGAAGCCCTAAAAGCCCAGGTAAAAGCCCTAAAAGCCCAGGTAGAAGCCCTAAAAGCCCAGGTAGAAGCCCTAAAAGCCCAGGTAGAAGCCCTAAAAGCCCAGGTCAAAGCCCTAAAAGCCCAGGTCAAAGCCCTGACAGCCCAGGTAAAAGCCCTAAAAGTCCAGCTGTCATTTCGGAGGTGAACATATGGTTATCCCCATATTTACACTTGCTCAAGTCGAAAAAAAAGTCCGCTCGTATCTGAACATCTCTATATTGCTGCTGCCGCCGCCGCCGCCAGACGCAAATATTGCAAAGGTTAATGAGAGTGGAAAGTGAAAGTGACTAACTTATTAATGAAAAAAAATTTTTTTAAACAGGAGTAGGATCGGAGTGGGAGTAATTTTGAGTGGGAGCGGGATGGGATCGGGAGTCATTCTACAGGATTGGGATGGGATGGGATTTTTTCTCTGGGAGTGGGATGGGATGAGAGTGAAAATGAAAATCCACTCCTGTGTCACCGCCAACGCTCTGGTGCACAAGTTGTGAGCTGCACATTCACCACGCTATGAGATAATAACACAACGTTACCAGACAGAGTTGTTTTAGAGGGAAATACAGAGACTGTTGATGAAAAACTGTCCCTGAAGGCAACGTGATGCATCAGTGGTTTTGCATGAATTTACCTCTAAAACTGCAGGAGAAAAAGAAAATCTAAACATTCATTCTGTTAGAGCTAAAATATTAGAAACTAGAGCCCCAGGTTGGATTTGACTGGAATTGTCCATTAATATGCATCGGAGCGGTGTTTGGCCAAGTATAAATCCCACAATGCACTGGTGCAGCTGGTGAAGTGAAGTCTGCGGTCACCGGGCTGTCATCAGCGTTTCACTGTTTAAAACCGTGTTAATATTTGTGTCCAACACTGTTCATGTTCCAGCTGACTGGACTTTATTTAACGGCCTCATTAAGGTCGGCAGCTGTTGTTAATGTGTGGGTAACGAGCAGCTGGAGGTGGAGGACGGAGTCACTGCAGAGTCCTGATCAGGACCCAAGTCACCAAGTCTAAAGTCAAGCTTCAACAGAGAAACTGATCAGTCTGATGGAAGATCTGTATGGAGCTTTAATACAAACATCTACCTTTATACTGTATGGAGCTTTAATACAAACATCTACCTTTATACTGTATGGAGCTTTAATACAAACATCTACCTTTATACTGTATGGAGCTTTAACACAAACATCTACCTTTATACTGTATGGAGCTTTAACACAAACATCTACCTTTATACTGTATGGAGCTTTAACACAAACATCTACCTTTATACTGTATGGAGCTTTAACACAAACATCTACCTTTATACTGTATGGAGCTTTAACACAAACATCTACATTTATAATGTAATAGATTACACAATGGGTTAAATTTACGCCACAATAAGCCTTTAATACAAACATCTCTACACTGTTTGGAATAATAACATAATAATTATTGCTGCTGCGCAGCAATGGTCGAGGCCAGGCAATTTTTTTATAGACAAACTTTTTCTGTGTTAAGTCCTCAGTTATGGCTAAATAATGTATGCAGACAAAGTTTGTGTGCTGGCTGAGTTTGCAGAGCGCACAGCAAGCCTTTCAACTTCATTTACCACTGACCCAGGTGAACCAGGACTCTGGCTAGCTCGACCTACTAGCCTAGCTAGGCTAGGCTAACTGGATCTAATTCAACGCAAGCCCGACAATCCATCTTTTGTTTTTCCGTTTCAAAAGAAAAACAATGGGTCTGTTTTTCTGTTAATCTGTTTCAAAACTAAGATGGAAAACCTGAAAACAAAACAACAACGTCTAGGAATTAAAAATAGGAAAACGAAAAATAAAAATATTTTCTAAAGTGAAAGTTGCAAAGCCGTAGCACATATGGTTGATCCATTATGAATTTATTTTCAGAGTTTTTAAATTTAGATGTGTGCTGTAACACCACCATCGGGACTGCTGTCTTATGTTACTAGTTGATCTAAACAAAAATTAAACAAAATCTTGACAGCATGGAAATGGTGATTTGTTTTGAATGATGTGTTTTTCTTCATAAGAGAAAATCTGATGTTTAAAAATGTCACTCTTACATTGACTGCAGTTGTTCTCATGAGAGCAGAATTCAAAATGTTCTCAAAAATTCAGTTTTTGAGATAAAATTCTGATATTTGCCAAACTTCATCATCCATGACTCCAAAATATTGTTATTTTTTCCAGGAAGATTGAAAATGTATTTAGCAGGAATTGGATGGTATATGTTTACAGTACTGTTTACAGTCAAACGTTTTCATGCACTGGAGGCTCAATATTTGATCAATCAAAAATCTGTGTGGATGGTTTGTGGAGGACAGTCTGAAGATGCTCTCTAGCAAGTTTGGTGTCAATTGAACAAAAATTGTGGGAGGAGATAATAAGTTGAGGGATGGACTTCATAATTTGTAATGAGTTTAATTGGACTAAAGTTTCAGCAGTATTGGGGCGACATTTTGGTGAAAGTTTCAAAACTGTAGCATGTATGCTTTGGTAGGAATTTTCAAAGTTTTTAAGTTTAAATGCATAACATGGAGTTGAGTAAATCTGGCATGGGGTCAAACATTTTTGATACATTATTTTCACTGATTATGCATGGGAAGTAGGATTTCCTCGAAAGTAGAAAGAAGAACATTGAGGAAAACAATACGGTCCTCGCAGCTGATGCTGCCCGGACCCTCGACACATTGAACATTGGCTAAATCATGTCAAGTATTTCACAGACACCACCGACATCTTTTTCAATGCAAGTTTTTATTGGACTTTTCAGAGTTCATCAGATCAACAGCTTTGACTTCAGTTTAACCAACAAACTCAACAAAGTCACAGGATTATATTGTGGCCTCAGGTTTTAAACCTACAGCTCACGAGTAACGACCTCCACATGCCCGTTCACTCTCATGCCGACTGTTTCCCAGTCTAACACATTTCCTCTCTGCTCTCTCCTCCCGGAGTACAGGTCCTGGATGGCGCTGCCTGAGAGGACAGAGTCCCACATGTTGACGTCGGAGATCTCCCCAACGAAACTCTGACGGATGTCAAATTTTCCAAAACCATCGTCAGCATCCTGACCGAGGAAAACCTTCCCTCCAGATGGGATCGTGTGACCCTTCCTGTAGATTTTGGCCAAGCTCTTCCTCCCGTTCAGGAAGAAGGAAGTTGCACCTGAACTGGACTCCCAGGTGACACACAGGTGAGTCTCCAGAGCCTCGGGCTGAGGGAGTGCGAACAAGGCACCATCTCCAGCAGCCAGGTAGAGGAACAACCTGGACACATGGACATAAAGGCACCTTCAGGCATTCTCAGCAGTTTTCATTAGTTACGGACCTGATTTTACATTAAAGCAGCAGTAAGCGATCCGGTGGTTTTGTCTAACTTCCTGTCAGCCGATGGAGTTAGCAGTCCCCGCCCTCGTCCCTACGTCACCACATTCACGCGCATCCCTTGGCTGCACACACAGAGAGGACCGCCCCTTTATGCCGTTCTCTCTCCTCATTGGATAAAGGTTGTAGGATACAAGGAAAGTTTTCTCCTGGGCTCAGAGCAGAGCAGAGTGACTGACAGACCCGTGTTTCAGACCAAACACTCTTTAAAAGTGATTGCTGTCGGAAGATACAACTATTTAAGACTTATATTAACACAAATATTCCGCTTACTTCTGCTTTAAATGCATCGACATGTTTGTGTTAATAACCATTCTCCTTAAAGCCCCTACAAACAACTTTTGTGATGACTTTGGCAACTCCTGCGGACCAAAGCGGTAGCGTTTTGCTGGAATGAATACTGCGTTTCCCATGAGCTCTAGCACGTATTGTTGTAAAGATGTTTATCTGGCTCGCTTGTCAGGGTCTAGACTTAACTTTTTGTGAGCAGTTTTAAGCAAATAACTTTGGAAAAGTATTTAAAATACTTTACTGATGGCCTCATTTGCTTTTGTAGGTCAGAAATCAGCATAAACGAGAGACGGTAGGGTAAGGCAGGGTCAGACAACATGATTTCAGGCCGATTTTCACCAGGAGACCATCAGGTAAAGATAAAAACATTGTGTAGTCTGAACCCGCACTGAGAGAGGACATCTACCTGCCGTCTTTTTCCAGCCACACGGTGAGTTCATCATTATTTGGACTTCTGTAGGTGAACAGGATGATGTGTCGCCCTGGAGGTGTCTTGGCCTCCATGGCCACGTTCATACACAGGGTGAAAGCCCTCAGCTGCATCGGCTTCAGAGGAGTCAACTCAACAAGGCTGGTGCTCGTCTCCTTGGGAAACACCAAAGTCCTGATGGTGACGCTGCCTGAAGAACAGACGTTTATCAGGAGTCACAGACACAAGTTCAACGTCATTCACCTGTAAACTAAAAATAAAATGTGCATTTGTAGTCACAGAGAAGCAAATAATGACACAAAGGAAAGGTGAATAGTTACCAGCCGTCCCCATGGAGACAGCAACGAGGAGAAGAACCAAAAGTCTCATCTTTAAAAAGTCAAATCTGCAGGAAGAGAAAATTCACTCATGAACTTGTTAAAGGGAAGTGACATTAATCTTATTAAACACCAACACTGGTCTGTTTTTCTCTCAGGGTCATTAAAAAAAAAGCAGATTAACAACTTGAAAGTCACAAATTTCAAGATGGCCGCCATACTTGTACAATTTCTAACATGCAAAACTACATGACAGATTTTGCTATTAACCCAAAGGTCTTCGGTCATCATTATCTCTGGTCAACAAATTGATTGAACACATTTTAAACAGATATGGCAGCCATCTTGAATTTCCAATTGGCTGATGTGTTTTATGAACAGATACCTGAGCAGGAAGTTGTGCTTTTCCAACTGCTGATCTGTTACTGTGACTCTGGTTATTAATTAAAAAACACGATGATGTCGCCCTTCGTTAGTGTTTGAAATCAAACACTTTTCTGCAAAATATCAGATAGGAACAGTGATGATGTCATCAAGCACCTGATAGTGGTAAGATGAACAAATTATTTCTTGTCATTTAGGTCGTATGAGAAGGATGAAGGAGTGTACTCACCGTGTCGCTGTGAAGATTCTGCTGCTGAAGATCCAGACGAGAGCTTTTTTATGTCATGAGTCCAGAAGCTCCGCCCCCTCGATTGCTCGATGTGCAAACAATAACACTTTTCTTGAGAATTACAACAGACCAGGGAGTTTACTCTGTTTACACACGTAGAACCAGATGGTGTGATGGTTTTGTCTTTGCATGAGGGTTCAGACGAACAGGAAGTGACCAAACACCATGAGAGTGTTAAGTCCTCAGTTATGGCTAAATAATGTGTGCAGACAATGTTTGTGTGCTGGCTGAGTTTGCCGAGCGCACAGCAAGCCTTTCAACTTCATTTACCACTGACCCAGGTGAACCAGGAACTCTGGCTAGCTCGACCTACAAGCCCAGCTAGGCTAGGCTACCTGGATCTAATTCAACGCAAGCCCAACAAATCCATCTTTTGTTTTTCCATTTCAAAACAAAAACAATGGGTCTGTTTTTCTGTTAATCTGTTTCAAAACTAAGATGGAAAACCTGAAAACAAAACAACAACGTTTAGGAATTAAAAATGGGAAAAATAAAAATAAATGTAACCCCTTTTTCCCTTAGTGTTTATAAACTACACTGTGGTCACCCCCAATAAAATAAAACAGGTCCTAGGTTCTCAGCTAAAGATGGTGAATTCACTGTGGTTCTGAATTAAACAAGGGAATTTATCATTAGAGTGGGAAAAAGGAAATAACTGGCGCGGTGCCTCCACTGAAAACTTACTATGCTAGGTGTTAGCAAAGATTATGTAAGCCCTCAGAAAAACAAATTACTCTTAAAAGAATGTTAAACCACAATATATAAAAGGTAAGACACAAATATTTATTTTTATTAAACCATTTTAGATTGTTTTGGAATTATACCTTTAAATTTAGGAATGCTTCAGCAAATAGAAAATAACAAACAAAAGACCTGTACCCTTTAAATCAATACAGTAATACCAGAGGCCTCAAAATGCTTTCTTTTTACCCTTTTTATATCAAAAGAACAGTTTCTAGTTTATTTCAACCAACCAATAATTTTTAATCACCAGATATATCTAGTTCTAATATACACATTCGGTGCAACTTAGACACATCATCAGTGATGTAACCTGGGTTCACTGGGTGTTTCGGGTCTCGCAACATCATACACCCTCACCCAGGCGACCCAGCCGGGGTTGATCAAGCCCCAGCTTGTGTCTAAGTAGCATGTGTAGCCCACGGATCTCCCCGCTTGATCCACAGCCATCTCGACGCCTTTTCTGCCGCGTCTGTGATGTTCTTGATGGCTTTCCTTATTTGCAGTCCCTTCACTCCCAACATCTTGAGTGCCCTGATGAGAGACTGGCCGGCGAATCCTCTGCATCCGACCTCGATGGGGTTGCACCGGGTCCTCCATCCCCTGCTTCGACATTCTCCTGCCAGCTCCTCGTACTTAGCTCTCTTCCTCTCAAAGGCCTCTTCCATCCGGTCTTCCCAGGGAACAGTCAATTCCAGCAGGACCACTTGCCTTGTTGTTGCTGACACCAGGACCATGTCTGGCCTAAGTGTGGTCACTGCGATGTTCTCCGGGAATTTCAGCTGTTTCCCTAGGTCGACTTCCAGCTGCCAGTCCCGAGCTGTTGCCAGCAGCCCCCCTGTTTGACTCCGGCACTGCTGTGGCTTCTCCCCAGCCCTAACAAAGGTGATGGACTGCTTTGCTGGTTGTTGGTGTTTGCTGGTGGAGATCCCTGTGCTGATGACCTCTGCGATGACCCGCAGCACTTGGTCATGTCGCCAGCGGTAGCGCCCATCTCCCAGCGCCCTGGGGCAACAGCTCAGGATGTGCTCCAGCGATCCACCTTTCTGGCAGAGAGGACACAGTGGAGTCTCAGCCAAGCCCCAGCGGAAGAGGTTGGATGGGCTCGGGAGGACATCGTACACCGACCGAACAAGGAACTTAATCCGGTGTGGCTCAGCTCTCCATAGCTCTGTCCACGATATATTCCGTTCAGCTACCCCGTCCCATCGGGTCCACGCCCCCTGCTGCCGCATCCCCACTGTCCTACTGCAGCGGGCTTCCTCCACCCCTGCTCGGACTGCCTCCTGGATCAGCTGGCGTCTTTCCTTTCCCTGGGCCTTGTTATAGCGTGGTCTTGGGTTGCTCCCGAGGCCTGCCCGTCCGGATGCCACTGTCCCCACCAGCTCGCTGTGTCGCAACCGGGACTCAGCTTGGTCGACTGCCTCGTGGGCCTTCCATTTCCTGCCTGTTCTTACTTCTATGCCAGCCGAGGAGACTTTGATGTCACTGGAGTCCCTGTACAGCAGCACCTCTCTTGCTCGAGTAACCATAAACTCCTCCGTCAGACTGCTAAATGGCAGTTTTAGCTTGTTGTTCCTGCCGTACAAGGCGATGCTGCTGAGGCTTCGCGGTAGGCCCAGCCACCTCCGCAGGAAACAGCTGACCTTCCTCTCTAAGCACTCGGTGGTGGTCATTGGCACATCATAGACCAGTAGCGGCCAGAGGAGACGTGGCAGGATACCGTGTTGGTAAATCCAAGCTTTAAACTTGCCTGGTAGGCCTGACTTATCCACTGCTGTCAGCCAGGTCCCCAACTCCTCAGATGTTGCTTGGAGCGCTCCGGTGTCCTTCAAGGTGCCGTCGTAGATCTTGCCCAGGCTCTTCACTGGCTTTTCACCCACAGATGGAATCTGGATGCCTCCTAGTGAGAAGCGAAACTGATCTGAAACCTTCCCCTTCTTCACCACCAGGGACCTGGACTTGGCTGGCTTGAAGTCCATCCGGGCCCAGTTGATGAGTCGCTCAAGGCCTTGGAGGATCCATCTACAGCCCGGGACTGATGTTGTAGTCACCGTCAGGTCATCCATAAATGCTCTGATGGGGGGCTGCCGCACACCTGAGTTGGTGAGTGGGCCTCTGCACTCCACCTCTGCTGACTTCACCAACATATTCATGGCCAAGGCAAACAATATCACGGAGATGGTACATCCAGTGATAATGCCCTTCTCTAGCCGATGAAATGTAGATGTTGATGTTCCGGCAGTGACTCTCAAATTGAAACAGCTGTAATAGTTCAGAATAAGGTCCTTGATCTTTCCTGGAACGTGGTGTCGGTCAAGCGAGGTTTCCACCAGCTTGTGTGGAATGGATCCGTAGGCATTGGCTAGATCTAGCCAAAGGAGTGCCAGGTCTCCTTTGCCTGCACGTGCCTCCCGGATCAGCTGGGTGACGACTCCCGTATGCTCGATGCATCCTGGAACCTTTGGGACTCCCCCCTTCTGCACAGAGGTGTCAATGTAGTTGTTATTCAGAAGGAACTCCGTCATGCGCCGGGCAACTATACTAAAGAATATCTTGCCCTCAACACTGAGGAGTGAGATGACCCTGAACTGCTCCATGGTACTTGAGTTCTCCTCCTTCGGAATCCAGACTCCTTCTGCATGTCGCCACTGCTGTGCCACCTTCCCCCTCCTCCAGATGACTTTGAGGATCGTCCATAGTCGCTTCAAGAGTTTGGGGCATCTCTTGTAGACAACATATGGCACTCCGCTGGGTCCTGGTGCTGAGCTGGTTCTCGCCGCTTTGACAACCTCCTCAACTTCTTTCAAAGTTGGCTCCTTGGTGTTAAATGCAGAGGTGGGTTCTGGCGGAGTTATCAAGGTCCTGCATGGCCCAAGCTCTTCCTCTCTTGCACTGTCACTGTAGGTGGCACTGAGGTACTTGTTAACCTCGTCTTCAGTACAGGCAAGGTGGCCACTTCTTTTCTGCCCGAGGATCTTCTTGGTGAAGCCAAAGGGATTCGAGATGAAGGCCGCACGCTTCCTGGCTCTCTCCCTACCCCTCCTCCTATGCCACTCGGCTCGACGGAGGGTGGTGAGTTTTTTCCTCAGGATGTTGCGGAGCTCTGCCAGCCCGGCCTTCTCCTCTTCCCTTGCCTGCTTAAACTGCCGCCCAAGCAGTCTAAGCTCCTTCCGAAGCTGGCTAATCTTCACCTCCCGTCTGTTTGGCTCCCCTAGACCTCTGGTTTGCTGTTGTTCCTTTATGCCAAACCTTTCAGCTCCAATGCTGATGATCAACGCGGACATTGCCCGCAACTTCTGGTCTGCATCTCCCCTTGCTGTAGCTTCAAGAACTTGATCCAAATCTTCATCAAACTGGAGCCACTCCCTCTCCTTGTTGGCAGCAGGCCACATGACCCGGCGATGTTCTGAATGCTTGACATAGGATGGGGCTTGTGGAGCGTGGAGGGCCTGGGCACTGTGGGTTGACTCCCGGCCTTGCTCCTCCTGCGTCTCACCAGGTACTAGACCTGTGCGTTGCACCACCTGCTTTCCCGTCAAACATTTCATTTTGGCCTGGTGGATCTTCAGGCCATGCCGGTTCTTGCAGACTTTGCCACATGAACAGACTGCACTCATCGTCGTTTTTTCGTTAGCATGGGTCGATACCTGTTTGTCCGTCCTGTTGGGGTGCTCATCCTCCCCCCCTCTCGGGCACCCCTGGGGGTATAGTTCAGTAGGGTTTTCCGTAGCTTGTTTGTGGGTGCGCCCTTGCGGGAGCTGCAGTTCGGGTTGCTGGCCCTCGCTGCCCCGGTTACTGTCTTTCCAGTTGTCGGCTGTCTCTCCAGCAGTCACCATACTTTTCATGGTTGTCATCCGGCCTATTCCCGGAGGTCACTGGCTTGGCCAGCTCAACTAGTTCTAATATACACATTCGGTGCAACTTAGACACATCATCAGTGATGTAACCTGGGTTCACTGGGTGTTTCGGGTCTCGCAACATCATACACCCTCACCCAGGCGACCCAGCCGGGGTTGATCAAGCCCCAGCTTGTGTCTAAGTAGCATGTGTAGCCCACGGATCTCCCCGCTTGATCCACAGCCATCTCGACGCCTTTTCTGCCGCGTCTGTGATGTTCTTGATGGCTTTCCTTATTTGCAGTCCCTTCACTCCCAACATCTTGAGTGCCCTGATGAGAGACTGGCCGGCGAATCCTCTGCATCCGACCTCGATGGGGTTGCACCGGGTCCTCCATCCCCTGCTTCGACATTCTCCTGCCAGCTCCTCGTACTTAGCTCTCTTCCTCTCAAAGGCCTCTTCCATCCGGTCTTCCCAGGGAACAGTCAATTCCAGCAGGACCACTTGCCTTGTTGTTGCTGACACCAGGACCATGTCTGGCCTAAGTGTGGTCACTGCGATGTTCTCCGGGAATTTCAGCTGTTTCCCTAGGTCGACTTCCAGCTGCCAGTCCCGAGCTGTTGCCAGCAGCCCCCCTGTTTGACTCCGGCACTGCTGTGGCTTCTCCCCAGCCCTAACAAAGGTGATGGACTGCTTTGCTGGTTGTTGGTGTTTGCTGGTGGAGATCCCTGTGCTGATGACCTCTGCGATGACCCGCAGCACTTGGTCATGTCGCCAGCGGTAGCGCCCATCTCCCAGCGCCCTGGGGCAACAGCTCAGGATGTGCTCCAGCGATCCACCTTTCTATCCCTATCTAAGTTTTAATCAAAAGAGTGTTTAGTTACCTCACTTAACTGAAATGAATTTGTTTTTAGCTTAGTTTTAAACCAAATCAAAATATGGTTATCTTTTTAATAAACCATTCACTTACTGTATTCACATCTTTTAACTGTTCAAAATGTGATTTCAATAACCCAAATGCAAAGAAATATCAGTAATTGTACCCACCCAGTAATTGTACCCACACCTGTACCACAGTATTTTTCACAGTTCACACAGATGATAATGATACCAGAAAAAAGTCTAACCCAAGCGCTTGGATAATTTTCCCTAACCGTTGGGGCCCATTTGAAGCGTTGGTGCACATGAAGTTTTATCCAGTCGTGAGAAGAAGAGTTAACTTTGAAACCGAGTCTGTTTTAACACAGTCCCGTGCCTGTATCCTGCACTCGGTATCGTTCCAATGTCAAGTACTCACGCAACCTCTCAGTGTAGAAGCAACATGGCGGTGTAGCCAGCCAGGCCGCAGACTAGAGCGATGTCCAGACAGCTCCCCGCCGACTCCCGTAGCTCCGGCTACCTGCGACATGTCCTGGTTCCCCGCTGTCGACTCGTCCGCTCGTCCGGTCCGTCCTCACACCCGCACGAATGTCCGGGGGAGACTTCCTCGTGTCCGTGTTGTGCAGCAGTCTGGTTTCTCTGCCGAGGGGCTAACTGATAGCAACACTGCTAAGCTAATGTACGGAGATAATGGCGTAAAACTTCGCCATCGTGTAAAGTAAACACAGTCGACTGAGATACGTGAAAAGAATATTCTGACCGGTTAAAGTCTCTCTGGCAGTGCAATATCTGGGCCAACCTTTAGTCCGAGTCTCCAAACATCGACTTCTTTCTCTCTGCCGAGGAAAAAACGCAGCCAGCAGCTTCACTGTCCCGGAGAACTCGAATACTAGAATGTTCTAGTCTCTTTTTTATTAAACAGGAGAAGTTAATAGTCTACTTGCCAGCCCATAGGGCCCCATTGTGAACCCGGAAATGTTGAGTACCCCAAAGTTTTATGTTAGAAATATATAGTATGGGTCCCCAGTATTCAGAAACTGCCGGATGCTAATTTATATATATTGGCAATTAGCACAATTGACATAATTAGCATAAATTAGCATAATTTCCTATATGGGCAATATTTCAACAAAATTGACTTGGCTGATCTGGGCAATATTGGAGTGGTTTTAGGGGTTATTGATGATGCTGAATCCATTTCTGACATTTACAAAATTCAAAATGGCTGTCTAAACCGGTAGTGACCAGATTTAAACCGCCAGTGGGCCGATTTTGATGGATTTCAATCTGGTCCCTTCCGGTTTAGACAGCCATTTTGAATTTTGAAAATGTCAGAAATGGATTCAGCATCATCAATAACCCCTAAAACCACTCCAATATTGCCCAGATCAGCCAAGTCAATTTTGCTGAAATATTGCTCATATAGAAAACTATGCTAATTTATGCTAATTATGTCAATTGTGCTAATTGCCCAATATATATAAGTTAGCATCCGGCAGTTTCTGAATACTGGGGACCCATACTATATATTTCTAACATAAAACTTTGGGGTACTCAACATTTCCGGGTACTCATTTTTGGCAAGCAGACTATAACCTATCATTTTTTTAAAAGACCATAGAATATTTTTAAACAATATAATACATGAATTACAGAGTTAATATATGAACAATATTTATTTTAATAGGACTATTGCAAAAACGAGAAAAACCAGAGGATTCTGGGAAATGAAGTCCTACTTTACTCTGCCTTCTAGAAGCAATATAAAGGGATAATCTGTATATTTTTAACATGACTAAGATTATAGAAACCCAGTAATATAAAGAATGAATGTTTATACACATTTTTAGAGAACCCTACATAAAAATATTAAAAATTTGGTTGGTGAATTACTTTCTCGCTCCCCTTTCTTCTCCGGGATGATGTCCTCAGGCTGACCGCTGTCTCTGGGATGCCACGATCTTCCCTGGGATGACGACTCAGGTTGACCACGGCATCCTGTGGAGACCACCGTCAACCTGCGTCGTCACCGGGGGGAGAAATCGAGCTGATAACTTACCCGCAGGTTTTTTAAGATTTACCGCTGACTTATTTTTTGGAGATAAATGTCGTAACTGGAAACTGGAAGCCACATTAGTTTGTTTAAATGAACAGTGAAGCTTCAGGTGTTAACTGGACAGCATCCAGGCTCTAAAAGCGGTCATTCTTGAAGAATAGAAAAAAGATAGATGTTGCAATGTGTCACCAACTAGTTCATTCCACACTAGAAGACTTGGTGCTGTCCTTAAAAATCATGTCAGGTCATAGGCTACAAAATACCAGCTGTATTTTTTGTAGCTTTTGTTGTGGGATGTATTAATGTTTGCTTCAACTAATTTAAGTTAATTAAAATTCTTGTGTTCATTGAACACAAGAATTAGAGCCTGGATGCTGTTCATTTTGATTAAAATCGTACTTTTTACAGGGCGTGTACTCATTTATGCTGATCAGTATACATGTCCAGGAGACTTAGTTCCGTCTAGATGTGAGCGAGGGAGGATCAAATTATAGAATAGGTTTAGTGATGAGGAAAGTCACTGTCAGCAGGTCAGCTCCACCCCGGCACTGCAAACACTTTAAGACTAGATGTTGACTTAGTAAACGATGACATGTTCTAAAGAAAGACTTTAGCCTTATTTCTATTGTATTAAGTTACCAGATCCGGCACCTGTTTGCTGGGATTTGTCAATCAAAATCTGTAAATAACCTGCACAGGTAACTTCATGTGACACACACACACACACACACAGTTAACCTAATGTGGTTACAGCTCCTCCATATCAGTGCTTAGAGAAAGATGATCATGTGTCTTTCTGATCAGCTCTGTCTTGACCACAGTAGCCCCGTGGCCCATTCAAAATTTCCCCAGAGGAAATTTTCTAGTTGGTCTGTCTTATTGTATCTGTGCTCTGTCTGTGTTTTACTTATCTATGAAGTTAGTCATAGATCACCTGTTTGCCTACTTGGGATGCATTTTAATCTGTGAAAAAAGAAAATAAGTGGGAAATGATCATCAGGTCACAGAAAGACACAGCAAGTGACTTTTGGCCACAAATAAAGAGGAAAGCTGAAAAAAGAAAATAAAAGGACACAACAAAAAGACATTGAAATGCTCAATGCCATAAAGTAAAGTAGAAATATAGGAATCAGTTTCTAGTCAAGTCAAGAGTCAAGATAAGTAATAATATTATCCTTATCTTCATTTAAAGTAAACAAATGTGTTTTGCTCTTGTGTTCATTGAGATATTGATTAAAATAAATAAAAAATAAATAAATAAAAGCTGGAAAGTCACTGCCAGCTGCTGCACATCTGTCAGCAGGTCGGCTCCACCCAGGCACTGCAAAAACTTTATTTTTTAAGACTAGATGTTGACTTAGTAAACGGTGACAGGTTGGTTATAGGCACTAAGCAGTAAGCACTACTTGTTTATAATGATTATTGAATTTTAACATAACCTAGTAACTCTCTTGGCTGCTGTGCAGTCCAGTACAATCACATGTCTCTGTGGGTGTGGAGGCTGCATCGTCTCCAGGTAGAACAACTGTAAAACATTTCTTTGATAATAAACTAAAGGCTAGCAAAAATAACCATCCAGTAAACAGCGACAGTGACTTTTGACATGAGAGCAGCACATGTCCAGATCAGAAATATGAATTTGAACAGCCAGCATACTGTAAATCCTGTGTGTGAAAAAGTGAAATGCAATGAGAATATATCAGATATGAAAAAGAAAAAAATATATTTAGCCTATAGTTTTCTCTCCTGTGTCATTTGTGCATGCCAGATATTTGGCATCTTCTCTTGCCTGCCAGTTCATTTACTGTATGTTTTGGCACTGATGCACATATCATGCCTGCACAACGATGGGACTTACAAGTTTTCATTCACCACACAGTACACATTCATTAATTCATAGCACAAACTCACACACGCATCGCTCCTCAAGGTGCTTACCTTTCAGTTTATTTGTTGAAAACCCCCCACAATCCATCCTGGTAATGGCGACATGCAGCAGCAGCTCCTGTGTGCTCCGTGGTTTTTAACCTGTCTCGTCTTGTTTTTATGTCGCTGCTATCGCTCATTTTAAGCTGATTCACAAGTGATAAACTGCAACTATGCTTCACCTTAGTTTGACGGCCCTGGCTGTGCTTTGCCGAGGGTCTAAGGACAGAGGATGTTGTTATGATGCCATGTAAAGCCCTATGAGACAAACTGTTTGTAAAAATGGGCTATACAAATAAAATTGCCTTGCCTTGCCTTTGGATACTTTTATTCCACTTTATGTGCGGACTCTGTGAAAACAGGGAACCGCTCCAGTATGGCCGGGGGTTTCTCCTACGCTTTCACAGCTCCAGAGTAGGTGCTGTGGACTCCTCGGCTGTCCTCCCCGCGGAGATCATCCGACAGCATCACACGGGAGGCCAGAGGTGGTCATCCAAGCAGGCGTGAGGAAAAGGGGCAGACGCGGTGGTATTTGCCAGCGCCTCAAAAGACTAGGACACCGCCGTATTCCCCTGGCGACCATCATGCTGGCCAACGTCCAATCCCTCCGCAATAAAGTGGATGAGCTCCAAGCTAACGTCAAGTTTCTGGAGGAGTATAAAATAGTAGAATACGATCATTGGTAAATCAATCCTGTATTTTAACTTGTTATTACAGCTTAATTTATCCATATATCGTGTATTGTAATTCTGTGTGGGCAGCTACATGTCCTACCTATCTTAACAAGATTCTCTTAATTCAAAAGAAATTTTTGAGAATGGTTAGTTTTGCTAAAAAAAAGAATCTTCTGTTCTTCTCTTTAGGAAATTTAATCTGTTGAAAAAACATTTTTTAGTTAATATTTGTAGCATTTCTGGATCTGTCAATTTGTAATTTAATTTTTTTTTTTCCTTTTTCATTATGTGAACTGTTTTTTGTTTTTTTAATTAATTCAGTATCGCACATTTTTCTATGTTAACTTGTCTTTCTTTTTCCTTGTTTCTCTTTCTTTTCTGTTTTTTATGTTGTTGTGTCTGAAGACCACCACTGTTGTTGTTATTTTTTCATAGGGGAGGTTTTGGCTTCTACCTCTCCTGCACAATGTTTAATTTTACTATTTTCATTGTTTATACAGGTTTTATAATGTGCAAATAAAAACTAAAAAACTAAAAAGTGCTTGCCTCCTTGCGATCACAGAAACCTGGCTCAAGGATCATGACTTACAGTCCGACCTGAGGATCGACAGCTTTGGAGAGCAAGACTTACTAAGTGCTTGGATCTGTGCTATGGTTCCATAAAAGGGGCTTATAAGTCCCTCCGGAGAGCTTCACTGGGTGCATCAGACCATAACACTGTTTATTTGGTCTGGTCCTACAAACCAGTCCTGAAGAGACATAAACCGGAACTAAGATTAGATGAGTTATGTATCCATAAAAAATCAATCTCCATTTTTCCTAACAATAAGCCATGGGTCTCAAAATCAGTCAAAAACGCTATTAATAAAAGAAACATCAGTTTTAATTTTGATATGGATACATATAAGGTGCTACAGAAGAAGGTCAGGAAAGAAATAAAACTTGCCAAGCAGCAATATAAGGATAGGGTGGAGAACCTGTTCAGCACTGGCAGCACACACCCTGCATGGGAGGGGGTGAAATCCTTGTTGGGGACGCAGCCCCATAAGAGTAATATCTCCTTAGATGAGAAGTCTGATTACGACCTGGCAAATGAACTAAATATTTATTCAAATCGTTTTAATATCCATGATTTTAGCCATGAACTGTCTGTGTGTAAGGGCGCTGCGTTAGAGCCGAAGAGCACTGTGGCGGTGCATGTTGACCAGGAAAGGGTACAGAGAGTGTTCCAGAGGGTAAAGTAGAGGAAAAGTCCAGGTCCTGATGGGATTGGAGGTCGGGTCTTGAGGAACTGCGCCGAACAACTGGCAGGCATCTTCAGCTTTATCTTCTCCTGGTCACTCCAGACCCACAGTGTCCCCCGCCTGTGGAAGGACTCAATTATTGCCCCTGTGCCCAAGAATAAATGCAAAAAACATTGAATGACTTTAGACCCGTCGCTCTTACCTCTCTGGTAATGAAGTCTTTTGAGAGGATCGTGAAAGACGAGCTTATGAACACTGTTCAGGCAAACTTGGACCCTCTCCAGTTTGCGTATCGGGCGGGGAGGGGGGTTGATGATGCAATAATCACTCTTCTTAATATGATTGTGTCACACTTAGAAGGGGCCAAAAGCTTTGTCCGTCTGCTTTTTATTGATTTTACATCTGCTTTTAACTGTATCCAGCCCCATATTTTAGCCGAGCGTCTCTTAAATCATAACATCGACAGGGGTCTGATTTACTGATTTACTGGCTGTTGGACGATGCTGAATGTAAAAAAGCAAACCAGCGCATGTATTTCCTTCGGAAGCTCAGGAACATAAACGTTGAATTCAAGTTCATGGAAATCTTTTATTCTTGTTTTTTTTAATCTGTCCTGACATTTGCTTTTATCTGCTGGTTTGGGTCAATTAACCTGAAAAACCGCAACAGGCTTTAGGTCCATAGTCAGAGTGTGCAGTGAAATTCACAGACATCACTGCCCTGAACAAAGCAAAACTTGTCTTGTCTGACCCCAGCCATCCCAGGCATCTGAATTTAAACTGCTTCCATCTAGACGCAGATTTAACGTGCCCAGATGCAGGACTGACAGATTTAAAAAATCCTGGGTACCAGTGGCTATTGGCCTTCTTAACAATTGACAGCACTGCGGTCACTTTAACTCCTTGTTTTTATCCAGTTTTATCCAGCGTGGCACTGTTGCACTTTGTTTGTTGCTTGTTGGATTGATGTTTATTGTTGTCCTGTTTCGTTGTCCTATGTCACCCATGTTGTTGGTATTCTATTGTCACTCTTTTAATTATTAGCTTCTCGTTGTGTTACTATTGTGTATTTTTATTGTTGTGTTTGCTGCTGGCTGCAACGTAAATTGCTCTCCAGGGACAATCAAGATATCTTGACTCTTGACTTGACTAGAAACGGATTCCTATATTTCTACTTTACTTTATGGCATTGAGCATTTCAATGTCCTTTTGTTGTGTCCTTTTATTTTCTTTTTTTCAGCTTTCCTCTTTATTTGTGGCCAAAAGTCACTTGTTGCGTCTTTGTGTGACCTGATGATCATTTCCCACTTCTTTTCTTTTTTTTTTCACAGATTAAAATGCATCCAAAGTAGGCAAACAGGTGATCTATGACTAACTTCATAGAGAAATAAAACACAGACAGAATAAGACAGACCAATTACACGCAGGTCATTTACAGATTTTGATTGACAAATCCCAGCAAACAGGTGCCGGATCTGGTAACTTAATACAATAAAAATAAAGCTTAAGTGTTTCTTTAGAACATGTCATCGTTTACTAAGTCAACATCTAGTCTTAAAGTGTTTGCAGTACCGGGGTGGAGCTGACCAGCTGACAGTGACTTTCACTCACACTTTTTAAGACTAAGTAAACAATGACATGTTCTAAAGAAACACTTTAGCCTTATTTTTATTATATTAAGTTACCAGATCCGGCACCTGTTTGCTGGGATTTGTCAATCAAAATCGGTAAATAACCTGCGTGTAATTGGTCTGTCTTATTGTATCTGTTCTCTGTCTATGAAGTTAGTCATAGATCACCTGTTTGCCTACTTTGGATGCATTTTAATCTGTAAAAACAAAAGAAAATAAGTGGAAAATGATCATCAGGTCACAAAAAGACGCAACAAGTGACTTTTGGCCACAAATAAAGAGGAAAGCTGAAAAAAAGAAAATAAAAGGACACAATAAAAGGACATTGAAATGCTCAAGGCCATAAAGTAAGTAACAATATAGGAATCAGTTTCTATGGATGGATTGTGGGGGGTTTTCAACAAATAAACTGAAAGGTAAGCACCTTGAGGAGCGATGCGTGTGTGAGTTTGTGCTATGAATTAATGAGTGTGTACTGTGTGGCGAATGAAAACTTGTAAGTCCCATCGTTGTGCAGGCATGATATGTGCATCAGTGCCAAAACATACAGTAAATGAACTGGCAGCCAAGAGAAGATGCCAAATATCTGGCATGCACAAAATGACATAGGAGAGAAAACTATAGGCTAAATATATATTTTTCTTTTTCATATCTGATATATTCTCATTTCATTTCACTTTTTCACACACAAGATTTACAGTATGCTGGCTGTCCAAATTCATATTTCTGATCTGGACATGTGCTGCTCTCATGTCAAAAGTCACTGTCGCTGTTTACTGGATGGTTATTTTTGATAGCCTTTAGTTTATTATCAAAGAAATGTTTTACAGTTGTTCTACCTGGAGACGATGCAGCCTCCACACCCACAGAGACATGTGATTGTACTGGACTGCACAGCAGCCAAGAGAGTTACTAGGTTATGTTAAAATTCAATTATCATATAAACAAGGGTGAGTATATAGTGGTAGCCACATAGAAGTTCCCCTGCCATGCTGCTTCCATGCTGCTCCCATCAGAGCTCCAGCAGCGCTCAAGCAAAGTCCCAGCAGCTGGAGTGACCCCTTCCTTTTCCTGGGCATGACTAGTTTTTACTGGAACTCCACCCATTCAATGAAATACAGGACATGACCAGGAGATGGCGCTTCTCTCACAGAACAGTACATTCTGCCAGAGGTGGCATTTAAAGTGCCGCCGCTGGTGGTGAGTGGAAATTCACATAATTCATAGAACCACGAGTACATACATGTTTGATTTAAGAAGTGAAATTATAACAGACCTAGCTACTGGAGATGCGCTGGCCACTGTTTTATCTGGAAATAAATTATTGTAGCTAATAATACCTACTGTCAAATTTTTTATCACAATTTATTTACTGTGAATCTACATTTAAAGAGGAAAAACTAAGGGAGTGATGAAAAGCCTTTTGGAAGATGTTTGCAATTGCAGGTATTCAGTGCATGCCTTCGACCAGGGAATTAGCATTATCATTGCTCAATCTTTTGTTTGCACTATAATTCTTCTAAAAACTCAGAATAAGGTGCAGGAGGACGATACACTACAGCAAGTAAGAGTGGTTTCTCTGCTTTCCAGTCTGGGTGAGAGAGGCTGACAGTAAGGCTTTCAAATGCATTATATGAACTATTAGGTCGAGGGTTGATAAACAGATTTGACTGATAAATAGCAGCCACTCCTCCTCCTCGGCCTGTGTTACGAGGCACATGACAGTTAATGTAACTAGGAGGGGTAGATTCATTCAAACTAACATATTCATCTTGCTGCAACCAGGTCTCAGTGAGTGTTAATATATCAATATGGTGACTTCTAATTAAATCATTCACTAGGAGAGACTTGGATGGGAGAGAACGAATATTGAGCAAACCACATTCAATAGTTTTATTGGGTTGGCTTGCTGGAGCAGTGGTTTTGATTTTAACTAAGTTGCTATAAATAACTCCTCTAGATTTGGGTTTAGGCTCGACCCTCTACCTACAAATCTGGTTAACCTTTGTACCTTAACATTTTTTACTGGCACATTTACCACATTGGACAAAACATAGAACATCAAGAGCAGCGAATTGGATCTGGCATAAAGTTGATCGCACAACAGCAGTAAAGCAAAAGCATTTCATGGAGATGGAGTAAACGCCTACTTCTTCCCCTTCCCAACACCAACTCTCTCAGCTTGCACAATCCTACAACCCTGTGTTCCCCCCACCTGTTTCCCATCTTCCCTCATTACCTCTTGTATTTTACCTTGTGTGTCTCACAGTCTAATTGCCAGTTCGTTGTACTTCACAGTCCTCGTCCCAGCTTCTTTCATTGCCATAGTCATAGCCTGCTTTGTGTACGACCTTGTTTGCCCCTTTGACCTGCCCTTTTGCCTCTCGATTTTGGATACCTCTGCCTGTCTGACTGCCTGTCTGTGTACTGAACTCTGCCTGGAATTAAAACCTGCCTTTTTTTCTGAACCTTCTGTGTTGTGCATTCGTGTCCACCAGTTCTGTGCTCTGGGGAGTTCATGAAATTGAGAGTCACACTATAGTTGACACATTGAAAATTGGTTCATCATTAAGTATTTCTGCACCACTGACATCTTTTTCAATGCAAGTTTTTATTGGACTTTTCAGAGTTTATCAGAACAACAACTTTGACTTCAGTTTAACCAACAGACTCAACAAAGTTACAGGATTATATTGTGGCCTCAGGTTTTAAACCTACAGCTCACGAGTAAGGACCTCCACCTCCCCGTCCACCTTTATGTCGACTCTTTCCCAGTCGAAGACATTTCCTCTCTCCACTCTCATCCCGGAGTACAGGCCCTGGATGGCGCTGCCTGAGAGGACATAGTCCCACATGTGAAGGTCGGAGATCTCCCCAACGAAACTCTGAATGGCTTCAAAGGCTCCAAAGCCTTGGTCAGCATCCTGACCGAGTAAAACCTTCCCTCCAACTGGGACCACGAGACCCTTCCCGTAGATTTTGGCCACGCTCTTCCTCCCGTTCAGGAAGACAGAAGTTGCACCTGATTCGCACTCCCATGTGATGCACATGTGAGTCTCCAGAGCCCCGAGCTGAGGGAGTGCGAACAAGACACCTTTTGGATCCAAGTAGAGGGACAACCTGGACACATGGACATGAAAGTACTGAGAGGGTTTTCATCAGTTACATATCATTGATAGAGACAAACTCATCGACATGTTCACGTTTGTGTTAACCATTCATCTTAAGGCAGGATCAGACTACACAAGTTCAGGCTGATTTTCACCAGGAGACCATCAGGTAAAGATAAAAACATTGTGAGTCGTGGAGAGAGGACATCTACCTGCCGTCTTTTTCCAGCCACACAGAGATTTCATCACGGTTTGGACTCCTGTATTCAAACAGGATGATGTCTCGCCCTGGAGGAGTGTTGGCCTCCATGGCAACGTTCATACACAGGGTGAAAGCCCTCAGCTCGATCGGCTTCAGAGGAGTCAACTCAACGACGCTGGTGCTCGTCTCCTTGGGAAACACCAAAGTCTTGATGGTGACGACGCTGCCTGAAGAACAGACGTTTGGCATAAGTCACAGATACAAGTTCAATGTCATTCACATGTAAACTAAAAATAAAATGTGCATTTGCAGTGTCAGAGGATCAAATAACAACACAAAGGAAAGGTGAATAGTTACCAGCCGTCCCCATGGAGACAGCAACGAGGAGAAGAACCGAAAGTCTCATCTTTAAAAAATCAAACCTGCAGAAGTTAAAGGGAAGTCACATTAATCTTATTAAACACCAACACTGGACTGTTTTTCTCTCAGGGTCATAAAAAAAATCAGATAAACAACTTGAAAGTCACAAATTTCAAGATGGCCTCCATACTTGTACAATTTCTAATACGCAAAACTACATGACAGATTTTGCTATTAACCCAAAGGTCTGCGAGGGACTATAGTTGTGCATTTAACATTAGCTTGCTAGCAATAATGCTAGTTAACAAGCCACATTTTTGCAAAAATATACTTTACTTTCATTTATTTGATTGAAGTGAATTTGTCTTCTGGTTGTTTGATTTGACACACAAGATCATTTATGTAAGAAAATAGCTGAAAATAACATTTACCAGATATGGCATCCACCTTGAATTTCCAATTGGCTGATGTGTTTTATGAACAGATACCTGAGCAGGAAGTTCTGCTTTTCCAACTGCTGATCTGTTACTGTGACTCTGGTTATTAAAACACGATGATGTCGCCCTTCGTTAGTGTCCGAAATCAAACATTCACTTTTCTGCAAAACATCAGATAGGAACAGTGATGATGTCATCAAGCACCCGACAGTGGTAACATGAACAAATTATTTCTAATCATTCAGATATGAATGAAGCAGCGCAGGTCGTATGAGAAGGATGAAGGAGTGTACTCACCGTGTCGCTGTGAAGATTCTGCTGCTGAAGATCCAGACGAGGGGTTTTTTATGTCATGAGCCCAGAAGCTCCGCCCCCTCGATCGCTTGATGTAAAAATAATAAGACCTCACTTGACAATAACAGCAGGCCCAGAGCCAAAGAAACAGTGATGATAGCGTCTGGCTCAGTTCACAGTTTACTTATATTTAATTGGATCTGTCAATCAAAATCTTTAGATAATCTGTGTGTAATGGATCTCATTGTATCTGTGCTCTGTTTGTGTTTTATTTCTCTATGGAGTTACTTGCAGATCTCCCGTTTGCCTGAGTTTGGACGCATTTTAATCTGAGAAAAAAGAAAAGAGGGGGGGAAGGAAAAAAACTCGATTGACAGATGTCAATCGTCAGGTTACGCAATGAAGCAATCAGTGAAAAATAAAGTGAAGGTTGTCCAGTTGCATGTGCACGCAAGTAACCAGCAGCAAGTAGACGGTGTGTTTGTACATGTTTTTTGTTTCATCGTCTATTGTCTTTTTAATGCGTTTTTAGCCATTTAGTACCATCTTAAATCGTGTGTGCCGACAACGTTTATGTGCTGGCTGTGTTTGCTGAGCGCACAGCAAGACTTTCAACTTATAATATGTCCCCTTTTATGCCACATAAATACTTATATTACTACCAACTACTCAATATAATATAACTTATATTCTATCCCTTTTACTTTGCACGGCATTATACAGACTCTTCTTTCACGAAATTTATTGAAAATGTATAATAAAAGTAATTTATTATGCTGATTGGGAGCAAGCAAGCGAGAGAGAAAAGACACTGGGCATGCACCAGGTTTCACATTCCAGCAAAAACTGAAACAAGTTTGTTAGAAATGAAGAGAAGAAAAGGAGAAAAGATGTGCTACATTGATTGCAAACACAATATGTAAATTTGCACACACACTGAGCATCACTCTCCATCCAGCATCCAGGCTCTGAAAGCGGTCGTTCTTGAAGAATGGAAAAATATAGATGTAGCAATGTGTCACCAACTAGTTCATTCCGTACTAGTGTAACGAGGTCCGCAGATATAGCCACAGTCATGAGGTACCAGTGAGGAGAAGTGACGACTGAAGTTAAACTCACTGGCCCATCCAAGACGTGCTAACCCACTTGCCAAGTGGTCATTGACCTCTTGGCGAAATGGTTTGCATCGTCGCCCATGGTGCTGGAGACCCGGGTTTGAAACCCACTCAGGGCAGGTCAGACCACATCGGTCACACTAGAAGACTTGGTGCTGTCCTTCAAAATCATGTCAGGTCATGTGCTACAAAAATCCCAAATGTGGTAGTTTTTGCTGTGGGATGTATTCCTGTTTGCGTCAACTAATTTAAGTAAAACTAAAGATTTTGCAATTTTGTAATCTTATTAATTATTAGTAATTAGTAATATTATTAACCTTACTTTCATTTTATGAGTTAAACAAATGTTTTATAAAACTCAGTCTTGTTAAGATTTAACAAATTGCTCGTGTTCATTGAGATATTGATTAAAATCTTACTTTTAAAGGAGCTTGAGGCAAGATCAAGGAATAAAACTCAATAGCGATACAACGACCGTAGCGGCCGTCAGGGTTACTGCAGCCATCAGCCAAGCTGGTGCGGGAGCGCGCATCAACTCTCCACAGCAGTACAGCTGATGCTGTGACAGTGACACTGTGGCTGAATTGGAAACGGCATAATGTTACTATACCAGTGTTTTCCATTAATCAGCCGCCACAGTTTCGTTTGGGTCCGCCACAGCAGTCTCTCACAGAAAAAAAGAACAGTTTTCACTCTCATCTCTGCCAGTCAGCCCCTCTACCTGCTGTCTCTCTCACGACACACACACACACACACGTCGCGCTGTTAATAAACAGTAAATGCGCCATGCCGCGCTCATTGTACAGTGCTCAATTTACCGCGACACCGGGAGGTTGACCGCATCAGGTCAGCACCGGCCGCCGCCGCCTCTGTGAGCCGCTGGTGCCGCTCGGCTGCTCTAGTGGCTCTGCATTCCTCCGAACACGTCGGAGAATTTCCTTACAGGCGTTGTTTGGATAAACTGACCACGGATGAATCAATCGGCTCATTGTAAAACTATGTATTTATTTATTGAAGTAGCCTAAATTGTGATTAAGTGATTTTTGTACGTACAGAGCCCCAAGGCTGCGCTGCTCACACACACCTGAAGCTTCTCTTTTCATTCAAATGAACTAATGCGACTGCCACAGTGCCACTGTTAGATTTCATCAATGAGACCAGAATTTATCTCCTAAAAACAATTCAACCAGCCGGCAGAAAACCTCTAAAAACCTGTGGGGAAGTTACTCGGCTGGTTTTCTTCCCTGGGAGGAGGAGGACAGAGGACAGCTGCTGCCCGGCCGATGAGCTCAGCTCCCCGGCTGCAGCCTCTGTGACGAGCCGCTGCTGCTGCTGCTGCTGCTGCGTGTGTGGCTCTGCACTCCTCCGAAAAATGTCGGAGCAAATCTACTTACAGACGTTATTTGGATAAACTGACAACAGATTGGGAATCTAAACTGTCACTTTCTCGCATGAAAAAATATTAAAATCTAAGAAAGTGACGTTATTTCTCTACTCGCTGCTCACATGACTGTTTAGGCTGCAAGACATCCGCCGACCGCTGCTCGCAAGCGGTGGAAAGCCGAAGCTGTCGAGGATGCGCATGCAGCGTCATTTGACGTCACATCCGCGGACAGCGCGGGAAATTCGGACCCAGAACTGCAGCGCATTATGCAGCACACAGCCTGTTCAAGGCAACGGAGAGATACGCGAGTGGGCTCATTCTTTTTGGTTTTGAACGCTTCATCGCCCATTAGCAGTAAAAAACTTAAAACGCATGTGCATTTCTTGCCTCATGAACCTTTAAAGGGTGTGTACTAATTATGCTGAGCACTGTACATATATGTCCAGGAGACTTCGTCCCGTCTAGATGTGAGCGAGGGAGGATCAGATGGTAGAATAGGTTTAGTGATGAGGAAAGTCACTGTCAGCTGCTGCACATCTGTCAGTTGCACATCTGTCAGCAGGTCAGCTCCACCCAGGCACTGCACAAACCTTATTTTTTAATACTAGATGTTGACTTAGTAAACAGTGACATTATGGATATAAGCACTAAGCACTATATACTCACCCTTGTTTATAATGATTATTGAATAACCAGTGATTTATTTGTGCTGGAACCTGCTGGAACAAGATCCGGCACCTCGCCAGTCGGTACCAGTAGATTGGATCCTGAACCTCGATAATCTGTCAATCAAAACCTGTAAATAATCTGCATGTAATGGGTCTGTCTCATTGTATCTGTGCTCTGTCTGTTTGCAAAGGACATTGACATTCCGACATCCCACCACTCCGCCATCCCGCCATTTAGACATACCATCATTCCGACATACCGCTATTCCGACATGCTATCGTCCCACCATTCCGACAAGGCTTTGTATAAGGAAATGTGCGTTACTCAACAGGCTCCTCCCTTCTTTAAGACATGCTGATAGAGGAAGACCCACATGGTTGTGTGTAATTACGCAGCAGAGCGCAGACAGGGACTAGTCGGTAACACTTTATTTTAAGGGGTCCTTGTTCCTGTGTATCTACCTAATTAATTACAGTGTAATTACCTATGTAACCGTATGTAATAACATGTACTTACATTGTAAATACATAGTGTATTTTGGTGTACTTACAGGTCCTTGTTACACTTGTAATAAGAAATGCTTTTGCAAAGAGAGAGGCCACTTTGGCATTTCTTATTACAAGTGTAACAAGGACCTGTAAGTACACCAAAATACACTATGTATTTACAATGTAAGTACATGTTATTACATACGGTTACATAGGTAATTACACTGTAATTAATTAGGTAGATACACAGGAACAAGGACCCCTTAAAATAAAGTGTTACCGACTAGTCTGCCTGTCCAGCCTCTACCTGGTCTTTTTATTAAAATTAACTCCTTTCTTCATTGTCTAAACCCAACCAGTGCAAAATGTTTTGGGGACCAACAGCCACCGTCTCCATGACTTTTTCCAAGGTTGTTTTGTTTTTCTGTGTCTTTTTCAGACAGTAATATGATGAAAACAACCACCATTGCATCTTCCTGTTCGTCCGCCATGTTTGCCCACGTTTGACCACGTTTGACCAGGCGAGATTTGTAATATTGAGCGTGAAGAACCTGATAACTCTGCTGAAGAATCTGTTAGTTAACCCTAACCCACTATAAGATCAGAAGAGAGAGATCTGGTGAGCTCTGTCTTTTGTTATCATCAAGTGTATGGTGTCCTAATCTGTGAATGTTTGCAGAATCCTGTAGTTGTGTACCCGCCTTTAGTGGAGCCCTTCTTGTGGATGGGAATGACCGTGGAATGTTTCCACTTCCAGGACACTGTGCTGCAGTCCATGGAGGTCTGGAACAGCTGCTGGAAAACCTCCCCCAGCTGCTCAGCACTGTGCTTCAGGGTCGCCCACAGATGTTGCCGGGTCCAGTGTGTTGAGTTGTGTCCTCTTGGGGGCTCTCACCACCTCTTCCCTGCTGAAGGTGATAGCTGAACCACCAGGATGGAGTGAGTAGATGACGGTCTTCAGCTTTGTGCTATTGTTCTTTTCAAATCTTGAAAAGATGAGTTGAGGTCGTTGAGTAGAGATCACATGAGGAGATAAAAAGCCCTCATCAGTGGAACAAAGATAACATGATTCACCAGTGGAGTTAGACATGTTTATGAATGCTGTCGCAGAATATGAGAATATATTACAAAAAAGAAGAAAAAAAGAGTTTTATCTCAAGTGTTCCACTTCATCAACATTAACTCTAGGCCTCTGTGTGTTTGTGCAGGTGCAACTCAACAGACACAAAACTAATTAGCAGCAGCTGAAAGATCAAAATTAAGTTTGGGTGTGGTGTAGCCTAATGTAATTATAACACATCATGATATACAGTATTTAACCTACAAACAAACTGGGCAGCAGCTATTAAATATGAAAATAAAGTTTGGGTGTGGTATTATTAACTGCAGTTATTGTTTAACCTGTATTCAACATGTGATATCAGAATCACAATTAGGCCTATTGATCCCCACAGGATCTTTTGTTACAAAACTTTTAGCGCTGTTACTCGTGTTAACGGCCCAGTACTATATGTAAAACTTTGTGGCATAAGCAAGCACTAAACCTCCATGCTCAGCACAGCTGCTGCTGCTGCTGCTACTCAAGAGGTAGGAGGAGAGATGCTAGCCTCCAGTCCATTTAGCTAGACTGTGGTCTGGAGATGAAAGTGATTTTCCAGCGGCCCATACCATTTATTAAATAAAGATAAAGAGATACTTTATTAATCCTTTGCAGGAAATTACAGTGTTACCAGCAGCAGAAGACAACACAAGACCACAAGCACGCATCATCATGCACAAAAAAATACAGAATAATACAATAACAACAATATTGCACAACCCGTTACAAACTTATGTCAGAGAATAGGAGCAGCAAAGTCTAAAATGCGATTTAAAAAGAAGTAAAAGTGGCAAAGTCTAAAATAAGATTTTTTTAAAAGGAGGGAGAGACGCTGTCACATGATTAAGAGAAGCTAAATGGCATATGCACATGATTACTGTGAGTTAAAAAGCCTAATGGCAGCTGGTAAAAAAGACTTGAGCTTCCTCTCAGTTCTACATTTGGGAGGGATTAGCCTGTTGCTGTGTGAGCTCAGTCTGAATGCCTCAAGGGCATGGAGTGGGTGCCTGTCGTTGTTCAGGATGGAGTTTAATTTCCTCAACATCCTCATGTTTGCAACCTGCTCCACACTGTCCTGGGGGGTGCCAATGGTGGAGCTGGCCTTTTTGATGAGCTTGTTCAGCCGATTCCGGTCAGAAGTACGGGCTCCGGCCCCCCAACACACCACACAAAAGAAAAGAGCACTTGCCACTACAGACTTATAAAAGGAACAGAGCAGAGGCTGACAAATGTTAAAAGACCGCAGTCGTCTGAGGAAAAACAGTCTGCTCTGCCCTTTTTTGTAGACTGCCTCCATGTGGCTGGACCAGTCCATTTTGTTGTCCAGCAGCACACCCAGGTATTTATATGTGGAGACAGTTTCTACGTCTGTGCCCAGTATAGTGACAGGGAGTGGGTTTTTAGGTCTTGTCCTTCTAAAGTTTGAGTTTGAGTTTATTTATTTAGCACACAAATTTCAATGGTGCAAGGAGGGAACGAAGCCGGTTGGCTTGTACATAGGTTCCACCCCTATAACAAATTACAACAAGACAAATTTCAATGGCTAACAAATAAACATAAAAAGGAGATAAAGTGCATACATAATCAATGTTATGTGAGCAAAAGAAAACAGAAATGAGAAAAAAATAAAGAGATAAAGTGCAAAGTAATTCGGTAACAAATAAGGACAATAGAGATAATATACAAAAAATTAATGAATTAATTAAACTCATAAAAGGACAGAGTAAGGATGTGGGATATGGAGAGAGTGAAAGAGAGAGGAAAGAGTGGGAAATTCAAGAGAAATTGAGATGTATTTTTAACTGCTTTTTAAAAAGTGAATAATATGAAATGGATCTTAATGAGGGAGGTAGTCCATTCCAAAAAGTCGAGGACCATTTCTTTAGTCTTTGTGGTGTTGATCTTCAGGTTGTTGAGGGTGCACCAGTCCCCAAAATCCCTGACTGTGCTCCTGTATTCCCTCTCACATCCCCCCTTAATGCAGCCCACAACAGCAGAGTCATCTGAGTATTTTTGCAGAAAGCAGGTGCTTGAATTGTGTTGAAAGTCTGAGGTGTAGAGGCTGAACAGAAAAGGTGATAAAACAGTCCCCTGCGGTAACACACACAGCTCTGCGGTAACAGGCAGCCGCACCACCGGCGCCAACAATGTCTTGTTAACACCTTTGTCTGCATATGCATTCACCTCTGTTGAAAGGCAGTGGTAAATTTATCAGTTGATCGTATTTTCAGCTAAAGTTTATAATCTATTTTATCACCACACAAGGATTTGGCTAATGTTATTTTAATGGATGTAAAATGTCGCCATCTGTTGGTGAATTTAATCTATGACAGGCAGCTTTGGAGGAGATATTAGAGATAAATAGAAATGAGTATATTTGATACTTAAGTTGACAAGAATGAACTAAATTTGAATGTAGCTACATTTTGAAATATCAGTCTGTTTGGTACTGAATTCGTATGTTTTATTAGGATTGTAGTTGTAGCCTATAATAATAATAATATTAATAATAATGATAATAATTATGACAATAATAGTAATAATAGATAGCAATTAGCAATATATATTTTTTTAAATTAATATTAGTATAAGTATAGAAGTAGTAGTACTGCCAGTATTAGTGGTTGTAGTTTGCATTATAATCGATTATAGTAGGGCCTAAAGAAATGTTTTCGCTTAGGGCCCCATTTTGGTCAGGGGCAGCCCTGGTGTGGAGGCTGCATCGTCTCCAGGTAGAACAACTGTAAAACACCTGGTTGATAATAAACTAAAAGCTATCAAAAATAACCATCCAGTAAACAGCGACAGTGACTCTTGACATGAGAGCAGCACATGTCCAGATCAGAAATATGAATTTGAAAAGCCAGCATACTGTAAATCCTCTCAATAAAATGAAATATGAATATAATGAATGAAAATAAAATAACTTCAATGATGCCTCCAAGCAAAATGAGAATATATCAGATGAAAAAGCAAAAAAACATATAGCCTAGTTTTCTCTCCTGTGCCATTTTGTGCATGCCAGATATTTGGCGTCTTTTCTTGGCTGCCAGTTCATTTAGGGGAGACAAGGGATGGTAATACTTTTCGTCTCAGCTCCCATAACAAAGCTTTCGTGGTAGGGCTCTCAAATTATGACACAAAGTCCCCTCATTTGTCCACTACAAATAGTAACGCCTTAGTAGTAGTAGTAGTAGTAATTTATTTGTCCCCGTAGGGAAATTGAGTTGCAGCACATCACACTCTTGACATTTCATCTAACAACACAGATAGAAACAGCACAGTACAACTTTCACACATAGATTAACAACACTCATCATCAGTGGGAGTCACACTTTTTATGTTTGTCTCAGCCTTAACCAGATCAGACCAGCTGAGCAGGCTATGAGGTGACCAACACTAACAGTGACTATCAATTATTAAGGGATTTAATGGCCTGAGGCACAAAAGAAAATGTTGCTCTGTTTTTAGTAAACAGAGGGGGGCGATATCGTCGCCCGGATGGAAGAGGGTTAAATGAGTGGGCAAGGGGGTGCCTTTGGTCACCTATAATATTCCTTGCCTTTTTCTCTGTCCTATCTCTGTAGATGCCTTCCATACATGGCAGAGTGATGCCCAGCAATTTACTAGATATGGTAATAATTTCTCTAACCCTCTTTTTCTGTGCCTCTGTGGCATTGCCAAACCAGCAAGTGATACAAAAAGAAAGGATGCTTTCAGTAAAGGCACAATAACACATTTGGAGCATTCTCCTTTCAACATTAAAAGACAGAAGTTTCTTTAAATGGCAAATTGCAGGGGGTCTAAGAGATGCTGTGTGTTAGACAAAATACATTTCTTTACAAGGCCGCAAAGCACTTCATTATAAGTGATGTCAGAGCTATAGGACGAAAGTCACTAGGCTGACTAGGATTTGAGGTCTTTGGCACTGGTGTAATGACCGCAGTTTTCCAAAGAGCAGGGACAATTTCAGAGGTGATGGAGGACTTAAAAAGGCCTGTAAACACAGGTGCTAATTGGTCTGCACAATTTCTTAAGACATTACCACTAATATTATCAGGACCTGGGCTTTTCCGCGTATTACAGCCTCTGAAAAGCTGACAGACCTGAGATTCCTCAATTTTAATGAAATGTTAACAGTCCTTATACCTGAGTTGTGGTCAGTTAACACACTTTACTAACCTGTTTTCACAGAAAAGAAGAGACAGAAGTCATTCTGTGCGTTCTCCATGGCAGGCTTGAAGCTGTCTGAGGAACGTCAGTCTGACGCAGCGTACCACAACAAGCGCTCACACACTTTGTGATACTCTCATTAGAAAACACATCGAATTGGCTTATCTTTTCATAAGAAAAACACATAAAATATAATAATTCAAAATTTGTGACCATACACATTTGTAGGCATCACATGAGCAACAGAGGAGGGATCCCTCACCCAGGACGAGCAGACGTGCAGAGAGGAGTTGAAAGAGGCCAGTTCTGCGGCACACTCTCTGAGGACCCTCGTTGGAGTTTCATCAGGCCCTAATGCCTTCTTTGGGTCCACGTTGCGCAGGATGTTCCTAATGTCTTTGGGTCTGAAGTGGACATGGCCGATAGAAGTTGGGAACTGTGGCAGAGGGGTCTTGGAGGCACCAGGCAGTGTGCACTTCTCTGCAAAGGTTTGGCAGAAGATGTTGGCCTTATCACTGGCTGTGATGTGAGGGATGCCTTGGTATTTAATGACAGGGGTATCTGTAGACTCGCTTCTCCCCAAGAGTGATTTTACTATACCTCACCTGACAGCGAGGGAAATACCTGTCAGCTGTCAGTTTTCAACCTGCTGTGGCCTAATCTCTCATCAAAAACCGGAATCTACTGAGCCAATTTCACCGGAGCAGGCCTGTCTCAGGCCCCTACCAGTAAGTTTCCTACTATTTAGCCACCCTTATCCACATTTCTGAGTTGATTTCTCCACTGCAGGCTCCTATACGGAGCCCTGGCGTGTAAGTGTCTGTCGCTTCCACCTCTCCCTTTGGACTCCCCTTCCCCGACGGCCCCCGGAGGCAAACAACCTCGCCCCCCCCAGACACTCTTGCCTCTCACATGTACTCTACTACCCTCTGCAATAAAATTATGGACTTATTCAATGGCAAAATTGTTAGCATTCATGATCAACTAACTCCACCACGCAAAAGCAATGACTGTTGTGTTCCTGCTCCACCTCTCATATTCTCATTCTCTAATTTTGATCTCCACACTACCACAGAAATATCCACCTTCATACAGAAATCCAAGTCCTCCACCTGTAGTCTCGACCCTTTGCCTACAAATCTGGTTAACCTTTGCACCCTAATATTTATTACTGGCACATTTACCACATTGGACAAAAATGTCCAACGTGTTGATGCCATAAAATAGGCATATTTTACCATTTTTTCCAGTTTTTAATAACATCAATAACATAGAACATTAAGAGCAGCGTACTGGTACTGGCATAAAGTTGATCGCGCAACAGCAGTAAAACAAAAGCATTTCATGGAGATGGAGTGAACCCCAACTCTCTCTGCACAGCTTGCACAATCCTACAACCCTGTGAAGACACATTTGGCGACGACAAACACAAAAACAACAAAAAAAAACTAAAATGTCTGGTATTATGGGCTGGGACCCTGTTTGCACTGTTGATGTTTGGTGCTCTTCTGGGGATTATTTGTGGCTACGAGCGGCTTTTTGATGGAGGTTGGCTGGTGGCTCCATAGACAGCAGTGTTTTCTATCTGGCTGTCTGTGCTGAAGTTGCTACAACTAGCGAAGATTGTGGTCGGTAACTTGATCTCTGGAGGGGAGGGGGGGGGGGGGGGTTCTACTGGGTTCTACTGGGTCTGACGGTGACTTAGACCATGGGTTAAACTTACACCGGAATATCCCTTTAATACAAAGTTCTACCTTTCTACTGCATGGAATAATAATAATGACTCTTGAGAGTCACACTATAGTTGACACATTGAAAATTGGTTCATCATTAAGTATTTCTGCACCACCGACATCTTTTTCAATGCAAGTTTTTATTGGACTTTTCAGAGTTCATCAGATCAACAGCTTTGACTTCAGTTTAACCAACAAACTCAACAAAGTCACAGGATTATATTGTGGCCTCAGGTTTTAAACCTACAGCTCACGAATAACGACCTCCACCTCCCCGTCCACCGTCATGTCGACTGTTTCCCAGTCGAACACATTTCCTCTCTCCACTCTCTTTCCGGAGTACAGGCTCTGGATGGCGCTGCCTGAGAGGACATAGTCCCACATGTGAAGGTCGGAGATGTCCCCAACGAAACTCTGATTGATGTCAAAAGCTCCAAAGCCTTGGTCAGCATCCTGACCGAGTAAAACCTTCCCTCCAGCTGGGACCACGAGACCCTTCCCGTAGATTTTGGTCATGCTCTTCCTCCCGTTCAGGAAGAAGGAAGTTGCACCTGATTCTGACTCCCAGGTGAGGCACATGTGAGTCTCTTGGATCCCGAGCTGAGGGAGTGCGAACGGAGCACCATTTCCTTCCAGGTAGAGGGCCAACCTGGACACATGGACATGAAAGTACTCAAAGGGTTTTCATCAGTTACAGATCATAGATAGAGACGGGATCATCCCTATGTTCCCCACTTTGTATGGGACTGGGGAACATAGGACCCTTTTTCTAGAGAAGGATCCTATGTTCCCCACTTTTCCCCAAAAGGACCAGGGGAACATGCAATTATTGTACCCATACCTGGAAGTGGAGTTGTGACGTATTGTAAAGTATATATTTTTTGGGCTTTTAATGCCTTTAATTGATAGCACATTTGAGAGAGAGAGACAGGAAATGGGGAGGCAGAGAGGGGGAACGACTCGAAGGAAAGGGCCGTCCAATGCGGGATTCGAACCGGGGCCGCCTGCAGTGAGGATTATAGCCTCAACGTGGGGCCAAGTGAGCTAAACGCCGCCCCGATTTTTGCCTATTTTTGAGTGAGAAGTTGAGTTGTCCCATTGGTTGGGTTTAGGCAATAAAGAAAGTTGGTTAAGTTTAGTAAAAAAGACCAGATAGATAGAGAGAGTCCATGGATCAGCAACAGTGGGGAATATAGGACCCTTTTTCTGAAAAAGGGTCCTATATTCCCCGATCGGGGAACATAGGGACAAACTCATTGACATGTGTTGGCCTCAAAGCCATGTTCACGTTTGTGTTAACAACCATTCATCTTCGAGGCCGGATCAGACTACACAAGTTCAGGCCGATTTTCACCAGGAGACCATCAGGTAAAGATAAAAATGTTGTGTAGTCTGAATGCGGCCTTGTGTGGAGAGAGGACATCTACCTGCCGTCTGTTAACATCCACACGGTGAGTTCATCACGGTTTGGACTCCTGTAGGCAAACAGGATGATTTCTCGCCCTGGAGGGGTGTTGGCCTCCATGGCCACGTTCATACACAGGGTGAAGGCACTCAGCTGCATCGGCTGCAGAGGAGTCAACTCAACGACGCTGGTGCTCGTCTGACTGGGAAACACCAAAGTCTGGATGGTGACGCCGTCTGAAGAACAGACGTTTGGCATAAGTTACAGACACAAGTTCAACATCATTCCCTTGTAAACTAAAAAATAAAATGTGCATTTGCAGTTACAGAGAAGCGAATAACGACACAAAGGAAAGGTGAATAGTTACCAGCCGTCCCCATGGAGACAGCAACGAGGAGAAGGAATGCAAGTCTCATCTTTAAAAAGTCAAACCTGCAGAAAGGGAAGTCACATTAATCTTATTAAACACCAACACTAGTCTGTTTTTCTCTCAGGGTCATTAAAAAAGAGAAGCAGATTAGCAACTTGAAGGTCACAAATGGCCGTCATACTTGTACAATTTATAACATGCAAAACTACATGACAGATTTTGCATATAATACAAAGTATTTTAAAACTGCTATAAACCCAAAGGTCTGCGAGGGTCAACAGTTGCTAGCATTAATGCTAGTTGACAGCCTTATTTTTGCGAAATTATACTTTCATTTATTTGATTGAAGTGAATTTGTCTTCTGGTCGTTTGATTTGACACACAGATCATTTATGTAAGAAAATAGCTGAAAATTACGGAAGCGTATTACATTCACTTGAATTAAAAAAAAATCCAGTTTTTCTGAGTAATTTATTTATTGGTCTGTTTTTCAAGGTAATTTTTTCTGTTTATCTGAGTATTTTTTCCCCCTGTTTTTCTGACTAATCTTTTTTCCTGTTTTTCTGGCTATTTTTTCCCCCTGTTTTTTTGAGTAATTTTTTCTGTTTTTCATGCTATTTTTTTTCTCTGAGATGCTTCGGAATCTCGCAAGAACATCCAACCTGCAAGACTCCCATCTATGGTGACTCCTGCTCCGCACATATGCCCCGTCTTCAACTTTCTATACCGTACCAGGTCAATTAAGGCATGTGAAAAACAGAAAAAATTACTCAAAAAAACAGGGGAAAAAATAGCCAGAAAAACAGGAAAAAAGATTAGTCAGAAAAACAGAAAAAATAACCTCGAAAAACAGACCAAAAAATAAATTAAAAACTGATTTTTTATTTTTTATTTAAGTGAATGCAATACGCTTCCATAGAAAATAACTTCTTTTTTTTTCTTTTTTTACCAGATATGGCGGCCGTCTTGAATTTCCAAGTGGCTGATGTGTTTTACAGTATGAACAGATACCTGGGCAGGAAGTTCTGCTTCTCCAAACTGATCTGTTACTGTGACTCTGGTTATTAATTATAAAACACGATGATGTTGCCCTTCCTTAGTTTCCTTAATCAAACATTCACTTTTCTGCAAAATATCAAATAGGAACAGTGATGATGTCATCGAGCACCCGACAGTGGTAACATGAACAAATTATTTCTAATCATTTAGATATGAATGAAGCAGCGCAGGTCGTATGAGAAGGATGAAGGAGTGTACTCACCGTGTCGCTGTGAAGATTCTGCTGCTGAAGATTCTGCTGCTGAAGATCCAGACGAGAGGCTTTTTATGTCATGAGCCCAGAAGCTCCGCCCCCTCGATCGCTCAATTTGCAAATAATAAGACAAAGAAATTGTATAATAAATGTAATTTATTATGCAGATTGGGAGCAAGCGAGCAAGAGAGAAAAGAGACCACGCATGCACCAGGTTTCACATTCCAGCAAAAACTGAAACAAGTTTGTTAGAAATGAAGAGAAGAAAAGCACAAAAGATGTGCTAAATTGATTGCAATCATGATATGTTAATTTGCACACAGTCAGTACTTTACATGACACTTGAAAAAAACGAATTATTGCCTTAATCCAATTATAACTGGACAACTGAAGTGCATGTAAACACCTTAGTCCGACTGAAATCGGAGTTGGAGAACTCTGATTAAGACACCCAGATAATGCGATTGGAATTCGATTTTCTCCGTCATGTATTCGCCTTAGTCGGACTGAAGCTGGACAATGCATGTGCGCATGCTCCACAACAGTAGAGACGGCACCAAGTGCAGAGAAGCCGCCTGAACCCGGCCAAGTAAAGAAAAAAACCCAATGTCAGCGCCGATTCAATGCATTTCACACAGCGCGACCAGCAAGAGTGTTTTATAAAAAATAAAAAAAAAGAGAGAGAGAGGAAGCCCGTATCCTATTCTCAGCCTAAATCCGGCCCAGACTGGCGCATTTGGTCAGGAACTGTAGTTGTAGCAGTTGAGAATGTATTATTAAGCTTACTAAGTTGTTTATGTTCAGTTTTTTACAAGTTGACAGAAAAGTCAACAGGACAGCGGGCGTATTAACCCGCTGAAACAACGGGCGACGACGCATGAGGGGGCATGAGTTGCATGTATATTGAGACAAGGACAGAAGTCCGATTAGACACCAAAATCGAATTTTGAGCATAGCTCGATTAAGCTCTGCATGTAAACGTACTGACTGAGCATCACTCTCCATCCAGCATCCAGACTCTAAGAGCGGTCGTTCTTGAAGAACGGAAAAAGATAGATGTTGCAATTGTAACGGAGGTCCGCGGGTGTGCCACAGTCATGAGGTACCAGTGAGGAGAAGTGACGACTGAAGTTAAACTCACTCGCCCATAAAAGACGTGCTAACCCACTTGCCAAGTCATCGTCACCCATGGTGCGGGAGACCAGGGTTCGAAACCCACTCAGGGCAGGTCAGACCATGTCGGTCACACTAGAAGACTTGGTGCTGTCCTTAAATATCATGTCAGGTCCTAGGCTACAAAATCCCAGATGCAGTATCTTTTGCTGTGGCGTGTATTCATGTTTGCTTCAACTAATTTAAGTAAAACTAAAGATTTTGTAGCGGAAGCTCCTCTTCCCGGTTCGTCAAATTTGGACAAACCAGGGTCCGTCCTCTTCCCAGTTCATCCAAATTTGACGACCCGGGAAGAGGAGCTTCGAGAAGCTTCCGCTACAAACAAGCTTGAAATATAGACTTATTTAATTTTTTTCGGGACAATTTCGCATTTCGGGCTTCAATACAAGACGGACATTACATACGAGCAGCATGGAGGTATTTGGATGTTTTTTGGTGTGTCTTTTTGTTACGAAGACAGTTGGTATCCATTTGCAACTGTTATATGGACATGCACTGCTACGCCGAGACCCCCTGTAACTCAGAGAAGCCACGGAGGACTCTGAAACTTCTCCCAGCCCTTAGTCCACATGAGGGGGAGTAGATAATGAGTGGAATTTCAATTTTGGGTGAACTATCCCTTTAAAAAGTTGAGTTGAGGTCGTTGGGTAGAGATCACGAGAGATAAAAAGCACTCATCAGTGGAACAAAGATAACATGACTCACCAGTGGAGTAAGACAAAAGAGTTTCATCTCAAGTGTTCCACGTCATCAACATTAGGCCTCTGTGTGTTTGTGCAGGTGGAACTCGACAGGCGCAAAACTAATTTGGCAGCAGCTGAAAGATGAAAATTAAGTTTGGGTGTGGCTTAATTGACTGTAATTACACACCTAAAACGAACTGGGCGGCAACTATTAATTATGAAAATAAAGTTTGGGTGTGGTATAATTAACTGCAATTATTGTTTAACCTGCATTTAACATGTGATATCAGAATCACAATTAGGCCTATTGATCCCCACATGATCTTTTGTTACAAAGCTCCTGAACAGAAACATAAAAAAAAAATCTTCCCAGCAAAAAACCCAACCCTGCCTGTATTTAGTACTGTCTACTTAACGAGAGGCTTGTTTCCCTGCGCCTTCGGGTCGGGGATAGGCCTCTCACTGTTGTCTCGGCCTACGGGCCGAACGGCAGTGCAGAGTACGTGGCCTTCCTGGAGGCCCTGGGAGGGGTGCTGGAAAGTGCTCCAACCGGGGACTCCATCGTTCTGCTGGGGGACTTCAACACTCACGTGGGCAGCGACAGTGTTACCTGGAGAGGGAGGAACGGCCTCCCTGATCTGAACCCGAGTGGTGTTTTGTTATTGGACTTCTGTGCTAGCCACAGTTTGTCCATAACGAACACCATGTTCGAGCATAAGGGTGTCCATCAGTGCACGTGGCACCAGGCCGTCCTGGCAGTGGAACACTGGACCAGCTCTACACCCTCCGCAGGGTGCTCGAGGGCGCATGGGAATTTGCCCAACCAGTCCACATGTGTTTTGTGGACTTGGAGAAGGCTTTCGACCGTGTCCCACGTGGCATCCTGTGGGAGGTGCTCCGAGAGTATGGGGTCGGAGGCCCTCTGCTGAGTCCCTGTACGACCGGAGCAGGAGCTTGGTTCGCATTGCCGGCAGTAAGTCAGACCTGTTCCCGGTGCGTGTTGGACTCCGGCAGGGCTGCCCTTTGTCACCGGTTCTGTTCATTATTTTTATGGACAGAATTTCTAGGTGCAGCCAAGGGCCGGAGGGGGTACGATTCAGGAGCCACTTGATTTCATCTCTGCTTTTTGCGGATGATGTGGTCTTGTTGGCTCCCTCGAGCCAGGACCTCGGTTTGCAGCCGAGTGTGAAGCAGCTGGGATGAGAATCAGCACCTCTAAATCCGAGGCCATGGTTTTCGACCGGAAAAAGGTGGCTTGCACCATCCAGGTCGGGGGAGAGTTCCTGCCTCAGGTGGAGGAGTTTAAGTATCTTGGGGTCTTGTTCACGAGTGAGGGAAGGATGGAGCGCAAGATCGACAGGCGGATCGGTGCAGCGGCCGCAGTAATGCGGTCGTTGTATTGGTCCGTCGTGGTGAAGAAGGAGCTGAGCCGAAAGGCAAATCTCTCGATTTACCGGTCGATCTACGTTCCCACCCTCACCTATGGTCATGAACTCTGGGTCATGACCGAAAGAACTGGATCCCGGATACAAGCGGCCGAAATGAGCTTCCTCCGCAGGGTGGCGGGGCGCTCCCTTAGAGATAGGGTGAGGAGCTCTGTCACCCGGGAGGAGCTCGGAGTAGAGCCGCTGCTCCTCCACATCCAGAGGAGCCAGCTGAGGTGGTTCGGGCATCTGTATCGGACCCTGGACGCCTCCCTCGTGAGGTGTTCCGGGCATGTCCCACCGGGAGGAGGCCCCGAGGAAGACCTAGGACATGCTGGAGTGACTATGTCACTCGGCTGGCCTGGGAACGCCTTGGGGTCCCCCCGGAAGAGCTGGAGGAAGTGTCCGGGGAGAAGGAAGTCTGGGGATCCCTACTCCGACTGCTGCCCCGCGACCCGACTCCAGATAAAGCGGGTGACGATGGATGGATGGACCTAAAAGTCTTTGCACTGCAGTCTCGAAATGTGTGTTTACTGGATCTGTTCAAGATTGTCTCCATTATGACGTGATGGTGATGTGCATCGCCCTGAAATAAATTAATAAACTGATAAGTCATTGAGTCTTTTCATATTACATTGATTATTGATAGACAAATGTGAACGTCTAAATACTCATAGAGGAATGATAAAAACATCCAATTTTAAAGCTTATGTTTTTCTTATTGAGCCTGTTTATGTTACCTGTAAACATGCTGAGCCTCAACTTGATTCTCGTGCAAGACTTTATTTTCCAGCTCCATTTACAAACATGTAATTTTTCTTGAAGTGAACAAACCCCTCGGTGTCAGTTTGAAGACATCTGATGTTGTCTGTGTAGAGCCCCAGGTTTAATTTACCAGACAGAGTTGTTTGAGAGGTAAATACAGACACTGTTTGATGAAAAACTGTCCCTGAAGGCAACGTGCATCAGTGGTTTTGCATGAATTTCCCTCTAAAACAACTCTGTCTGGTGTATATTTTTATTTCCAATTTATTATATATTCTAAATGTTATTAGTAGTAGTAGTAGTAGTATCATCATCATAATCCTATATTTTGTTGTTTCGATTCTTCATCGTATTGTTGTCATAATGGGAGACAGTTAACGGACAGAGAGTAGCCTACACTGAAAAGGAAGAAAGGAGTGTACTAGTTACATAAATGTAAATATCTTTTGAGCGCCCGGTCAAAATGGCAACATGGTATCGTTTATTGTGTCTTCTGATGTTTTAGTGATTGTGTTGGTGATTTGTGTAAATATCTACATTAATGATTTGTATATATTTTGTGTTCATGAAACAGCTCTTCAGAAACTTAAGGTCTGAAGGTTGTGACGTTTAGAAAATGTTCAAACACTAGTTGTGAACGTGTAGAAACATGAAACCATTTCAGTTCATATGTTCAACTCATGTTAATATTTTGGATGTTCAAAAGTTTAAAAGACGACAGAAGTCAGACGTCTCTGGGATACCGACAACGTTTTATTTTGACAGTCTTGATTCGTCTTAAAAAGCAGCCCTTTTTCTAAAAAAACACCCAAAGTAAAGACGACAGAGATCAGCTGATCACCCACGCATCAAACAAACACCTGCACTTTCAAAATAAAATCCTCAAATGAAGGTTCTCTCAGCTCAGTGCAACTTCACATCGAACAGCGTTCTTTATAAGAAAGAAATGAAGATGGAGATAAAAACACGACCTCCTGACAGACGAGTGGAGCATGAGGAGCGGTGGACGAAGGTGAAGCTTCAGTCTGTAAACATCAACATGTTTGTTTTGTCTTCACGTCTCCGAGTGAACAAGCCACAAAGTCCACAGAAGAAAAGTTTAAGTCCAAAGAGACTCAAGAAACTGAACGAGTCCTTTGAAGCCATGAGTTTAAAGGGATAGTTCACCCAAAATTCAAATTTCACTCATTATCTACTCACCCTCATGTCGACTAAGGGCTGGGAGAAGTTTCAGAGTCCTCCTTGCCTTCTCGAAATTACGGGGGGGTGCTGCTGTATTTGTCCATATAATGGCTGTGAATGGTGCTCACTTTTCTTCGTCCAAAAAGACACACCAAAAAACATCCAAATACCTCCATACTGCTTGTCTATAATATCCCTTTTGTATTGAAGCCCCAACACGAGAAATTGTTCTGCCAGTCAGTGCAAATTTGCACTGACACAGGAAGAGCAGTGAACTGAGATACTGGGAGCTTCCGCTACAAACAAGCTTAAAATATAGACTTATTTAATTTTCTTCGGAACAATTTCTCATGTTGGGGCTTCAATATAAGAGGGACATTACAGACGAGCAGCATGGAGGTATTTGGATGTTTTTTGGTGTGTCTTTTTGGACGAAGAAAAGTGAGCCCCATTCACAACAATTATATGGACAAATACTGCTGCGCGGACCCCCCCGTAACTCAGAGAAGCCACGGAGGACTCTGAAACTTCTCCCAGCCCTTAGTCGACATGAAAGTATTTGAATTTTGGGTGAACTATCCCTTTAATCCAGATGTGATGGGAGTGACCCAGGCCCGTAGCCAGCCTTGTGGAAGGGGGGGGTCTTTTCTCCCAAAAAGTGGACCCCCCCCCCAAAAAAAAAAAAAATTATAATAATAATTCTTTCTTTCTTCTTTCTTCCCCCATTATAACTTCACTTTGACATCACATGTTTCTCTTCTCTGTTGTTCTCCTCCATCCTTTACTGTTGCTCTCATTTACAACAAAATTTTCACCATGTAATTCATTTTTATAAAAAAAAAAGTCTTAGCTTTTTCATAACAATAATCATAATAATGATAAATGTAGTTAAATGTATCTCTCTCTCTCTCTCTCTCTCTCTCTCTCACACACACACACACGCACGCACACACACACACACAAACACATAGGTACCTGCAAACTGAAAATGATAATAAAGTAAACCCCTGCAGGGGGGGTCTGGGGGGATCCTCCCCCCTGAAATTTTTATGATTTTAAGAGGTAAATGAAGCATTCTGGTGTACTCTGAGAAGAATATAATGGACAACATTCGCTTCAGATAAATAAATAAATAAATAAAACATTTGGTAGGCTACTGACTGAGGTTTCTATCTTTGTAATGGCAAGAATGGCTGGACTGTATGACACTGGTCTAGTGGGGAGCTGTGGCTGGTGAGAAAAAACAAAACCTTTTTTTTCTTTTGACCTGGACCAGCCTTTCAAGGCCAGTTTCCTCTGCTTCACCATGAGCCTCTTTAAGACCACACCACCACCACTTCTGCCCTGTTCTCATCTGTATGATGGCTGTAGCTACTGTCAGATATTAATAAATGAAAGGAGGCTCCCATTCCCATTTAGGTAGCAGGTATAACACATGCACACATGCACACACACGCACACATGCACACACACACACCTGTTGCTATCTCCCTCTCCTCTGCTCTCTGGACTGGGCTGCCTGGCTGTTCTTTTGGGCTACCAGGTGTATATGGGCCATCTGGACTTAGATTTGAGTTCTCACGGACCGGACACGTCAGTTCGGTCCGAAAATATGTAGAAATTAATTCGGTCAGGTCGTGCTTTTTTTTTTTTTTGGCCGGGTTCGGACCAACTTAATTCAGGGTCCGGGTTTCAACACCCGCGGGTCAGACCGGGTTCAGCTTTTAACTTTCAGGCCCGTTCAGCTTGATGCCAGGAGCAGGACTTCAGAGCAGCATGTCAGTGCCCTCCGATCCCCCTTGGCTACGGGCCAGTGACCTGCAGTTACCAGCTGTGGCCACAGGTGGCGCCAAACATCTGCGAGTCTTCACTGAACCCACTTCTTCAATCTTTGATCAATTATAACTTTTCTTTTCTTTTTTTAAACTTGCACATACGACTGTCAGCTGGCGTAGCTACGGCGCTAATCCTGATGGTGGCGCTACTGGAGAGGTGACAGTTAGCTTCAACGATCTGACTGACCTGATGGTGGCGCTACGCTACGTTCAAGAGTGAAAGTCTTCAATGGAGGAGCAGTGATGTCACAGGAAACGTAATAATCAATAGACTTTAAATTAGAATCTACAATTAATCCACCAATGGGCTCTTTGCACAGCTCCACTACTTCCTGAACTGAATGCTACTCCTTTATTTCCTGTCTTACATTATTGGACAAACTGATTAAAGCAGAAGTAAGCGATCCGGTCGTTTTGGCTAAGGCTGCGTTCCAGGCAGGTTTTTGAAACCGTAAGTTACAGCTTCAAGTCACGACTTACGACTTTGTAGCGTTCCAGGCAACCCGTAACTCGTGTTTTTCTGACCTGTTTTACCTGTGAAAGTCACTATAACGGCCACTCGTAACTTCTGACCCGTGAACTCGTACCAGATCGAACTGGTACGACTTCACAGGTCGGAAAAACACGAGTTACGGGTTGCCCTGAACGCACCATAACTTCTTGTCAGCCGATGGAGTTAGCAGCCCCCGCCCTCGTCATGGATCTATTGGTCCTCGTCCCTACGTCACCACATTCAGGCGCATCCCTTGGCTGCACACACAGCCCTTCATGCCGTTCTCTCTCCTCATTGGATGAAATGTATAGGATACAAGAATAGTTTTCTCCTCGGCTTGCAGCAGAGCAGAGTGACTGACAGACCCGTGTTTAAGACCAAACACTCTATGTAAGTGATTGCCGTCGGAAGATAGAACGATTTAAGACTTATATTAACACAAAAATATTGCTTACTTCTGCTTTAATCCAGGTGTGTCTGAGGAGTCACAATGGTCAGACACACCTGGATTAATCCGGTTGTCCAATAATGTAAGACAGGAAATGAAGGAGCAGCATTAAATTCAGGAAGTAGTGGACCTGTGCAAAGTGCCCATAAATACCTAAGAATTTAGCCTGAATAGCCAGACTACATCATTAACATGTCTAGTCTGGCAACGACCGGTAGACCTCGGCTCAATCCAGGGGGCGGGATGAAGGCTGTCTTTCAAACTGCCTCTGCACGCAATAGGGTAACGCTACAACCAATCAGAGCAAAGAGCAGGATGACGTAGTCAGAGCGACGATTCCTTTGCCGAAGCCATCATGAAGAGTTCTGATTCTGACTTTAGGTCATTTGACTTTAAATGATGAACAGATTTCCCAGTATGCATTGCTTGAGAGGAACAACAGGCCAGGCTGAGCCTCTCAAACAGTGGTGATGGCGTCTCGCTCAGTTCACTGAACCAGACGGTGCCTAGTTTTGGCTTCACACGAGGGATCAGAGCCAAATCACACAGAGAGGAGGATGAACGGGAAACGACTGGACACAGTGAGAGTCCAGAGTCTGAGCAGACTCACCTGCTTGTGTCCTCCACCACTCACTTCCAGTTCATCAGAGAAAAGATCAGAGGTTAAGTCTTGTCATCATTTCTGTATATGAAGTCCTCAGTTATGGCTAAATAGTGTTTTGTGAAGCATCACTGATCTTTGACTTATTTATATAGACTGATTTTCTTGCATCCATGAAATATTGTAATGTTATAGGCCTACTACATATTGAGAAAATTTTTATCAAATTATGTTGACGGGTATTTGGCACACTGGCTTTGTGTCCCAAACAGATCAGGAGAAGCTGAGCTTTCATCTCCAACAGACTCGACTACTGTAACGGTCTTCTGACTGGACTCCCCCAGAAAAGTATCAAACAGCTGCAGCTCATTCAGAACGCTGCAGCTCGAGTTTTAACCAGAACAAAGAGATCACATCACATCACCCCAGTTCTTAACACCTTACATTGGCTCCCAGTCAGCTACAGAATAGATTTTAAAGTTCTGCTACTGGTTTACAAATCACTGAATGGTTTAGGCCCAGAATACATGAATGACATGTTAGTAGAGTATAAACCCAGTAGAGCTCTGAGATCTACTGACTCAGGTCAGATAGTGGAGCTCAGAGTTCAGACCAGACATGGTGAAGCAGCATTTAGCTGTTATGCTGCAACAACTGGAACAAACTACCAGCAGAACTGAGATCAGCCCCAACTGTCAGCACTTTTAAATCCAGGTTAAAAACATTTCTCCTTTCATGTGCTTGGAGCTGAGCTCTTTTTAACAACTTTAAATAGGAATCTTGGATTTGCACTGTGAGTCCTCTTAATTGTTTTAATACAAATCAATCTTTCATGCTGCAAACTCATATGCTCTATTTTAGTCTAGTTTTTATTTTATTATATACTATATATAAATAGGTCAAAGGTCAGTGATGCTTCACAAAACACTATTCAGCCATAACTGAGGACTTCATATACAGAAATGATGACAAGACTTAACCTCTGATCTTTTCTCTGATTAACTGGAAGTGAGTGGTGGAGGACACAAGCAGGTGAGTCTGCTCAGACTCTGGACTCTCACTGTGTCCAGTCGTTTCCCGTTCATCCTCCTCTCTGTGTGATTTGGCTCTGATCCATCGTGTGAAGCCAAAACTCACCTTTATTTATTCAGGGAAGGTCAATTGAGAGCGAGCTCTCTTTCAGTGATGCCCTGATTACAAAAACACACAATTATATAATATACAAATACAATCAAAATCATAATCTACAATTACATACAGGCTGTAGAACATTTGATAGTAAGTTCTTAAAGCTATCTAAAGAAATAAGATGATCCAGTTTCAGACAGCTTTGTAAGTTATTCCACTTTTGAGGGGAATAGAAGTGAAAGGCAGTCTTCCCTAATTCTGTCCTGATACTGGGAATTTGTAAAACCAAGGAATCCTGTGAACGAGTGTGTAAGTTACAAACTCTAAGTGAGATTAAACTGGTAAGATAAACAGGTAAAATTTCAAGTAAGGCTTTGTAAATAAAAACCATGTGTGGCGAGGTGGAGTGGTGAGTAGTGGTGAGTGGTTGCCAACAACGCCACCTGGGGAGTTTCGCCCCAGGAAATAGTTACTGTTTTTTTATAAAAATGAAAAAGGTCACGCAGGCTCGAATCACCACAGGGGAGAGTTCAGGTATAAAAAGAATAATAATTTATTGTCACAATATTGTTTCTATAAAACTTCAATAGTTGCCAAAATATTTCACATTCACGAAAGACTGGGCCAAAGAAAGGGGAATGGGCAGGGCTGGGCCAGCCACGGCGACCTTAAACCAAACCAAGGGGAAGGAGAAACAAACCAAGAAAAATAATATCACCCGTGACACTGCATACACACGCAATGGAGAAGTGAAGAAGCCACCACCAGGGATTGGGCCGCCGCGCTGGACTACAGCACCTGTCCACAGGGAGAGAGGGAAAAATTAAGATGGCCGCAGTCTAGCTGACCTCCTCACACACACACCAAGAACAATTAGATATTATTTATAATACAAAACCAACATAATGAAGTCTTCTTAAAATATTCAAATACAAATTAGAGAAGAACAATTAAACAATTATCAAACCCGCCCCCCCCCACAAAAGAAAAAGAAAAAAACAAGAAAGAAAATAAATAAATTGTTAAATGTCTCCGAGGTCACTATCGTCGGCAACAACAATCATTTAATCAAAACCATGTAATCGAGCCAAACAAAACAGCAGCAAACATCATGGTGGCCGATGACCGGAACACACCAGGACGCAGGATAGTGTGCAGAACTAGGAGAGTGGGGGCCGCTGGTTACAGCGCCCCGCTGTAAAGCAAGAGAGACAGTGTCACAACTAGTGCAATGATGTAAAACTGCAACAGCAGACAATTAGAGCAGCCTACCTCTGAGCTCTACTGCACCCAACACGCGCCCACCAGAACCGCTCGCTCCCTCCGGCTCACCGCCGCTCCGAGCACTGCAACGGAGCGGGAGGATGAAGCCCCAGGGCCAATAAAAGTAAAACACCAAACAATAACTAACACGGCATGCTTACCTTAGTGATACGACGGGGAGACTCGGGCATGCACGCCAGCCCGCTCACCGAACGCGCCGCACAGCAGAGGCAGAGAGGGAGAACAGCGACCAAACACACCTGTCCCAATCACACACACAGCGTCGCTCCACCAGCTCGCCGTTGCTCCAACACTGCAACGGAGCAAAGGGATGAGGCCTCAGGCCCAATAACAGCAAACACAAACCAGCAAATACGCAGAATTCCTACCTTAATGGTACGACGGGAGGACACAAACAAGCACGCCGGCCAGCTCACCGGACGCACCGCACAGCAGAAGCAGAGAGGGAAAATGTCGACCAACACAGCTGTTTTAATCACCTAACAGTGCCGTCCCCCCATTAACCTGCGCCAGGCTGACAACAGCGCCATGCAGTGACCAGGAGGGAGATGACTCACCCGGTCACATCTACCCCACCTTTCTTGCATCGGCGTCCCGACGATGAACCACCGTGAAACCTCAACTCCAAGGCCTAAAGTGAGCAGACTGAGCGGTAAGTACGGGCTGCTCATTGGTAGCACCATCTACCTGACCGATGGAGCGTGGGAGATGATAGACATTTGAGTGCAGACCAGCTGTTAAACGAGGTGTACGACGTGGAGCCTGCTGACTGGAACAGGGTGGATCCCTGGGAGGGTGCGACGGAGCTGGTACAGAACCTCCCGGCTGTGGAGCAGCGCCGGGGCTGGACCCACCTCCTAGGTGGTCTCTCCGAAGTTGGCGTGAGGAGCCAACCGAGCTTGGCACCACTAGGGTGCGGGGCAATGAGGTTTCTGGAACCAGCAAGTAAAGATCATCAACAGAAGAGTCGCTGTCAGCTTCCAGCACAGCTGGGGGAGGTTGCTCCTCCGGGGGTGGAGTAAGGGGCTCGGGCCTGACGACAGCCTTCAACATGTCACGGTGTACTGTCCGCTCTTGATGCAAAGCCTCCACAGGAGCGATAGTGTACACTGCACCCTGACCTGGAGCTTTCACTACTTGATAGACCAAAGAGCTCCAGACATCCTGAATCTTGTGCCGACCTCTGACACCAAGGTCCCGCACATATACCAACTGACCAACCTGAAAAGGCACCTCTCTGACTCTGGTCATGCCTCTCCTTTCGGCGGCCTGCAGCAGCCAACAGCCGCTCCTTAGCACCCTCAAATGCTACCTCAAGTCTCGCTTGATGCTCAATGATCCAATCCTGTACCTCGCCTGGGACCGGGTCCTTAACTCGACCAAGAAGGAAATCGATGGGAAGCTGTGGCTCCCGCCCACACATCAGGAAAAAGGGGGACTCGCCAGTAACCTGATGTGGTGTGCTGTTATAACTGAAAAGCAGCTGTGGCAAACAAGAAGCCCAGTCCTGTTTCTGTGAAACTGGCAGGGTGCGAAGAAGATTGTGGAGAGTTCTGTTGAACCGTTCGCACTGCCCATTCCCGGCAGGGTGGTATGGAGTGGTGCGGGATTTATTAACACCATACAAGCAGCAAAGTTGTTTGATCAACAGACTCTCAAAGCAACGACTTTGATCTGAGTGGATGCGACTCGGAACCCCGTACCGGTAGAACCATTCATGTAACAAAACACGAGCAACGGTACAAGCCCGCTGATCCCGGGTGGGGACAGCTACAGAAAATTTACTAAAGACATCAGTCATGACAAGAACATTTTCAAAACCACTTCGGGAAGGCTCAAGCAGTGTAAAATCCACAGCCACAATTTCATTTGGCCGGGAGGCCAACAAATGGCCCATAAAGCTATGTGGCACCGAGCCAGAGTCTTTTGCAACTTGACAACGTTCACATTCCTGTACCCATCTCTTTATGTCCAGGAACATTCCTGGCCAATAACAACGACGCCTGACCAATTCGGTGGTCCGTTCAACGCCCTGATGACCATGCTGTTCGTGAAGTTGTTTCAAAGTTTCCTCTTTGAGAACTGCTGGGAGGAGGAGCTGAAGAATCCCCTCTCCACCCTCCGGGAGGAAGATCCGACGATGCAGTACCCCTTCATGGTCAACCAGACAGTCCCACTGACGTAACACAGCCATGACTGATGGAGAAAGCTGACGCCGTTCAACTGCAGAAGGCCGAGTTTGCCTCCTCCAGAAAGACAAGACCTCCTTCAGGAGCGGATCCGCCTCCTGCAAGGAACCAATGTCGACAGTGGACTGGCCTGGGAGGGCCGAAACGATGGACTGGGTCACCGTCGCCCCAGGAGCTGGACGTGACACTTCCTGAAGGACCTTGGGGACTGGCGTACCAGGCAAGAGTTGACCGATGGCGCTGGATACAACCTCAGGCTTCCGGGAGAGCGCGTCTGCATTTTTATTACTGCGACCCGAACGATACTTTATTTCAAAGTCAAAGATGGCAAGCTGCGAAGCCCATCGCTGCTCTGTCGCCCCAAGCTTGGCCGAATTGAGATGACTCAGTGGGTTGTTGTCTGTAAAGACGATGCACTTGTGCCCCATCAGATAGTCACGGAATTTTTCAGACATGGCCCACTTAAGTGCCAAGAACTCTAGTTTCATCGAGCTGTAATTGCTCATATTGCGCTCCGTGGGCCGGAGGCCTCTACTAGCATAAGCCAGTGGTCTTACGCCATTTTCTGTCTCCTGGGAAAGGACAGCTCCCAAACCACTATAACTCGCATCGATCTCCAGGATAAATGGACGCGAGAAATCTGCATAGCTCAACACAGGAGCAGAAACCAGCCTGGACTTAAGGGCCTCAAAGCTCTCCTCGCAGTGGGACGTCCAAGCATCACTAAAGGCCTGCCCTGACCCTCTTCTGGACTTCGTACCGGCAAGAGTCGCCACCAGCTTGTGAAGGGGGGCAGCCAATTTCGCGAAGCCCTCTACAAACCACCTGTAGTAACTCGCAAAGCCGAGAAACGAGCGCAACTCAGCCACTTGGCGTGGACGTGGCCATTTTGCCACGGCCTCGATTTTAGCAGGGTCGGTGGAAACACCTTGGCTGGAGATAACATGCCCCAAATAATTGACCTGCTGCTGAAAGAACGCACATTTCCCCAGCTTAACTTTCAGGCCTTCTTGTTGGAGCCGGCCCAGAACGGCCTCCAGCCGTTGTAAGTGCTCACTGACAGAGGAAGAGAAGACAATAATGTCGTCTAAGTAAAGAAGCAAAGACTGACCTTGCTGACCCCCGAACATTCTCTGCATCAATCGTTGAAAAGTGCTCGGGGCATTACATAACCCAAAAGGCATTCGATTAAATTCAAAAAGTCCAAACGGTGTACAGAATGCTGTTTTGGGTTTGTCTTCCTCTGCAACTGGAACCTGGTTGTATCCGCTAGCCAGATCTATCGTGGAAAACCAACGAGCACCACAGAGAGAATCCAAACTTTCCTCAATGCGAGGGAGAGGGAACGCATCCTTCCGGGTCTTGGTGTTCAACAAACGATAGTCTACACACAGTCGAAGTTTCCCGTCCTTCTTTCTGACCAAAGCAATCGGCGACGCATAAGGACTGCAACTTTCCCTAATGATCTTGGTCTCAAGAAGCTGGTTGATATGAGACTTCACCTCTTCGTACTCAGAGGGTGGGATGCGGCGGTAACGCTGCCGGACTGGCGCATCATCCAGCAGTGGTATGTTATGCGATATGAGATTTGAGCAACCCAAGTCACCATCGTGGGTGGAAAAGACAGAACGGTACCGCTGCAATAATGATCTCACCTCCCTCCGGTCCTCATCAGACAATGTAGCCAAGTCAATAGATGCTAGCTCATCCTGTGCTACACTGGTTGCTCCCTGGGCAGAAACACTGGCGGTGATCGACTTAACCTCAGTCACGCCCGGAGGTAGACTGATTACCTGGGCCCCACAGAGGGAGCCAAGACGAGTCCGAGGGTACAGAAGAACATCGGTCGTCCCCACATTGATCACCGGGATGTAAGCAGTGCCTCGGATGACACGAACAAGACAGGGAGAAGCAAGCAAGCCACATGGCAGACCAGATTCCAAGGGTTCGAAAAGCACAGCCTGATCGCTGGCCTGCTTGGGACAAGTGCTGGCGACAAGCCTAAGGACCCCACCAGGTATTCGTATCGTCCACTCACCCCCGACCCTCATAGTGCCTGTGCACGGGTTTGGCTCGCTGACTGAAGACTGATGGTACTGCTGCAGCGCTTCAAAGATTGGACCTGGAGCGTGCGACACGGGTGGCGAGGCAAACAAGGAAGAACCATGAGTTCCAAAAAGCTCTCTGTAACAATTGCGAATGACGTTCATCCCCAAGATGCCAGGGACGGAAGACACAGTGCCGGGGGGGTCCTTGACGACTAACACCCCACAGCGAGGAATGACCTTTCCACACAATACAACATTAAGCTCTAAGTAACCAACATAGGGAATTTCTAACCCGTTAGCGGCACGCAGCTGCAGCCAATTGCACGACCGAAGCCGATCCTGGTCCCAAGATGAGAACTGCTGTTGAAAGAAGCTCTCAGTAATGGTGGACACCATAGACCCAGTGTCGACCAAACAAGGGACATGAACACCACTAAACACAACATCAATTTTTGGACATGACGACATCAAACCAGCAACTAACTCTTCCTGTGAGCCCTTGACTTCCCCATCTGAGCGGAGGCCCGCCGACTCAGAGGGTGTCAGTTTTCCGGCTGATGAGCCGAGGAGGTCGCCCTGGTAACCTGAGGGTTTGCACCACCAAAAGAATTGGCCCGTGCACGAGGGGGTACGGTTGGGCCCCGGCACTCCCGTGCGATGTGGCCTGGCTGTTGACACCTTCGACAAATTAAAGGACCATTTCGAAAGAAATTCCCTGGTGGTCGTGGGGCCTGCAGAGCAGCCACAGTCTGCGTGAGCTGGTCAAGTTGGGCCTGTTGACGCTTCAAAAGTTCCATTAAATCACTCATCTCTGACCTGGGAGGGGCAACGGGATGACGTGGGTGGGAGTCGCTTTGCACCCCATACTGGAGACCGTAAGCTGATGGTAACGAATGGCTTCGCCCCCTAAACCCACTTGATTGGCCCTCCCTTTCCCATCTGATAGCCTCAGCGCGTACGTCCAACAAGGAAGCGGTCGGCTTGCTACGGACGTATTGTTTAAGCGTTCGACGGAGAGAACTGTCAAGAACATGCTCTACAAATTGGTCATGCAAAAGATCCCCAGCATTAGGAATCCCGTCGGGTGCGCACCGCTCAACCTGCTCCATTAAAGCCAGCAGGCCCAAGGAATACTCCTGCAGAGTCTCCCCCTCCTGTTGTCTCCTAGAGAAGAAGGCCTGCTGCAACGTTACATAAGATTGTGCACAGCCATACAGTTCCCTCAGAATAGCAAAAATCTTAGCTGGATCTCCTCGCTCTGTGCTGGGCCTAAACCGGATCTCCTCTCGGGCTTCCCCATCTAAATGATCAAAAATGAACAGGGCTTTGTCGGCGGCGGAAAGGTGGCGAACCCGCATGCATGCCTCGATCTCCTCCGTCCACTCAGCTATCCCTACACCTGTCTTCCCATTAAACAAAGGACATTTACGGTCTCTGGGAACCACAACCAACCGCTCCGTGACAGTAGCAGGACTAGATGGGGCATAGCTAGCTGAACCGGAGGGACCTGCAACAGCTCCACCGGGCACGTCCCGGGAAGCAGTGCGCTCCCGCTGTAGCTGCTCATTGTCTGCCTCTAGCTGTGACACTAAATCCCTAAGTCGCTGTACCTCATCCGCCATGATGGCTGTGAAATAGCACCAATACTCACGATACCGAAGTCTGGTTCTTGGGATGGATGCTGCTGTTTTGACTCTGTAACTAGAAACAATAATATCAATGAAAAAGAAAAATAAATCAATCTCAATAGCAAAAAAACAAACAAACACAAAAAAAAAAAAACACAACAAAAAAAAACAAGTCCCTGCCCCTTTAAATGTGGTGATCCTGCCGACAACGCCAAGATGTGGCGAGGTGGAGTGGTGAGTAGTGGTGAGTGGTTGCCAACAACGCCACCTGGGGAGTTTCGCCCCAGGAAATAGTTACTGTTTGTTTATAAAAATGAAAAAGGTCACGCAGGCTCGAATCACCACAGGGGAGAGTTCAGGTATAAAAAGAATAATAATTTATTGTCACAATATTGTTTCTATAAAACTTCAATAGTTGCCAAAATATTTCACATTCACGAAAGACTGGGCCAAAGAAAGGGGAATGGGCAGGGCTGGGCCAGCCACGGCGACCTTAAACCAAACCAAGGGGAAGGAGAAACAAACCAAGAAAAATAATATCACCCGTGACACTGCATACACACGCAATGGAGAAGTGAAGAAGCCACCACCAGGGATTGGGCCGCCGCGCTGGACTACAGCACCTGTCCACAGGGAGAGAGGGAAAAATTAAGATGGCCGCAGTCTAGCTGACCTCCTCACACACACACCAAGAACAATTAGATATTATTTATAATACAAAACCAACATAATGAAGTCTTCTTAAAATATTCAAATACAAATTAGAGAAGAACAATTAAACAATTATCAAACCCGCCCCCCCCCACAAAAGAAAAAGAAAAAAACAAGAAAGAAAATAAATAAATTGTTAAATGTCTCCGAGGTCACTATCGTCGGCAACAACAATCATTTAATCAAAACCATGTAATCGAGCCAAACAAAACAGCAGCAAACATCATGGTGGCCGATGACCGGAACACACCAGGACGCAGGATAGTGTGCAGAACTAGGAGAGTGGGGGCCGCTGGTTACAGCGCCCCGCTGTAAAGCAAGAGAGACAGTGTCACAACTAGTGCAATGATGTAAAACTGCAACAGCAGACAATTAGAGCAGCCTACCTCTGAGCTCTACTGCACCCAACACGCGCCCACCAGAACCGCTCGCTCCCTCCGGCTCACCGCCGCTCCGAGCACTGCAACGGAGCGGGAGGATGAAGCCCCAGGGCCAATAAAAGTAAAACACCAAACAATAACTAACACGGCATGCTTACCTTAGTGATACGACGGGGAGACTCGGGCATGCACGCCAGCCCGCTCACCGAACGCGCCGCACAGCAGAGGCAGAGAGGGAGAACAGCGACCAAACACACCTGTCCCAATCACACACACAGCGTCGCTCCACCAGCTCGCCGTTGCTCCAACACTGCAACGGAGCAAAGGGATGAGGCCTCAGGCCCAATAACAGCAAACACAAACCAGCAAATACGCAGAATTCCTACCTTAATGGTACGACGGGAGGACACAAACAAGCACGCCGGCCAGCTCACCGGACGCACCGCACAGCAGAAGCAGAGAGGGAAAATGTCGACCAACACAGCTGTTTTAATCACCTAACAGTGCCGTCCCCCCATTAACCTGCGCCAGGCTGACAACAGCGCCATGCAGTGACCAGGAGGGAGATGACTCACCCGGTCACATCTGCAATGTTGTTCCCTCCTTACACTTAAGGATGGCCATCCAACCTTGTTATAAAGAACACAGTGATGGGTTCAAAACACATCTCCAGTCGTAAAACGAAGAGTAGAATGATAAAGTGCATTAAGGGGTTTCAATGTGGAGAGAGCAGCATGCATGTAAATGACATCACCGTAATCAAGAGCAGATAAGAAAACGGCCTGAACAAGTTCTTCTCTACATTATATTGTCAGACAAGCTCTATTACGATAAAAGAAAGATCATTTTCCCACCGTGTGATGGCAGGGATGAAAGCAATCTTGTGAATATCATATATTTTGTCTTTTTTGGATTAAGTGTTCATTTAAGATTAATTAGCGCTTGCTCTAGAGCAACAGAATACATAATTGTGTCATCAGCGTACAGATGAGTAAAACTATTAGCTATGCCAATGCCTAAATTGTTAAAGGGACAACGAGGAGTTTCTATTTGGTTATAAAAAAAAGTCTCACGTTAATGTGGATGAATCTACGCTACCCACACTTGTTAATGGGTCCATTTTAGATAAATCTATGGTTTTGTCTCTATGGTTATTTTGTTATTATTAGTGGTGGCGGAAATGCTGGGCGAGCCGACCAGCGTTTCTTTACTTTCGGTTTCGTGGCGAGTCATGAGAATAACGCCGCCGAATCGCCGTTTATGGTCGGAACTACGACGGTATGTGATCGTCTTCCAACCGCTGACTTTAAGTCTTGTGCCGGTCAAAGAATTTCACGGTGCGCGGAGGCTCATAAATGTAGTGTGGAAACACTTCGCTTTTCCAAAACTCCTCGTTGTCCCTTTAACTCATTGAGTGCCATTGACGTATATATACGTCAATCAAAATCCAACGCTTGAGTGCCATTGACGTATATATACGTCAAATGCAGTTTTCTGCGGCTGGTAAATGGGGACGCTGTTGCGCACACTGTGCGTAATTTTGGGGCTTCTGGGATGTGTAGAACGAAGAAGACTGTAGATCAGAGCAAGAAGTGAAGAGGAAGGAGAAGACGAGTGCGATCGGTACAGAGATAAAAAAAAGTTGGGAAAAGTTTCTATTTCTAGAGAAAAACGACGGGCAGAGCCTGGAACAAGTGTAACGTGGAGCTGGAGGAAAGCTTAGCCACGGATAGCTACTGTTAGCATAGCTCCAGCATGAAGTGATCGGAGGAGGCAGGAAAGGTAAACTGATCTAGATGATCAGCACCGAAATGCCGAGGCGAAAGCGGATCGCGGAGTCAGTTTCACCAGTTGCTGTAAACCGACGTCGTGACGACGAACCGAGAGATCAGCGCGGTGCGTCGCTGCCGCGGCCGCGTCCAGCACAGAGGCTGAAGACGCCATGACGTCTCCCTCCCTCCTTCAGAGACGAGGGGAAGCAGCAGGAGGAGAAGTAGGAGAGGGGAGGGGCAGAGAGGGGGTGAGGGGAGGGGGGAGGAGGGGGTTAGGAGAGGGTGAGGGGGCAGCAACTGCAGGAGGAGTAGGAGAGCAGGCATCACTCTGCATAGTAGGAGTCCTACTTGTTGTATTTTAGTTTTTTTTTTTTTTTTTGTACAATGAAAAAACATGTGAAATGAAATTTTCAGATGTCTTACATGTTTCTGAAGTCAAAATTAAAACGGATAAATCACTGTTTGTCTTGAGAGACTCTCTTTCACAAAAATGCATTTTTCTCAGCTTTCTAGAAAAAAAGTGGTCTTTTTGGTGCAACCAGGCTCTATTCAACTTAAGATAAATTAAGAATGGAACAAGGTACAAACAAATGGTTTTTCCCTAGTTAAATAGAGAGTCTCCTCTTTCCTTTGAGCTATTTTGTGTTTTCAGAGTCATAATACAAAATATTCTCTTGGTCTTAAAATATTACTCAAAATGCCCCGAAACGCTGGCACATGGCACTGACCATTTTATAAAAGGGCTGGCACTCAATGAGTTAATATAAAGGGTGAATAAGATAGGGCCTAAAATAGATCCCCAGTTCCACATAAAAAAAACATGGCTTCAGGTTGCTGACCTGAAAACACTTAAACCGGGTCAGTGTCCTGGCTGTCTGTTGACATCCAGTTTAGGGTAAACAGCATCATCACAGACCAATGGGAAGTCAACGGGTGTTGTTTGCACATCAAGCGATCGAGGGGGCGGAGCTTCTGGACTCATGACATTAAAAACCTCTCGTCTGGATCTTCAGCAGCAGAATCTGCGAAGCGACACGGTGAGTACACTCCTTCATCCTTCTCATACGACCTGCGCTGCTTCATCCAGATCTAAATGATCAGAAATAATTTGTTCATGTTTTCACTGTTGGCTTCTTGATGACATCATCACTGTTCCTATCTGATATTTTGCAGAAAAGTTTTATTTTATTTTATTTTTATTTAAAAGGGACAATACACATTAATGCACATGAGTACGAGTGTACTGAGTTTTTCATCAAGCAGTCTCTGTATTTACCTCTAAAACAACTGAATGTGCAGGTCACAACTTGTCCACCAGAGCGTTGTGGAGTTGTTGGATTGTGTATTTTATGAGTTTGATGAGAGAAACCAAGAAATCCCATGAGCCTCCGTAGCGTAGCTCTGAGCAGCTCACGGCTCTGCTCCACCGTTATAAAAATAGCTTGCACCGACAATTAAAGGTAACGAACCTACTGCTATGACTATAGGGATTATGGCAATGGGCCAATTTGCCAAAATGTTGAACTATTCCTTTAATGCAATATGCTAAATCTGTCAAGTAGGTTTTTGCATTTTAGAAATTGTACAAGTATGGCGGCCATCTTGAAATTTGTGACTTTAAAGTTGTTTATGTTGCTTTTTTTTTTTTAATGACCCTGAGAGAAAAACAGACCAGTGTTGGAGTTTAATAAGATTAATGTGACTTCCCTTTAACAAGTTCATGAGTGAATTTTCTCTTTCTGCAGGTTTGACTTTTTAAAGATGAGACTTTTGGTTCTTCTCCTCGTTGCTGTCTCCATGGGGACGGCTGGTAACTATTCACCTTTCCTTTGTGTCGTTATTTGCTTCTTTGTGACTACAAATGCACATTTTAGTTTTAGTTTACAGGTGAATGATGTTGAACTTGTGTCAAACGTCTGTTCTTCAGGCAGCGTCACCATCAAGACTTTGGTGTTTCCCAGTCAGACGAGCACCAGCGTTGTTGAGTTGACTCCTCTGCAGCCGATGCAGCTGAGTGCCTTCACCCTGTGTATGAACGTGGCCATGGAGGCCAACACCCCTCCAGGGCGAGACATCATCCTGTTTAGCTACAGGAGTCAATCTGATGATGAACTCAACGTGTGGCTGGAAAAAAACGGAAGGTAGATGTCCTCTCTCAGTGCGGGTTCAGACTACACAACGTTTTTATCTTTATCTGATGGATTTGTGTAGTCTGATTCTGCCTTAACACAATTATTAACACCAACGTGAATACGGCTTTGAGGCCAACACATGTCGATGAGTTTAAGGTATTAAATCAGGTCCGTAACTGATGAAAACCCTCTGAGAGTGCCTTTATGTCCATGTGTCCAGGTTGTCCCTCTACCTGGCTGCAGATAGTGCCTTGTTCGCACTCCCTCAGCCCGAGGCTCTGGAGACTCACCTGTGTGTCACCTGGGAGTCCAGTTCAGGTGCAACTTCCTTCTTCCTGAACGGGAGGAAGAGCTTGGCCAAAATCTACAGGAAGGGTCACACGATTCCATCTGGAGGGAAGGTTTACCTCGGTCAGGATGCTGACGGCGGTTTTGGAGGTTTTGACATCAATCAGAGTTTCGTTGGGGAGATCTCCGACGTCAACATGTGGGACTCTGTCCTCTCAGCCAGCTCCATCCAGGACCTGTACTCCGGGAGGAGAGAGCAGAGAGGAAATGTGTTAGACTGGGAAACATCCACCATGACGGAGGCCGGCGAGGTGGAGGTCCTTACTCGTGAGCTGTAGGTTTAAAACCTGAGGCCACAATATAATCCTGTGATTTTGTTGAGCTTGTTGGTTAAACTGAAGTCAAAGCTGTTGATCTGATGAACTCTGAAAAGTCCAATAAAAACTTACATTAAAAACGTTGTCTGTGGTGCAGAAATACTTTACATGATCTAGCCAGTGTTCAATGTGTCAACTATACTTTGACTCTCAAGAGTCATTATTATTATTGTTCCATACGGTATAAAGGTAGATGTTTGTGTTAAAGCTCCTTCAGTATAAAGGTAGATGTTTGTGTTAAAGCTCCATACAGTATAAAGGTAGATGTTTGTGTTAAAGCTCCTTCAGTATAAAGGTAGATGTTTGTGTTAAAGCTCCATACAGATCTTCCATCAGACTGATCAGTTTCTCTCTTGAAGCTTCACTTTAGACGGGGTTCGCCCGCTATTCAGACATCCCGCTATTCCGACATGTCTCTATTTAGACATCCCGCTATTACGACATCCCTCTATCTAGACATGCCGCTATTCCGACACTTTCTGGTATCGCTATTCCGACACGTCATCTTTTTTTTTTTTTTTTTTACACAGCTGCGATACCCAGGCGCGTCTCTCTTTTTTTCTTTTCAGCATGCCTATCACCGGTTTGATGAGGGAGTGTTATTCTTTATCTCAACAACTAAACTATCAAGTCGCAAACAAAACTGACACACATGATAAACAAACAGAACTATGCTGCAGTTTGTTTGTTAAGTTAACCTGTGACCTTCAGCACCACGGACAGCGTGGCGGATGAGCCGCGGAGCTGCAGCTGTGAGCGTCTGGGCTCTGGGCTTAGGGCCTGGGGCCTCATTTATCAAAACTGTAAGTAAGCAGTGTAAAACTGCTGCTATTAAATTTTTTGCTTAGGCCTACGGTGAAAAGACACCCAAAATATTTACACCTTTTTCAGATCTATCAAACTGTGCGTGCACAACTCTTCCTGCAATTTCTCTTTGATAAATCAAACTGGATCCAAGAATGGTGCGCTCGTGAACACACCTCATATACGCCTAGACACAACCATATATGGTCAGCACGTGCATATTAATTAGCCATGTGCACTCTGTGGAGCGGCTACAAAGTGACAACAAAGTGACAATGAAGACAACGGGCGGAGGGCGGGGGAAAGAAAGCGAGATACATGGCATCGGGCAATAAATTAGTCAGAAAAATGATCTGGCATTTTAATAAACTACAATAAGAACAAAAACCTCCCAAATCTCAACAAAAGGGAGCAGAAAGAATAATAATCTTATGTAATCTGCCCCTTTATCCCAGAAAATCTTTTTTTTTTCTTTTACCTATGTTAAAACAATGTAAAGCAGGATTTCCAGGATACTAGTTACCATTACTTTGAACGCCTTTCCACGACACAGTTACAGCTCTACTGGACTCGGTTTAGGTCATTTTCCATTACAGCTGAGTCTGTATATGAGAAACAGTGTCTCAGATGAAAATTTAAAAAAAAATCAGAAGGACACGTCTGACTATAACGTAATCAATGTTGGAATAGTGGGACGCTTGAAAAATAATGTTAATGCCGCCATTCCGACAATTAGAAGTCAATGTCAAATAGCGGCATGTCAGAATAGCAGCATGTAACCACTTCAGACTTGGTGACTTGGGTCCTGATCAGGACTCTGCAGTGACTCCGTCCTCCACCTCCAGCTGCTCGTTACCCACACATTAACAACAGCTGCCGACCTTAATGGGTCCGTTAAATAAAGTCCAGTCAGCTGGAACATGAACAGTGTTGGACACAAATATTAATTATGATTGCTTGGATTGAGCACTTTCCAAATTCTCACGGGCACTCTCTGCAGCTGTATACAAGCGATGTCGGAAACCATTGACATATTCAATAAGATTATTTGCTTTGACTGTGAATTGTGATGATAGAACTGATTGTTGTTTATGCCACTGTGTGACTACATGTCGCGTCAACACGTAGTGACGCGAACCGCAGGACTGTGATTGGTCCACTCAGAAGGTCAGTGTGGTGAATTCACCCGTTCTCAGCCTCGACTGGTGGTTTAGTGGTCGGCCAGACCACCTCTGCAAACGTCTTCATCACCTGCGCTTCAATATTTGCAATAAAAGCGTTTGTTTTACAGTTGCCATTGTTTACTGTGACCGGAAGCAAACCCATTAGTTCGACCTCCCGTTGGTTCGACCTCCCATTGGTCCGACAATTGGAGTAATGAGAGTTCGAACTAATGGGAGGTCCTCGTTAGTTCGAACTGGACTAGTTAGCATTAGTCCAACTCTCCATTCTTACCGTTCACTATGCATTTTTATAATTATTCATATAGGCTCCACCTGTCAATAAGACACACGTGGAAGAAGAGGTGCAGTGTATTGTGTTTCACCAACGAGGAGCTGTCATTACGCAGGACTTTTACGCACTGCTGCGTGCTCATTAGTGTCCATAATTCAACCTTGACACTCATATCAAATCAAACTTATATTACAGACAGGTGGATTGGGTTCTCTCTCTCTCTCTCTCCCACTGACCAACAGACAGACGAACGCAATCAGAAAGGAAACGGAGGCTGCACATTGATCCCTTTTTCCTTTCTGGGATCAAACAGATCATGTGCAAAACAAGCATTTCATATTAATAACATATAACGCTCATTATGCTTCCAGCCTGTCTAGCCTCTACCTGGTGTTTTTACTAAACTTAACCAACTCCCTTCTTCATTGCCTGAACCTAACCAAAGCGAAATTTACTTTTTTTTTCTCTCAATCAATCAATCAATCAATCAATCAATCAATCAATCAATCAATCAATCAATCAATCAATCTTTATTTATAGAGCACCTTTCATACATGGAAATGCAACACAAAGTGCTTTACACACAGAAAAATAGAAACAGAAAAAACAATTACAAGTAACCCCCCCCCCCCCTCCCACACTCCATACTGCACACACACACACACACACACACACACTCAGTCTGCTGTCTGCAGGAGCGGCGTCTGCAGGAGCGGCGGCTGCAGCAGGCTCACGCCCGTGAAGTGAGCCCAAGCCGGCCAGGTTCAGCCACGCTCGAGCGGGATGTGATGTGCGTGTGATGTGTGAGAGAGAGAGAGATCAATGGAAGAGCTTGTCACAAAGTAGCGATGACAGTTCGAACTTCCTATTGGTCCGACTTGTGGTTGATTTTGTCGGAGTAACGGGAGGTCGAACCAATGGGAGGTCGGACCAATGGGCAGTTCCCAGCAAACCAAGGGATCCGATATGAGCCCCCCCGAAACCCACACAAAGACACAGCCACACCCCCCTAGTGGCTTGGTGGTGAATTGCAGAGCAACGCATTCTCTCAATGCAGAACTTGGAATGCTCAACGACGGTGTTGGGTCGACGCGGAAGCATAAACTAGGCTTTAGTGAAGCAGAGAGAGCACCCGCCGTGGTGTTGTTCGGCTTGTTGTAGGCCGCTGTGGTGTTGTTTGGCTTGTTGTAGGCCGCCGTGGTGTTGTTCGGCTTGTTGTAGGCCGCTGTGGTGTTGTAGGCCGCCATGGTTTTGTTTGGCTTGTTGTAGGCCGCTGTGGTGTTGTAGGCCGCCATGGTGTTGTTTGGCTTGTTGTAGGCCGCCGTGGTGTTGTTTGGCTTGTTGTAGGCCGCCATGGTGTTTGGCTTGTTGTAGGCCGCCGTGGTGTTGTTTGGCTTGTTGTAGGCCGCCGTGGTGTTGTTTGGCTTGTTGTAGGCCGCCGTGGTGTTGTTTGGCTTGTTGTAGGCCGCCGTGGTGTTGTTCGGCTTGTTGTAGGCCGCCGTGCTGTTGTAGGCCGCCGTGGTGTTGTTTGGCTTGTTGTAGGCCACCGTGGTGATGTTAGGCTTGTTGTAGGCCGCCGTGGTGATGTTAGGCTTGTTGTAGGCCGCCGTGGTGTTGTTTGGCTTGTTGTAGGCCACCGTGGTGATGTTAGGCTTGTTGTAGGCCGCCGTGGTGTTGTTTGGCTTGTTGTAGGCCGCCGTGGTGTTGTTTGGCTTGTTGTAGGCCGCCGTGGTGTTGTTCGGCTTGTTGTAGGCCGCCATGGTGTTGTTAGGCTTGTTGTAGGCCGCCATGGTGTTGTTAGGCTTGTTGTAGGCCGCCGTGGTGTTGTTTGGCTTGTTGTAGGCCGCCGTGGTGATGTTAGGCTTCGCTTCCGCGTCAACCCAACACTGTTGTTGAGCATTCTAAGTTCTGCGTTGAGAGAATGTGTTGCTCTGCAATTCACCACCAAGCCGCTAGGGGGTGTGGCTGTGTCTTTCCGTGGGTTTCGGGGGGCTCATATCAGATTCCTTGGTTTGCTTCCGGTCACAGTAAACAATGGCAACTGAAAAACAAACGCTTTTATTGCAAATGTTGAAGCGCAGGTGATGAAGACGTTTGCGGAGATGGTGTGGCCGACCACTAAACCACCAGTCGAGGCTGAGAACGGGTGAATTCACCACACTGACCTTCTGAGTGGACCAATCACAGTCCTGCGGTTCGCGCCACTACGTGTTGACGCGACATGTTGTCAGGATATTTTGGAGGTGCATCAGGGGTTGTAGGGTCCGCAGAACCATAAGCCAGGCTTAAGACCACAACCGACCACAAGGCCTACAACCATGCAGTATGCTGAAGCTTGTTGTAGGCCGCCGTGGTGTTGTTTGGCTTGTTGTAGGCCGCCGTGGTGTTGTTTGGCTTGTTGTAGGCCGCCGTGGTGTTGTTCGGCTTGTTGTAGGCCGCCATCCCCTGTATGGAGCTTTAATACAAACATCTACCTTTATACTGTATGGAGCTTTAACACAAACATCTACCTTTATACTGTATGGAGCTTTAATACAAACATCTACCTTTATACCGTATGGAGCTTTAACACAAACATCTACCTTTATACTGTATGGAGCTTTAACACAAACATCTACCTTTATACCATATGGAATAATAATAATAATGACTCTTGAGAGTCAAAGTATAGTTGACACATTGAACACTGGCTAAATCAAGTAAAGTATTTCTGCACCACAGACAACGTTTTTAATGTAAGTTTTTATTGGACTTTTCAGAGTTCATCAGATCAACAGCTTCACAGGATTATATTGTGTCCTCAGGTTTTAAACCTACAGCTCACGGGTAATGTTCTCCACCTCCCCGGCCACCGTTATGGTGGATGTTTCCCAGTCTAACACATTTCCTCTCTGCTCTCTCCTCCCGGAGTACAGGTCCTGGATGGAGCTGGCTGGGAGGACAGAGTCCCACATGTTGACGTCGGAGATGTCCCCAACGAAACTCTGAGCAGCGTCAAAACCTCCAAAGCCGTCGTCAGCATCCTGACCGAGGAAAACCTTCCCTCCAACTGGGACCCTGTGACCCTTCCTGTAGATTTTGGTCAAGCTCTTCCTCCCGTTCAGGAAGAAGGAAGTTGCACCTGAACTGGACTCCCAGGTGACACACAGGTGAGTCTCCAGAGCCCCGGGCTGAGGTAGTGCGAAAAAGGCACCATCTCCAGCAGCCAGGTAGAGGGACAACCTGGACACATGGACATAAAGGCACTCTCAGGCATTCTCAACAGTTTTCATCAGTTACAGACCTGATTTCACCTTGAACTCTTCTACATGTGTTGGCCTCAAAGCCGTGTTCACGTTCATCTCACGAGACGAGACGAGACACAAGATTGGGTTCACGAGATCGAGACGAGACGAGATTTTAAGAAAGATACAATGACAAAATATGACTGGACCAACAGACTTTTATTTAACCGAATTGCACTTGCATTTTGAAATGTTTTATTGTAACTATTTCCATGCATGATGTTAGCATGAGCTTTAAATACATTTCTTCTTCCACAAATTGAAACTAAAACTAAAATTTATAAAAGTTAATATAAATTAAATAAAATTAAATATTTATTTCTTTTTTAAGTGCAAATCAAGTGCCCCTCCTGTGTGTGTGTGTGCGCCAGAGAGAGCGAGAGTCGCGGAATGAAGAACTCAGCTGTGACTGAAAAGCACCTAATCCAAGTCGAGTAGAGTTATAACTGTGCAGTGGAAAGGGGTGCAAAGTAATGGTAACTGGTAGTGCAAACCCTGCTTTACATTTTTTAACATAAAAAAAAGAAAAAAAAGAAAGAAATCTCGCGAGACAGATTTTTAACGCGACGAGAAATATCGTCGAGTTTGATCTCGCGAGATCTCGTCACACCCCTACAAATGAGCCTTACACTAATCAAATATGCCCAAAATACACCCGGATAGGCTTATTTTTTTCCTTTACTCCTACCACAATGAAATTTTACACAATGAAAGTAGACATTAAAAGTAACATTTTTTGTATTGCAAGTTTCTTGGAAAATGAATTTGAATATGCAAATGAGCAATACACTAATGGAATATGCCCAAAATACACCCGAAAAGGCTTATTTTCTTCCTTTACTCCTACCACAATCACACTTCACACAATAAAAGTATACCTGAAAACACAAAGTGCCATATAAATAAAGTTGATTTGATTTGATTTGAGTAAAGGAAAAAAAAAAGCCTATTCGGGTGTATTTTGGGCATATTTGATTAGTGTAAGGCTCATTTGCATATTTAAATTCATTTTCAAAGAAACTTCTAATACAAAAAATGTTACATTTCATGGATACTTTCATCATGTAAAGTTTCATTGTGATAGGAGTAAAGGAAAAAAATAGCCCCATTGGGGTGTATTGTTGTCAGCACCATAGACTTTAACCATATTAAACATATTTCCCCAACTAGGATTTCTTAAGACTTTTAGTATGTTGTTCTAGACACCTCATAGAAATGATGTATGGTGAAAAACCTTCTGTTACGATTAGTTCTATTTTGGGGTCCAAAATGAGCTAAATTGTCTGGACTATGTAGTCTGAACGCAGCCTTATTGTGGAGAGGACATCTACCTGCCGTCTTTTTCCAGCCACACGGTGAGTTCATCAAGGTTTGAAGTCCTGTAGGTAAACAGGATGATGTGTCGCCCTGGAGGGGTGTCGATATCCATGGCCACGTTCATACACAGGGTGAAGGCCCTCAGCTGGATCGGCTTCAGAGGAGTCAACTCAACAAGGCTGGTGCTCGTCTGACTGGGAAACACCAAAGTCCTGATGGGGACGCTGCCTGAAGAACAGACGTTTGACACAAGTTCAACATCATTCACCTGTAAACTAAAACTAAAATGTGCATTTGTAGTGTCATAGGATCAAATAACGACACAAAGGAAAGGTGAATAGTTACCAGCCGTCCCCATGGAGACAGCAACGAGGAGAAGAACCAAAAGTCTCATCTTTAAAAAGTCAAATCTGCAGAAAGAGAAAATTCACTCATGAACTTGTTAAAGGGAAGTCACATTAATCTTATTAAACTCCAACACTGGTCTGTTTTTCTCTCAGGGTCATTAAAAAAAAAAAAGCAACATAAACAACTTGAAAGTCACAAATTTCAAGATGGCCGCCATACTTGTACAATTTCTAATATGCAAACCTACATGACAGATTTTGCATTAAAGGGATAGTTCAACATTTTTGGCAAATTGGCCCATTGCCATAATCCCTATAGTCATAGCAGTAGGTTCGTTACCTTTAATTGTCGGTGCAAGCTATTTTTAGAACGGCGGAGCAGAGCCGTGAGCTGCTCAAAGCTACGCTACGGAGGCTCATGGGATTTCTTGGTTTCCCTCATCAAACTCATCAAATACACAATCCAACAACTCCACAACGCTCTGGTGGACAAGTTGTGACCTGCACATTCAGTTGTTTTAGAGGTAAATACAGAGACTGCTTGATGAAAAACTGCCCCTGAAGGCAACGCGCATCAGTGGTTTTGCATGAATTTACCTCTAAACCATGAATAAACAATGAATAAACCGCTTTTAAATGAAAACAAACATTCACAAATTAGCAGGCTGCTAACTCCGATGCATTTACATTAATGTGTATTGTCCCTTTAAAAAATAAAAAAAAAACTTTTCTGCAAAATATCAGATAGGAACAGTGATGAACAAATTATTTCTGATCATTTAGATCTGGATGAAGCAGCGCAGGTCGTATGAGAAGGATGAAGGAGTGTACTCACCGTGTCGCTGTGAAGATTCTGCTGCTGAAGATCCAGACGAGAGGTTTTTAATGTCATGAGTCCAGAAGCTCCGCCCCCTCGATCGCTCAATGTGCAAACAACACCCATTGACTTCCCATTGGTCTGTGATGATGCTGTTTACCCTAAACTGGATGTCAACAGACAGCCAGGACACTGACCCGGTTAAAGTGTTTTCAGGTCAGCAACCCGAAGTCATGTTTTTTTATGTGGAACTGGGGATCTATTTTAGGCCCTATCTTATTCACCCTTTATATTAACAATTTAGGCATTGGCATAGCTAATAGTTCTACTCATCTGTACGCTGATGACACAATTATGTATTCTGTTGCTCTAGAGCAAGCTCTAATTAATCTTAAATGAACACTTAATCCAAAAAAGACAAAATATATGATATTCACAAGATTGCTTTCATCCCTGCCATCACACGGTGGGAAAATGATCTTTCTTTTATCGTAATAGAGCTTGTCTGACAATAGAATGTAGAGAAGAACTTGTTCAGGCCGTTTTCTTATCTGCTGAACTCCTGGATAATTTCAACTGCAAAATCTCAAATGTCATTGATACCATTGCACCTTTTAAAACTAAGATGACCTTGACCAGACAGAGAACACCATGGAGAAACACTTTGATGGTAAAGGCTCTGAAAACAGAATGCAGGAAAGCTGAGCGTAAATGGAGAAAAACTAAACTTCAAATCCACCATGACCTCTACAAACAAAGTCTTTGTAATTTTAACCATGGGCTATTCAAGGCTAGACAGCAACACTTTACTGAAATGATTAATAAGAATATCAACAACACTCGTGCTCTGTTTGCTATGGTTGATAAGCTTACAACCCCCCCAAAAGAGATAGCTTCAGAACTCTTTTCCACAGAAGAATGCAATGAATTTGCTTACTTCTTCAATGAAAAAATCAAATCCATAAGGCTAAATATCAACACAAATCAGCAAAATAATACAATGATGCAATCCCTAAAATCACCTAGGAATAAATCAACTGTAATGTCAGAGTTTAATACAGTTGACCAAAAAACCTTAGAAGAAACAGTTCAGCATCTTAAAACATCGACATGTTGTCTTGACACAATACCATCGGACTTTTTTAAAACTATTATAAGCTCTGTCCAAACAGATCTGCAGCAAATAATAAATTGCTCACTTCAATCAGGCACGTTTCCTAAACCCCTGAAAGTAGCTGCCATCAAGCCACTCTTAAAAAAGAGAACATTGGATACTACCATTTTAACCAATTACAGACCCATCTCAAATCTTCCCTTTATAGCCAAGATCGTTGAGAAAGTGGTTTTTAATCAACTCAGCAACTTCTTGAACTCCAGTGGACTCTTTGACAAATTTCAATCAGGCTTCCGACCTCACCACAGTACAGAAACAGCTCTGATTAGAGTGTTAAATGACATAAGGTTGAACACTGACTCAGGCAAAGTGTCAGTTCTGGTCATGTTGGATCTCAGTGCTGCGTTTGACACTGTGGATCACAGTATACTGCTGGACAGGTTGGAAACCTGGGCAGGACTCAGCGGGACAGTCCTAAAATGGTTCAGGTCCTACTTAGAGGAACGGAGTTATTTTGTGACCATTGGTAGTTATCAATCCGATCGAGTGGCTATGACATGTGGAGTTCCTCAGGGGTCAGTCCTTGGACCCCTTCTGTTTAACCTATGCTGCCTTTGGGTCAAATTCTACAGAACTCTAATGTCAACTATCATAGTTATGCAGATGACACACAGATATATCTTGCACTGTCTCCAGATGACTGCAGTCCAATAGAGTCATTATGTCACTGTTTAGAGCAAGTCAAAAATTGGATGAGCCAAAATTTCCTTCAGTTAAATCAAGAAAAAACTGAGGTCATTGTTTTTGGAAATAAAGAGAAGAGGGTTGCTGTCAGTAAACACCTTGAGTCACTGTCTTTAGAAACTAAAGACCAAGTCCGAAACCTCGGCGTGCTGATAGACTCAGATCTGACCTTCAACAGCCATATCAAATCAGTCACCAAATCAGCCTTTTATCAACTTAAGAACATATCCAGAATTAAGGGTTTTATGTCCCAAACTGATCAGGAGAAGCTGATTCATGCTTTTATCTCCAGTAGACTAGACTACTGTAACGGTCTTCTGACTGGACTCCCCCAAAAAAGCATCAAACAGCTGCAGCTCATTCAGAACGCTGCAGCTCGAGTTTTAACCAGAACAAAGAGATCAGATCACATCACCCCGGTTCTTAAGACCTTACATTGGCTCCCAGTCAGCTACAGAATAGATTTTAAAGTTCTGCTCCTGGTTTACAAATCACTGAATGGTTTAGGTCCAGAATACATGAATGACATGTTAGTAGAGTATAAACCCAGTAGAGCTCTGAGATCTACTGACTCAGGTCAGATAGTGGAGCTCAGAGTTCAGACCAGACATGGTGAAGCAGCATTTAGCTGCTATGCTGCACACAAGTGGAACAAACTACCAGCAGAACTGAGATCAGCCCCAACTGTAAGCACTTTTAAATCCAGGTTAAAAACATTTCTCTTTTCACGTGCTTATAGCTGAGAACTTAAAACTTTATCTATTTTCTTTTCTTTTACTTGTATGTGCTCTTGCTTTTAACCCTGTTTTTAGTGTTTGTTTTTATTCTGTCTTATGCTTTTTTTTTTTTTTTTTAAATGTTTCTTTTATTTTACTTTTATTTGCTCTTGCATTTAACTCTGTTTTTATTGTTTTGTTTGTTTTTATTCTGTCTTATGCTTCTTTTTTTAAAAAAATGTTTTGTCTTTATGTAAAGCACATTGAGTTGCCTTGGTATGAAATGCGCTATATAAATAAAGATGCCTTGCCTTGCCTTGCTCTTGATTACGGTGATGTCATTTACATGCATGCTGCTCTCTCCACATTGAAACCCCTTAATGCACTTTATCATTCTGCTCTTCGTTTTACGACTGGAGATGTGTTTTGAACCCATCACTGTGTTTTTTATAACAAGGTTGGATGGCCATCCTTAAGTGTAAGGAGGGAACAACATTGCATGGTTTTTATTTACAAAGCCTTACTTGAAATTTTACCTGTTTATCTTACCAGTTTAATCTCACTTAGAGTTTGTAACTTGCACACTCGTTCACAGGATTCCTTGGTTTTACAAATTCCCAGTATCAGGACAGAATTAGGGAAGACTGCCTTTCACTTCTATTCCCCTCAAAAGTGGAATAACTTACAAAGCTGTCTGAAACTGGATCATCTTATTTCTTTAGATAACTTTGAGAACTTACTATCAAATGTTCTACAGCCTGTATGTAATTGTAGATTATGATTTTGATTGTATTTGTATATTGTATAATTGTGTGTTTTTGTAATCAGGGCATCACTGAAAGAGAGCTCGCTCTCAATTGACCTTCCCTGAATAAATAAAGGTGAAATGAAAATGTTCATACTTTTTAGAAAAACTAATATTCTCCTAACATCATGTAAAGGTGTAGATTTTATTATTTGAGGTTCATTCATGAAGAGTTCTGGTTCTGACTTTTAGGTAATTTGACTTTAAATGATGAACAAGACAAAACCAGCACATGAACAGATTTCCCAGTATGCATTGCTTGAGAGGAACAACAGGCCAGGCTGAGCCTCTCAAACAGTGGTGATGGCGTCTCGCTCAGTTCACTGAACCAGACGGTGCCTAGTTTTGGCTTCACACGAGGGATCAGAGCCAAATCACACAGAGAGGAGGATGAACGGGAAACGACTGGACACACTGAGAGTCCAGAGTCTGAGCAGACTCACCTGCTTGTGTCCTCCACCACTCACTTCCAGTTCATCAGAGAAAAGATCAGAGGTTAAGTCTTGTCATCATTTCTGTATATGAAGTCCTCAGTTATGGCTGAATAGTGTTTTGTGAAGCATCACTGACCTTTGACCTATTTATATATAGTATATAATAAAATAAAAACTAGACTAAAATAGAGCATATGAGTTTGCAGCATGAAAGATTGATTTGTATTAAAACAATTAAGAGGACTCACAGTGCAAATCCAAGATTCCTATTTAAAGTTGTTAAAAAGAGCTCAGCTCCAAGCACATGAAAGGAGAAATGTTTTTAACCTGGATTTAAAAGTGTTTACAGTTGGGGCTGATCTCAGTTCTGCTGGTATTTTGTTCCAGTTGTGAGCAGCATAACAGCTAAATGCTGCTTCACCATGTCTGGTCTGAACTCTGAGCTCCACTATCTGACCTGAGTCAGTAGATCTCAGAGCTCTGCTGGGTTTAGACTCTACTAACATGTCATTTACATGTAGCACCTTTAACCTCAATGTTAGAACGAAACCACATTCTCTAGGTTCAGAAAGTTGGACTCGATGTGGAAGTTGAACAGTGATCATTTATCGCATCAAAACCCATATTATTTCACTGCACATGGAATAGAAACCCCCCCAAAAAAACAAAATAGAGCTCTTTAATAATAAAAATAAAACAAAGTTCAAAATAAATTGTCCTTTTCCTTCTGTATCAGAAGAATAAAGTTCAGTTCTGTGTTTGGTGTGTGTGTGTGTGTGTGTGTTTATCAGTTCTTCTACTACCCGGGTAGATTTTGTGGTGAACGATCTTATCTGTATCAGAGTGCAGTGAGTTGAAGTCTGTCTTCGGAGTGGATCCCGTTCTCCGTTATGTCGATCGCCTGATCAATCCCTGATCCGGTAGAAAATAAAAACCAGTCTACACAGATGGTGTAGAAAACACATTCCATTAATGCCATATTCACATTGACTTTCTACTACTTCTTCACTGATTTCTCTTAATATTTATAATCAAATTCAGTATACAATTTAAATCATTATAAATGATAGTGTACACACTCATAGTAGAGTTATTTTAACGCAACTATTCCTTCTGAACTCATATTTTTAACATAAATGGACTTAATTGTCTTTTTAAGCAGTATTTATATTCTTAAACAGCTTTTTAAATGAATATTTATGTTTTAACTTCAATATATTTATCTTTTTTAACCTTTTAAACCATAAATGAATTTAATTAATTCACTCTTTTTAATCATCATGAGTAATTAAATAACCACAATGAAATAAATCACAATTTGTACACAAAACAGTACAGTAGAATAACATTCTTGCAACGTATCATCATATCCCATTTCTGTCTCTCATTCAACATGGCGGTGGCCCACTAGCTTGGCTGGCTACACCATTAGCATCATGGCAAGCTACCTGAGCTAGCATAGCGGAGCTAACCGCGATTAGCATTAGCGATCTTTTTAAAGTTGTTTTTCTCACATAACACGATGATACAACAATACCAAAGTGGATAAAAACATTGGATAATAACTCCGACTGGTTTTATTAAAGTGTTTCAGTAAGCAATATCTTCACAGGAGCTAATATCAACAGGCTAAAACCAAGGCCTAGTATCTTAGCATCTTAGCATGTAGCTCTGCTTACCGAAGTCCAAACAAAGGGCTTAACACGGTTGTAGCGGCTCCTCTCTCTCTTTCACAACATTCACAGACTCTCTCCTAATAAACGAAAGGTTTATCAACACACTGTGCGAAGATTAATTTTGAGTTTTTCATCAGTTTTCATACCTAGGTCCGGTAGCTCACTCAGCGGGTGTGTTGCCTTGGGATCGGTGTATCGGCAGCGAGTGTGGCTCTGTGTATGGGCGTGAGCAGAGCGCATGGCTGCGGGAAGTGGGGGTGCTTTTACCTTGTGTCACTGTCAGTTTGAAACTAGAGAAAGATTATTGAAAAGTTACTTTCTCACCGTAACGGATTTAGGAGGGAAAAAACGATTTAAATCCTGAAACAGATTTTTTTTTGTGAAAAATCTGAGATTTTACTATAGGGGAGAGTGGGGTAAGTTGAGCCACTTTTTGTATTCAGGATCACTACATCAAGACAATTATAGTTTTGTTGCTAACTAACACATCTGCATATATTTCAGGATGTTTTACATCCCTACAAATTAACAGAATGAATGTAAATATAACTGTTTTTAAAATATAGCATGTTCAAAAAAAGTGGTCTTGTGACTCAACTTACCCCACGCTTCGCATCAGGGCTCCGTTCGTTCTGTCGGGAGTTTATTTTTTCCTGATTTAATTGATTGATTTTTCATCCAATTTTTTGACTTGCTCTAAACAGTGAGTGACTCTATTGGACTGCAGTCATCTGGAGACAGTGTGAGATGTATCTGTGTGTCATCTGCATAACTATGATAGCTGACATTAGAATTCTGCAGAATTTGACCCAAAGTAACAGAGCGTTACCAGACAGAGTTGTTTTAGAGGTAAATACAGAGACTGCTTGATGAAAAACTGTCCCTGAAGGCAACGTGCATCAGCGGTTTTGCATGAATTTTCTTCAGAAACTTCAGGTCTGAAGGTCATGACGTTTCTAAAATGTTCAAATACTAGTTGTGAACGTGTAGAAACATGAAACCGTTTCAGTTCATATGTTCAACTCATGTGAATATTTTGGATGTTAAAAAGTTTAAAAGACGACAGAAGTCGGACATCTCTGGGATACAGACAGCGTTTTATTTTGACAGTCTTGATTCGTCTTAAAAAGCAGCCCTTTTTCTAAAAAAACACCCAAAGTAAAGACGACAGAGATCAGCTGATCACCCACGCATCAAACAAACACCTGCACTTTCAAAATAAAATCCTCAAATGAAGGTTCTCTCAGCTCAGTGCAACTTCACATCGAACAGCGTTCTTTATAAGAAAGAAATGAAGATGGAGATAAAAACACGACCTCCTGACAGACGAGTGGAGCATGAGGAGCGGTGGACGAAGGTGAAGCTTCAGTCTGTAAACATCAACATGTTTGTTTTGTCTTCACGTCTCCGAGTGAACAAGCCACAAAGTCCACAGAAGAAAAGTTTAAGTCCAAAGAGACTCAGGAAACTGAACGAATCCTTTGAAGCCGTGAGTTTAATTGTGTTGTATGTCATTTTGATGTCTTTCTTCTTACCTTACCTTTTAGTCTACTTGCCAGCCCATAGGGCCCCATTGTGAACCCGGAAATGTTGAGTACCCCAAAGTTTTATGTTAGAAATACAGTGGGTACGGAAAGTATTCAGACCCTTTTAAATTTTTCACTCTTTGTTTCATTGCAGCCATTTGCTAAAATCAAAAAAGTTCATTTTATTTCTCATTAATGTACACTCAGCACCCCATCTTGACAGAAAAAAACAGAAATGTAGAAATTTTTGCAAATTTATTAAAAAAGAAAAACTGAAATATCACATGGTCATAAGTATTCAGACCCTTTGCTGTGACACTCATATTTAACTGGCATGCTGTCCATTTCTTCTGATCCTCCTTGAGATGGTTCTACTCCTTCATTGGAGGTTACAAAAGAATTTCTGCAGCACTCAAGGTTCCTAAGAGCACAGTGGCCTCCATAATCCTTAAATGGAAGAAGTTTGGGACGACCAGAACTCTTCCTAGACCTGGCCGTCCAGCCAAACTGAGCAATAGTGGGAGAAGAGCCTTGGTGAGAGAGGTAAAGAAGAACCCAAAGATCACTGTGGCTGAGCTCCAGAGATGCAGTGGGGAGATGGGAGAAAGTTCCACAAAGTCAACTATCACTGCAGTCCTTTGTATTGGGCAGGTGATGAGCAGTGCCTGGTTTTCTCCACACATACCGCTTAGCATTAATGCCAAAAAGTTCAATCTTCGTCTCATCAGACCAGAGAATCCTATTTCTCATAGTCTGGGAGTCCTTCATGTGTTTTTTGGCAAACTCTATGCGGGCTTTCATATGTCTTGCACTGAGGAGAGGCTTCCGTCGGGCCACTCTGCCATAAAGCCCCGACTGGTGGAGGGCTGCAGTGATAGTTGACTTTGTGGAACTTTCTCCCATCTCCCCACTGCATCTCTGGAGCTCAGCCACAGTGATCTTTGGGTTCTTCTTTACCTCTCTCACCAAGGCTCTTCTCCCACGATTGCTCAGTTTGGCTGGACGGCCAGGTCTAGGAAGAGTTCTGGTCGTCCCAAACTTCTTCCATTTAAGGATTATGGAGGCCACTGTGCTCTTAGGAACCTTGAGTGCTGCAGAAATTCTTTTGTAACCTCCAATGAAGGAGTAGAACCATCTCAAGGAGGATCAGAAGAAATGGACAGCATGCCAGTTAAATATGAGTGTCACAGCAAAGGGTCTGAATACTTATGACCATGTGATATTTCAGTTTTTCTTTTTTAATAAATTTGCAAAAATGTCTACATTTCTGTTTTTTTCAGTCAAGCTGGGGTGCTGAGTGTACATTAATGAGAAATAAAATGAACTTTTTTGATTTTAGCAAATGGCTGCAATGAAACAAAGAGTGAAAAATTTAAAGGGGTCTGAATACTTTCCGTACCCACTGTATATAGTATGGGTCCCCAGTATTCAGAAACTGCCGGATGCTAAGTTATATATATTGGGCAATTAGCATAACCGACATAATTAGCATAAATTAGCATAATTGCCTATATGGGCAATATTTCAACAAAATTGACTTGGCTGATCTGGGCAATATTGGAGTGGTTTTAGGGGTTATTGATGATGCTGAATCCATTTCTGACATTTTCAAAATTCAAAATGGCTGTCTAAACCGGAAGTGACCAGATTTTAACCGCCAGTGGGCCGATTTTGATGGATTTCAAAATCTGGTCACTTCCGGTTTAGACAGCCATTTTGAATTTTGAAAATGTCAGAAATGGATTCAGCATCATCAATAACCCCTAAAACCACTCCAATATTGCCCAGATCAGCCAAGCAGTTGTTGAAATATTGCCCATATAGGTAATTATGCTAATTTATGCTACTTATGTATGTGATGCTAATTGCCCAATATATATAAGTTAGCATCCGGCAGTTTCTGAATACTGGGGACCCATACTATCTATTTCTAACATAAAACTTTGGGGTATTCAACATTTCCGGGTACTCATTGTTGGCAAGTAGACTATTACCTAAACTGTTTGTAAAAAACGGGCTATACAAATAAAATTGCCTTGCCTTCTTTCTTCTACTAAAAGCCTAACTAGGGACGGGAGTTGGAAACTAGCATTAGCTATAATCTCTGTCTGCAGAACATCAGTCACATTGACTTGTTTGTAACGAGTGGAAGTGTCACTATGTTAACCTGCATTGTCCCTATCAAATAAACTAAATTAAATTAAATTAATCCAGATGTGACGTGAGTGACCTGCAGTTACCAGCTGTGGCCACAGGTGGCGCCAAACATCTGTGAGAGTCTTCAACGAACCCACTTCTTCAATCTTTGATCAATTCTAACTTTTCTTTTTTCTTTTTTTTTAACTTGCACATACGACTGTCAGCTGGCGTACGTAGCTACGGCGCTAATCCTGATGGTGGCGCTACTGTTAGCTTCAACGATCTGACTGACCTGATGGTGGCGCTACGCTACGTTCAAGAGTGAAAGTCTTCAATGGAGGAGCAGTGATGTCACAGGAAACGTAATAATCAATAGATTTTAAATTAGAATCTATAAATCTACAATTAATCCACCAATAAATACCTAAGATTTAACAATTGACTGGAGTTCAAAAATGGTTAGAATAACCGTATTTATTTTCCTGTTAGCTTCGTGGGCTGTGATGAGCTCTCTGATTGGTTGGAGAAATTAACCATAAGATTTTAGCAGCGTGTGGCAGAGTGATATTATGGAAATGATTGGGCTACTTTTCCTGTGACATCATTGTCCATGGATCAAATTAACTCGAGGGTTCACTAGTGTTTTATGATTTCTGAGTATGAATAGATATAAATACATAAAAACGTACATAAAAGAAGAATTTCATCGTTAAAAACATAAATAAATTCACTCATTTATTATTACTTAGTAATGAAAATGTTATTTCTGTTTATTTATGCATTTCTACAAACATTTACTTCCTTATTTCTGCATTCACTGATTTATTTATTCAAACATCTGTAGATTTATTTCTTTACAAATATTGATTCCCTTTTTTCCAACATTATTTCCAACATGTGCTGAAGTATTAATTTCTCATTATGTTATATTTTTTCTGTTCCTGTGTTTTGTTAATCAAATTTAATAATTAATTTAACTTTAATAAATCAATTTATAAATGTAGAAATGCATAAGTAGATAGATGAATAACAGTATTTTTCATTACGATGAATCAGTATTTACTCTTGTTTGTCCTTCATACAGTAAAACTGAAACAACTAAACTCACATTTTCCATCAACATTCATGAGGTCACATGACGTTCACACTCATCATCGGTCTCAACGAACCGCTAACAACACGACTGTGAACGCACCCTGAACGACAAACAGCTGATCCATGGCGTCAGTGTTTGTAACAAAAACCAGTGTCACTGTGTTTTTAAATGTGTGAGTGTTAAAGCACCATTAGATTCCCAAACATCCTCCAGTCTGACACTGGGACAGGTGGGGTGGGGGTGGGGGGGGGGCAGTGGTGGAGGAAGTCTTCAGGTCCTCTACCAAAATAAAAGTCCACTGTAAAGCTGCCTCTTTAAAGGAAAACTCCCATTGTTTATAATTAGAAACAAGATGGTGTAAGATGAGGAAAAAAACCCAAACTCTGATGGTGTTGAAGGATTGTCTTCACGTGTCCTGACCTTTGACCCCAACATGAACCTTTGTTGTCCCTTTAAAAGGAGTCAAACTCCTCCCACAGACTGTGATTAACGATATCAACTCTCCACCCGCAGAGTGAGCTGCTCCACCATCTTCATCTTAGCAATGTCTGACTCCGCCCCCAATTCTCAGATAATCCAAATATGGGCAAAAGGGGGTGGGACATGTATGGAGCAAACCCCCCCCCCAACCCACGACTGTCAGTCAAGATCAGGATCGGGATCAGAATCAGGATCAGAATCGGGATCAGAATCGGGATCAAGATCAGGATCAGAATCAGGATCGGGATCAGAATCAGGATCTGGATCAGAATCGGGATCGGGATCAGGATCAGAATCTGGATCAAGATCAGGATCAGGATTGGGATCATAATCAGGATTAATTACCTGTTACAATAAATGAACCACAGAAACGTTTCTGTTTGTCTCCGTCCGGTGACGACGTTGACTCAGACCAGGTGATGTGAAGCAGAGGATTCTGGGAAACCTCCTCTACTCCCACCCCTCCCCCCTCGGAACAACAGGAAGTGACATGTTCATATTTACAGGACAAGGTTTCAGTTCATCAGACGTTCAGAGTTCACACTGCAGTCCTGGTCTGAGCTGGACCTGGTCCTCAGCCTCATCAGGTGGGTCCAGACCTCCTGATCCGGTCCAGACCTCCTGATCGGGTCCAGACCTCCTGATCGGGTCCAGACCAAGGGGGCAGTTGTGGGTCTGAGAAGTGAAGTCACTTCCTCGTTCAACAAGCTGCAATCCCCTCGGCTTCCTCTGGGGGCTGGTGTCAGAAAGCAGTATTCTCCATAGACCCCCATGTTAAAATCACCCACTTTACATCCTCAATTAACATGTTAAAAGCCTGGTGTCAGAACGTTTTCTGGTCTCAACCGATAGTTTCTACCCCCGCACACACTCTGAGGGGGTTTAACTCTACCGTTTTACTGTTATTAGGTTAAAACTCTGGCCAATTAGGGCGCGGAAACGTAGAGTGACAGGTCCGAGCAGCTCCGTGGACAGCTGCTTCGAGGCCAGTGGGTAAATCCAACATGGCGCTGTTCAGGCCGCCATATTGAGTCACAAAAACGACTCCCCAAAACCACGGGGGGACGTCACGGACGCTACGGCCATTCTCTTTACAGTCTATGGTCCAGACCTCCTGATTGGGTCCAGATTATGGGATGTTTGAACTCAGAGGCCCCACCAGACCAAGTTCTTGCTGCAGGAGGCCGAGACGTCTCAGAGGAGGGAGGGGACGTTTGTCCTCGTGTCATTTGTGAAAGGAACGGAGAGAAGAAGAGGAAGAAGAAGAAGAAGAATGAAGGAGTGGAGGTCCTGAGGAATGATGGAGGAAGAAGAGGAAACAAAGAACAAGAGAAGAAGAAGAAGAAGAAGAAGAAGAAGAAGAAGAAGAAGAAGAAGAAGAAGAAGAGGAGAAGAGAAGTCTGCAGCTCAGAGACCGAGCTGAGTTTAGGACAGAGACGTGTCCAGCTACCTTAGTGTGTGTGTGTGTGTGTGTGTGTGTGTGTGTGTGTGTGTGTGTGTGTGTGTGTGTGTGTGTGTGTGTGTGTGTGTGTGTGTGTGTGATCAGCTGCAGTGGCACAGCAGCAGTCCGGCCACCAGGGGGAGCAGGTTGAGCAGCAGCAGCCACAGAGTGACGGCCAGACCTGGAGAACTGGAGCACGGGTCTGAAACACACACACACACACACACACACATGGATAAACACAGTAAAAACTCTGAGCTTAGCAAGCAGGATTTCTCCCGTGGTTATGCTACATTTTTACCTTAAAAGAATAGTTCACCCAAAATTTAAATTTCACTCATTATCTCCTCCCCCTCATGTGGACTAAGGGCTGGGAGAAGTTTCAGAGTCCTCCGTGGCTTCTCTGAGTTACAGGGGGTCTCGGCGTAGCAGTGCATGTCCATATGACGGTTGTAAATGGATACCAACTGTCTTCGTAACAAAAAGACACACCAAAAAACATCCAAATACCTCCATGCTGCTCGTATGTAATGTCCGTCTTGTATTGAAGCCCCGAAATGTGAAATTGTCCCGAAAAAAATTAAATAAGTCTATATTTCAAGCTTGTTTGTAGTGGAAGCTTCTCGAAGCTCCTCTTCCCGGTTCGTCAAATTTGGACAAAACAAGCTTGAAATATAGACTTTTTTAATTTTTTTCGGGGCAATTTCTTATGTTGGGGCTTCAATACAAGAGGGACATTACATACGAGCAGCATGGAGGTATTTGGATGTTTTTTGTTGTGTCTTTTTGTTATGAAGACAGTTGGTATCCATTTGCAACCGTCATATGGACATGCACTGCTACGCCGAGACCCCCTGTAACTCAGAGAAGCCATGGAGGACTCTGAAACTTCTCCCAGCCCTTAGTCCACATGAGGGGGAGGAGATAATGAGTGCAATTTCAATTCTGGGTGAACTATCCCTTTAAGTTGCAGTGGATGGTATTTCCATGACGTCACAGATTTTGTATTTCGATGGCGTCCACCCAGTAAAAACAATCCCCACTACACCACTGGAGCTTAGCTTTAGCTCTCTCTTCACTGACCAATGGGGTTGCTCCGGGAGGCGTTGACGGGGGGCAGCTGGTGGGGGAGGGGGCAGTCGTCACAGAAGTCGGTGCAGGCGGGGCAGACGAGGACGCCGTTGTAAACCCAGTCGTTGACGCGCACGCTGACGCTGAGCAGCTGGCCTTTACGCACACACAGGAAGGAGCGGTCCTGAACGAACACCGTCAGGCCCTGAGACGAGCACCACACCTGGGGGGGGGAGGGGGGGTCACAGGGGGGTTACAGGGCTTTATTCATCAATTATTGATTGAAACTTATTTATCGATCAATTGACCTATGGCTAAGCCCCGCCCCCAAATGCGATGAGCCAATCACAGTGCACATAGCTAGCCCATACACTGGGACATTCTCTGCCTCCACGTCCATTGAAATGCATTGCAGTTAGTCGGTTTTCATTCGTTTTTATATGTTTTTCGTGACATTTTAAGTTTAAAATGGTCAAACGGTGTTCATGTGGTACATGCAACTCCCACACTAGGTATCCCGAGAGGCCACGGGGGGGATTTTTTTACCTTTTCCCAAACCACATCTCAACCGAGAGAAGTGTCTGCTCTGGATAAAGTTATGCAGTAGACCACAACACCAACTAAACCTGGATAAACTTAACAAGGATGTCTACATCTGTTCTAAGTTAAGTCAACAACGTATCTGAGGCAACATATTGTCACTCTGCTAGACATGTTTAGATGTTAAAGATGTTAAAGTTATCTTTAAAGCAGTACTAAAGAACTTTCAGTTTTGGTTGAGTTTGGCGGCGCCTGTGGACCAAAGCGGTAGTGTTTTGCCTGAAGGAAGACTCCATTTCCCATGAACACTAGCGTGAAGCCCTGTAAATATCCTGCATTAAAATTAACAGAAGACATCAAAACTAAGTTTCTGTTTCCAGTGGATCATTTCAAAGTGAAAACACAAACATAATCCATTGCTAAAGTGAGAGCCGGGTTCCTACCATGCTCCTAAAGCTGCTTAGTGCCAGAGAAAGAGATACAGACCCCCTCAGACCACGACAGAGGTGTCATTCAACCTGTTGTAAGTCGATGTATCATCACAAAAGTTATGAAAATATTTTATGAAGGTTGAAAAGTTACTTAGTGCTGCTTTAATAACATTAGCCTAACCTTTCTAGCTACCATGCCCTATACCTACAGTAAAAATGGCATACATAAAATAAAAAGAGGAGTAAAGCAATATATTAAGCGGCAAATATAAGCATAGAAGATGTTCAATCAATCCCACATAGTTTAAAACACACACAGCCAGTATCACAACTAAGCATAAAGTCCGCTAGCTTAATGCTAACTTATAATGTAAAACTCCATAGACAGGCTAACAACCGACAGCCATAGCAGTAAAGCTAAGTGAAGTTTTGGTGACTTCCAGATGATATTTAATCTTTCTGTCTCCAAAAAATCATCAATTGCCTCCTGTGAAATGTCTCTACTGTGACAGCTGTTGCCATAGCAACTGTCACCGAATGTTGACTGTTTGTCCCAGTGAGTGGAGGGGGCGGGGCTTAGCCAGAGGTCAACTGACTGACTGACTGCAGCACCTTGTAGCAGCCGGAGCCCCAGTCGGGGTAGGTCATCTTCCTGGTGCATTGCTCCATGACGAAGGCCGACTTCTGGTACAGACACACCGAGTCTGGTCCGTACTGCTCCGCGCCGTAGTTCCTCCACCAGTCTACACACATACATGCACGCACGCACGCACGCACACACACGCACACACACGCACACACACACACACACACACACACACAGAGCCCTATAAAATCTGTTTTATTTTTTCCCAAATTCTGTTTTTTTCCATTATAATATTTTGGAATTCCATTTTTCACCTTTTACTCTTATTTTACTAACAAAAACAGTGTTTCTTTTATGTTAATGACTAAAATGTACACAAATTACTAACCCTAACCCAGATTTGCTTCTGTCTGTGCAATTTTCCCCGACAAACATTCCTCTTCCACACGAAAACAGCATTTCAGCCAAATTATGTCAAATTCCACAATATTCCGCATTAAAAACAGATTCCGTTTTAATTGGCCAATTCCACGATTTAGGGGCCGTCCATACGAACCCGGGTATTTTTGAAACCGTGTGTTTGGCCTTTCGTCCACACGTAACTGCAGTTGTGAGCTCCTGAAACCGGAGTTTTTTGTAACCAGAGTCCAGGGTGAACTTTTTCGAAAACTCCGGTTTCAGCTTCATGTGTGGACAGGAAAACCGCACATTTTTCACAAAGCCCCGCCCCCCTTAGTTAGTGGACTGAATGGACTATTATGGCTACTGTGAATATCAATAATCACTAAACATGCAGACACTAATACAAAACCGCGTGGTCACCATATGTAAACATAATGTTGATATGGAGAAAATCGGCTTTTATCAAATAGTAAATTGCGGTCACTTCCCCACTGTTTTGCTTCCTCCCGTCCTGTAGCTACATTAGTTTTCAATGAAGCCTTTCAGAATCAATCAGTGCATCGATGGATTATCGTTATGATGTGTGTATCTGTGTATTTTCGTATCTGTCATAAACAAGAGATTACAGGTGGGGTGTGTTAGTAGCGCGGACTCGTCTCGCGGTGCCGGTCAGTTTGAGCTGTTTGAGCCTCCACCCTCTCTGTACAAGTTACAGCTGCTTTCCTGTTGGAGTGATATCGCCACCTGCTGCTTTGGAATGTGCATGACATTGTTTGAGGCGGATTTTGCAGTTTCATGTGGACGGAGATTTTTTTTGGTGTGGATGGATGGGGATTTTTTTTTTAAAACTGGGGCCCAAAAAGTTCGGTTTCCCGTGTTCGTGTGGACGAGGCCTTAGTGGTCGTGGAAATCATAGGGTCCTACACACACAACAGAGTTTTGTGAGGCCACTTTTGACCTTTGACGTCCAAATTCTGACCAGATGACACTATTACTATGGGCTGTGGCTGTCTGACCTCTGGTTGACCTCTGACCCACCTGGCTGGTTCTCCGACACCCTGCAGTACGAGTTCCTCTGATACTCTCCACTCAGGTGCCAGCTGAACTCCTGACTGAAGGGACAGAAGTCTGCGATCTCCACGGCGCCGCCGAAGAACGACACCTGGTCGGCCTCCACGTCAGGGATCGCCTCGAAGTACTGACACACACACGCGCACACACACACACACACACACACACACACACACACACACACACACAGTATATTAACATTCATTTTATGGGAATGGCTCGTGGCTACGTCATCACATTCTAAAACATCACTTCTGTGTCCAATCGCAGGATATTCAGTATAGAAACAACAGGCAGAGCCGGGTCAAAAACACCGCGGGAGATGAACATAACGTGGGACGAAAGTAACAAAGCGATTTTCTCCGAGCACATACAAGTCTGATGTCTAACTTTGTCAGCATGTACATCTTGTATAACAGAACTGCAAAACATCTTGAGGTTACGTCTGACTTTGACCGAGTTACATTCAAGAAGCAGCTGTTTTCAATGACTGAAAGTGAATTCACTCGGTGATTTATTTCAATCGATCACCGTTTCAGGTGTCATAGACGTAACAACGTAACGGAGGTAAACGTTAGTTAGCTAGTAGCTAAGCGCTAAACGTTAGCTCATATAACGTCTCTATGATTGTGTGTGTGTGTGTTTTGGGGGGGCAGCAATGAAGAACATGCATTGCTGTATACGTTAGCAGCAGGGGTTGGACACGGAAGTGATTTGTGACGTCACACTAAGCCATTCCCATAGATAGCACCTTGGTTTCTAATGTTTCATAGACTGTGTGTGTGTGTGTGTGTGTGTGTGTGTGTGTGTGTGTGTCTGAGTGTGTGTGTACCTGGTACTCCAGTGGCAGCTGCTGTGGATACTTCTGCAGGTTGCACACGGCCACGGCCAGCTGGTCCTGTCTGCAGGTCAGCTGCAGAGGAGACGCTCGCACCGTGTCACAGTACGGAGTCACCGCGTGTCGCCTAGGCAACGACAACATCAACATCAACATCATCATCATCATCATCATCATCATCATCATCATCATCATCATCAATATCAACAGCAACACAAACAGCAGAAACAGCTGCTCAGGCCAAACTCTGTAAAACCAGATGAGACTGATGAGCTCCACTGTCAACACTCAAGAAGAGGAAGAGGAAGAAGATGAAGTGGAATAAGTAGAAAAGAGGAAGAAGAAAAAGAGGAATAAAAAGAAGAAGAACAAGAAGGAGTGGAATAAGTACAAAAGGAATAAATAGAGTAAGAAGAAAAAGAGGAGGAAGACGAAAAGAAAGAAGATGAAGAGGAATAATAATAAAAAGAGGAATAAGGGGAAGAGCAATAAGAAGAGGAAGAAACAGAAGAATAAAAGGAGGAATAATAAGAAAAAGAGGAATAAAATAATAAAAAGAAGTGGAATAAGTAGAAAAGGAATAAGAAGAAAAAGAAAAAAGAGGAAGATGAAAAGAAAGAAGATGAAGAGGAATAATAAGAAAAAGAGGAATAAAAAGAAAAAAGGAGGAATATAAGAAGAAAAAGAGGAATAAGAGCAATGAGAAGAGGAAGAAATAGAAGAATAAGAAGATGAATAATAAGAAAAAGAGGAATAAAAAGAAGAAGAAGAAGTGGAATAAGTAGAAAAAGAATAAAAATAAAAAAGTGATAAGAAAAAGAGGAATAAAACAGAGGAAGAAGAAGAATAAAAAGAGGTATAAGAAGAAGAGCAATAAAGAAGAATAAGAAGATGAATAATAATAAGAAAAAGAGGAATTAGAAAAAAGAAGAAGAGGAATACGTAGAAAAGGAATAAGAAGTAGAGTAAAAGAAAAAGAGGAATAAAAACAAGACGAAGCAGAAGAAGAAAAGAGGAAGAAGAAGAAAAAGAAAAAAGAGGAATAAAAAGAAGAAGAAGTGGAATATGTAGAAAAGGAATAAGAAGAAGAGTAAGAAGAAAAACAGGAATGAAGAAGAATAAGAAAAAGAGGAATAAGAAGAAAAGGAGTAAGAAGAAGAGCAAGAATAAAAAGAGGAATAAGGAGAAGAAAAAGAAAAAAGAGGAATAAAAAGAAAGAAGAAGATGAAGAGGAATAAGTAGAAACGGAATAAGAAGACAAAGATGAAGAAGTGGAATAATAAGAGGATAAGGAGGAGAGGGTTCCTACAGCTTAAGCCAAGTTAAATTTAAGACTTTTTAAGACTTTTTTAAAGCCACTTGAAATGAAATTTAAGACCGACTTCATAATAAACACAAATGCAGAAAAAAGAAGAAAAAAACCCACATCAATTACATCATAGGGTTAGGGACAAGTTTACCCACTTTCCTATGTGATCCAAGGTAAAGTGACTGCTACATGAACATTGGATTGTGTCTCTTTCCAGCTCCTTTCAAAATAAATGCATAAAAAGTCCGAAAAAAAAAACAAAAAAAAACACTGACTCGGGAGCTGGTGACGGTGAGAAATTTAGCGTTGACGGCCGCCACTAACTTCTCTATGTCAGAATGCTACCAATTATTTTGAGATTTGAGACTAATTACAACCATAAAATACCACTTACCAAATGTTAACATATTTAAGACTTTTGAAAAATTGATTTAAGACATTTTAATGGCAATTAAGGCCTTGTTTTTAGATTAATGAATTCAATCTTTTAAGACTTTTTTTCCTGGATCTCCGGTCCGGTCCGGGTCTCACCTCTGCCTCTGCCGGTCCATCCAGAACTTGCAGCTCTTCATGACGAAGTCGCAGCCGAGGCCGCGGCCCCAGTCCAGCCGCTGGGCCTGGCCGTAGTCGGCCCGGTACCAGCCGCTGTCCTCCATGATGGCCAGAGTCAGCCGCGAGAAGACCCGGTTCTGGGTGTGGGAGCCCGTCATGGCCTCGTTCTGAGAGAGAGAGGCAGAGACAGATGTTCTGAGGAGAAGGCCCAAACATCTGGACCGGTTATTATTGATCTGTGATTGGTCGTTACCTCCAGCAGCCTCTTCTCCCAGTGGTTCAGCTCGGTGCCGGTCCCGCCCTGGTTCTCCAGCTCCATGCCCTCCAGGATGGGGCAGTTGAAGTGTCTCCTCGCCTCCTCCTGCACACACACACAAAAACTAGAACTAACTAAAACCTCCAGGTACCAACGGTAAACTAAGGTAAAGTAAAGTAGAGTCAGATAACAGCAGCTTAGTTGTAGTTTTCTTGTCGATGTCTAAAGCTGCAGGAAGAAAACGACTTGGAGTACGACCCACAGCTAGATAAGAGTGAATGGAACCTAATGAGGACTGATGGGAATATTATGGGATGGATGCAGCTAAAAGGGAACAAGTTCATCTTCAGAGGTCTGAGAGAGGCTTTCTCCTAAAACCTGGAAAACTACAACTATTTCATAGCTGTAGGGGCCAGTGCTCGGCGCGATTGCCCCGTGGCCCTGATAAGATTAAATAAAAACTACAACTAAAGGCCCTTTCACACCGACCGCGAATGTGCGGACCAGCGGGATCAAACTTTGACGTCAGTCACGCGACGAGCGGCCAAAACGGCTGAAAATCTTTGCCGTTTTGGAAGCTGTCTTGTCTGAGGCCCACCCTCGAGGGTTTTTGACACTTTGGAAGCTTTTGGTGTGAACGCACAGTGAGACTAAATAAAAACTACAACTAAGACTAAATAAAACTAAGTGCACTGCTGAGCCGTTCTCACCACCACTCGAGGAGTGACGAGGACGTGGACCTGGTGTCGCACCATCACCCCCCCCCTGATGTCCCACAGCCGGCTGACGCTCCGGATCACCGCCTCGCTCCACTGGTACAGGCCCAGGCTACACACACACACACACACACACACACACACACACACACACACACACACACACACACACACACACACACACACACACACACACACACACACACACACACACACACACACACACACACACACACACACACACACACACACACACACACACACAGTCAGAGAGAGAAACAGATCCAAGATGGCAAAGAGGAATAAGACAACAAAAAAGAGGAAGAAGTGGAATAAGTAGAAAAGGAATAAGAAGAATTATATAAGGTTATAAATTATAAGAAGAAAAAGAGGAATAAGATGGCAAAAAAGAAAAAGAAAAAATAGGAAGTAGAAGAGAGAGAAGAAGAAGAGAAATAATAAGAAAAAGAGGAATACATAGAAGAGGAGGAATAAGAACAAAAAAAGAAGTAGAAAAAGAGGAATAAGAAAAAGAAGTGGAATAAGTAGAAAAGGAATAAGAAGAAGATGATGATGATGATGATGATGATGATGATAAAGAAGAAGAGGAATAATAAGAGAAAGAGGAATAAATAGAAGAGGAGGAATAAGAACAAGAAGAACAAAAAAGAGGAAGAGGTAGAAAAATAATTTAAAGAGGGAGAAAAAATAGGAATAAGTAGAAAAGGAATAAGAAGATGAAGAAGAAGAAAAAGAAGAGGAATAATAATAAGAAAAAGAGAGGAATAAAAAGAAGAAGCGCTCACCTCTCGTTGAAGGCGGGCAGGCCGCTGGCGAAGCGAGGAGTCAGAGGTTTACCGTCGTCGTCGTGGTAGAAGGCAAAGAGGCCGGCGGAGAAACCCTGAGGAGGAGAGAGGCAGCGTCAGTGTGTGTGTGTGTGTGTGTGTGTGTGTGTGTGTGGACAGCAGGTCGAAGGTTAAAGGTGTGCTACTGACCAGAGCGTGGATGATCTCGTGTTTGACGGTGGAGAGCATCCCCTCGAACTCCTGAGGCTGAGAGGAGATCATGGCCGGACACAGGTTGGCATAGCCGGCTATCGGCCTGAACACACACACACAGAGAGATAGATACACACACACACACACACACACACACACACACACACACAGATCTTATTGTGCTGGTGTGGTTTCATCGATCAACAACAACAACAGCAAACAGTTTGTTATAATTAGCGTTGAGTTTCATCAGCGACACCTGAGCAGTCTCACCTGTCTCTGTCTGTCTTCACCTCTGACTTCTGTCATTTACATAGAAGATTTAAAGGGACAACCAGGAGTTTCTCCATCAGCAGAACGAAAAATTCCGCGACAATAAAAAAGTCTCATATTATTGTGGATGAATCTACGTTACCACTTGTTAATGGTCCATTTTAGATAAATCTATGGTTTTGTCTCTATGGTTATTTTGTTATTATTAGTGGTGGTGGAAATGCTGGGCGAGCCGACCAGCGTTTCTTTACTTTCGGTTTCGTGGCGAGTCATGAGAATAACGCCGCCGAATCTCCGTTTATGGTGGGAACTACGACGGTATGTGATCGTCTTCCAACCTCTGACTTTAATTCTTGATGAATGAAAACATGAGTCTGTCTTGCACCGGTCAAAGAATTTCACGCTGCGGAGGCTCATAAATGTAGTGAGGAAACACCTCGCTTTTACAAAACTCCTCGTTGTCCCTTTAAGAGTGTAGCCCCTTCACAATAAAAGCCTAGTTTTGCTCACAGACCTTTCTTGGCTGGGCCGACAAACGAGCCAGAACGTCTTTAAAGAGACATTGTGTAGGAATTCCTCCATCTAGCGTTGTGGTTGTAGATCTCAAGCAACTCAGTCGTATTTTTCATGCTGCATTCAGGTGAAATTGGGCAGACGGCAGACGGACGACAGCCGCTGCAGGTAACGGCATAAACAAGCCTCTATGTAAACAAGTGGTCCGTCAGCACGAGGCAAAACAATACACGTGACGATATGTTGTCATGGCGATGTGGTATTGTTTTACCGTCTTTCTCTGGACTTCTGTGACTAAAATGACATCTGGTTTGTTAGCGACGGCCGTCTGCCCGACTGCAGGTGAATGCAGCATCAGTGTAACGCTCCGTTCCTCCTCGCTGCGTTACCGCGGTGACTTTTCACAGACGCCACCTCCACCTGAGCCGACAGCTCCACGGGCCACGTAAAAACTACTTTTTTCAGCGAATATCTTAGTTACAATACGATTCGCTAGCTGGAGTAGTTTCATGTTGTGTCCCATAACGGAGGGGACGGGGGGTTTAACAGATGACGTCCTGACGTTAGCTTTGCTGCTGCTGTTAGCACACTCCCCATCCAGGAGCTGCTCCTGTCTCTGCTGCTGCTACAGGTAGACAACCCGGTCCGACCTGCGGGTGTTGAACACCGGACCCGACGTGGAAGCACAGACTAGGCTTTTAACTAGCGATGACTCTAAACCCGGATGAAAGCAGTCGTCTTCGCCGTAATCGCCGCAAACGGCAACTACGTTTCGACATATATGTTTTGATATGAGCGTTAGCTGCTGTTAGCCACTGCCTGTAGCTCAGCTAGTTAGCTTCATTGATAAACAAACGTAATACGTAGCGGTCTTGTTGCTAAGGTATCTCCGCTGCCAATCCGCTGGTGGAAAAGGGCTAATTACAAAAACGTTCTCACAGAAATTGGTCCATGTCTAAATATAAATACATTGACATGTGATTTTGTTGTTATTCTTTTTTTCTTTTTTTGCCAGTGCTTTAAAGCAACAATGCTTGGGGATATGTGGTCTTTTATATATGTGAAAAGAAAATATTGTACTGTAAGATAGTAACGTTCATATAATTCTTTATTTTATAAAATATCTACAAGAAAAAGAAGAATTCCCGCACACATAGCCAACTTGCAGGATTTATTATGCAACGTTTCGGTACTAGATCGAATCGTCCTACACTGTATCGAATCGGATCGAATCGGTCTGTAATAAAAGGATATCGTTTTTGAATCGAATCGTAATCTCATAATTCATAATTCTCATAACTCGTAATTCATCTGTGTATCCAGATTCATATCGAATCGTTTATCACAGGGAGATGTGCAACCCTTCTCGGCAGTTGTGTTTTATTTTGAAAGCTCGGCGGTCGGTTGTGTTGTGTTGTGGGCGGAGCCTCACCTGTCGAGCTCCGCCTCCAGCTGGCAGTACGCGGCGTAGGCCACGATGTTCTCCTGTCCGCAGCGCTCCGTGGTGATGCCGCTGACGTACAGCACGAAGTCCGACCCCTCCACGCCGGCGCCGTCCGGGGGCCCCGAGGGGCCGCACGACTTCCCGGTCTCACTGCACACCTTACATTGCTGCACCACACACACACACAGGACACACACACACACACAGGACACACACAGGACACACACTCTGATTAACTAACAATAGACCTTAATGAGATTAAATCTCCGTCTCCACCCCTCCCCCCTCTCCTTCACCTGGCTATGATGTAACTTTAACATTAACAGGACCATGTTGTGTGACAGTGACCACAACACATTCAGCAATATGGAATTAGAAATGTCTGATGGAAACAGTAAGATTAGATTAAACATCATGAATATGGATAAAAAGTTAAAACAGTCGATCTCATCAGATTTTCTCTTGATCGATACAAAGTTTATGCGACCGTGGGCCTCAGATAGTCGGTTACAGATGAAGGATGGACTTCGAGGGTTCCTACACATTTGAAATTTCCAAATTCCAGACTTTTTCCAGACCCTAATTTTCCAGACTTCTCGGCACAAAAATTCTAAATAATTTGTGACATTTTATGTACGGTAAATAGATGTGCATAATCTAAAGAAATCATGCAATCAATCATTTGTTTTCATTATTCTGAAGGTGAATGCCATGTCATGTCACCCAAAAAATTCTAGGAGATTATAGCTCGGTACAATAGTGCAAACAAAATAATTAACGCAAATAACTTCAGACGAGACCAAACCCAGATAAGTATTAAGATAAATATATTTCCATACAATAGTTTCTATTTTCCATACATTTCCAGACCTGGGAATCTATTAAATCAAATTCCATAAATTTCCATACTTGTGTAGGAACCCTGGACGTCCTTCTGTTTTATGATTTAGTACAAAAATGAATGGAAACATCTTAAACTACAAGAATATGATCACATAACAGCTCATGATGTCATTACACACGGCTTTTTATTGGATTTAAAGGTCTGAGATGGAAACGCTCTTGAATCTGCGTTTTTCACATTTATATTTTCATTGATACTTAGATAATTCGATCGACAGGTGGATGGAAACATGGTTAGTGTGTGTGTGCGTGTAGTAGCGGCTCCTGACCTGCAGGTGGTGCTGTGGGACGACCACGGGGCCGCACCGGGTGACGTCAGCACAGGCGCCCTGACAGTAGCGGTGGGGGTCATCTCTCTTCCTCAGGTACTGGTTGGTGGCGCATTGTCTGACATCACACAGAAACAACCAGGTCACCAAGGCAACCGAGGCGGCCATGTTTGAGAGGCGACAACTTTTAAACTTCTAACGCTAAAGTTTGAACCCAGGAGAGAAACTACTGAGCTGCACATTCACCACGCTATGAGATAATAACACAACGTTACCACACAGAGTTGTTTTAGAGGGAAATTCAGAGACTGTTTGATGAAAAACTGTCCCTGAAGGCAACGTGCATCAGTGGTTTTGCATGAATTTCCCTCTAAAACAACTCTGTCTGGTAACGTTGTGTTATTATCTCATAGCGTGGTGAATGTGCAGCTCACAACTTGTCCACCAGAGCGTTGTGGAGTTGTTGGATTGTGTATTTGATGAGTTTGATGATGAGGGAAACCAAGAAATCCCATAATGAGCCTCCGTAGCGTAGCTCTGAGCAGCTCACGGCTCTGCTCCACTGTTCTAAAAATAGCTTGCACCGACAATTAAAGGTAACGAACCTACTGCTATGACTGTAGGGATTATGGTGATGGAACTATCCCTTTAACACTCACCTGCTGAGCAGCACAGGCCCCACCCTCCTCCTCACACTGAAGGTCCTCTGCAGGTAGTCGATGGCCTGAGGGAACAGTTTATCCTGGACACACACACACACACACACACACACACACACACACACACACACACACACACACACAGATATATATATATATATATTAATATTTTAATTATTTCCATTCCTCTATCTGAAGCAGCGGTGACCAGCAGGTGTTTGTTCTCACCTTCACCAGCCTCCTCTTGTCGGCAGGAAGCCTGAAACACACAGAGAGAGAGAGGTTCAGCTGAGACCAAGGTTACTATCGTTAACGACAACGAACGAAATGACGAAAACTAGAATTGAAAAAACATTTTGCGTTAACTGAAATAAATAAAAACTATAATCAAATGAAAAAACGATAACTAACTGAAACTGTATTGTGTGTTTACAAAACTAACTAAAACGTACTGAAATTATAGATAAAATCCCCTTAGTTTCCGTCTTTGTCAATTTCATATTGATATGCTACTTGATGTTAAATACAATACAACATGTGAGCTAGGCTACTGTACTGTAAGCCTGTTGTTACTTTACTGTAGCTACTGGTATGTAAAAACACTGCAGGAACTAAACACATTTGTTAAATGGTTTATTACACAATACTTGCTGTGATCTTTTTGAATCCTTCAACTAACAAATAACCCAAAGTATGAAAAAACTAAAACTAATAAAAACTAAACTAAAACTAAGCGTTTAGAAAAAAATTAAAACGAACTAAAACTAGCAAACCCGCTCTAAAAACTAATTAAAACTAACTGAATTAGAGAAAAAGAAGTCAAAACTAAATAAAACTAAACTATAATTAAAAATCCCAAAACTATTTTAACCTTGGCTCAGACACTGACTGAACACACACACACACACAGACAGAGTTACAGCTGGTGTGTGTGTGTGTGTGTGTGTGTGTGTGTGTGTGTGTGTGTGTGTGTGTGTGTGAGAGTTACTGGTCACTTACTGGTCAACGCTGTAGTCGTAGATGATCTTGATCTTCAGCTGCAGGTCGTCAGGAGGAGAACTCCTCTTGGTCAGACGCTCAGGCCTCAGGTAAACATGATGGACCACCTGGAGGAGGAGGAGGAGGAGGAGGAGGAGGAGGAGGAGGAGGAGGAGGAGAGCCAACAAGCCAATAACAATAGTAATTATATATATACATTAAAGCAGAAGTAAGTGGTCCGGTCGTTTTGGCTAATGCTGCGTTCCAGGCAGGCTTTTGAAATCGTAAATTACAGCTTCAAGTCACAACTTACGACTTTGTAGCGTTCCAGGCAACCCACTCGTGTTTTTCCGACCTGTTTTACCGGTGAAAGTCACTATAACGGCCACTCGTAACTTCTGACCCGTGAAGTCGTACCAGATCGAACTGGTACCACTTCACGGTCGGAAAAATACGAGTTTCCTTGAACGCACCATAACAGTCCTCGTCGCTACGTCACCACATTCACGGCGTCCCTTGGCTGCACACACAGCCCTGCATGCCGTTCTCTCTCCTCATTGGATAAAAACTGTAGGATACGATAAATGTTTTCTCCTGGGCTCAGAGCAGAGCAGAGTGACTGACAGACCCGTGTTTCGGTCCAAACACTCTATAGAAGTGATTGCTGTCGGAAGATATAACTATTTAAGACTTATATTAACACAAATATATCACTCACTTCTGCTTTAACTGCTCAAAACTCTGGTCATAACATACAGTCACTACGCACTCCGTTCACGGCAGCTTACATTTTATTTTGCACCACAACCAACACTGCCTATTTGTTGTACATTTATATTGCATGTTATATGCTATTTTGTATAGGTTGTTCTTTTTATTCTCATTCTATAAAATCTATCTATCTATCTATCTATCTATCTATCTATCTATCTATCTATCTATCTATCTATCTATCTATCCAAGTAAAATGTATGGAGGCTAAGAACATATTTGTTCAGATATATTACACATTTAAAAAAGGTCAATTACCTGTGACAGATATAATAATATTATTATATATTTCTTTATTTCGGACTCTGGTCCATAGCAAAAACACAACACAAGACATAAGACAGAGACAATAAAAAAGCTAAAACATAGAAATAGAAATTTACACCACTGATATCAAAAATAGAATTACTATAAAGTTAAAAAGAGACAACTGTACCAGTGATTATTATTAATAATAATACAGTGAACACGAAGAGATTGAGAGAATGAAAACAGCTACAAGAGTAACCTGAAGCGTTTTGTTTACAAAATGAGGCTTTTACTTTGAAGGACTCTTCCCGGAAGTGTTGCTTCCGCTGTTGCTAGGGGAAACAACACCGGGCTAACGGTGATAAACGTGATAAAACTACATCAATAACACCGTCTTTTAAACATTTAACGTGTGTAACGTGACCCGGTCGGTCCCCGGTCACCGTCGGTAAACACCGGTCACACCGGCACCGACCCACGGTGACGTAACGTGACGTGTTAGCCTGTTAGCTCGCATGCTAACTGTACAACAACAGCCGTGCTGCGTTCAAGACAACTTGGAAGTCGGGGAAAACGAGCTCTGAGTTGTAAAAAATTAATTGAACGGCGTCAAATTATTTAATATAATACATCCATGCGTCAAACTCGGAAATTACAGGTCGGAAACTCGGGTATCATCACTTTTTTTTTTAACAACTTTATTATTGCTTTACAAAATACATAAACAGTGCATAAAACCATATGATGAGCATCATATTAATAACAATTGGATAACAAATAGACGTGACAATAAAATAAATACATAGCCTACATAAATGGAAATAAATAATAGTGAAAAAATAATAATAATAATAAAAAGGAGAAGAAAAAAAGTAAGACACACCAGGGGATATGAGCAAAGGAAATTAAATTGAATTGAATTAAAGATATTAAAGTGGGAGCACAGATTTATAGTTTTGATAGCTTTCTTGTTATTAGCAGAGGAAACTGACTTGAAATACACCTCCAGTTCTTTCATGAAAACACAAAAAGTGGGTTTTACTTCAGTAAATTTACACTTGATTGATTGATTGATTGATTGATTGATTGATTGATTGATTTATTCGTCCATTCCACAAAACATTAACATACACAAACAAGTCAAAATTTCATAATCAATATGGGCGAAAGGGCAAGGCAGAAGCAAAGCTTATTAATGCCTACCCTATTTACAAGAAGAAAAACTGCAATAACAAAACAAAATTTGTAGGAAAATTACACTCGAAGAGAGTAAGTAAGGTGAACAGTATCAAAACGAAACAAACAGAACCTCCATTTGGTTATAATAATTTTCTTACTTTATGTTAGTGTTAAATATTTATTCAATACATTGATTTTAAACATTCTTTTAAATTGGGTAATAGTTGTACATGATTTTAATTCATTGTCAAGGCTATTCCATAATTTTACTCCAATAACAGAAATGCATTTGGCTTTAGAACACTTAAAATATTCTTTTTCAGCTGGAGCATCACTCTTTATAAATCCAAAAAGGACATTTTGCCAGAGGAGCTCAAAATCACAGCAGATATTATCTAAAATGAATCTACAAATATCTTGCCACAGTTCACATTTCCATGGGGTATCATCATATCAGAGCTCCGACTTTCCGACTTGACTTCACGACAGCATCAAAACATGGCAGTCCTCGTCTTAAACGGTTAGAATTTAGACATTTTAAGTCATTTGTTGAGGTTTGAGTGCATATGTTTGTGTATTATTGCAGTAGCCTGTATGAAATACATTTATATTTAGCTGTGATTGTTGTATGGTGTTAAATTGTGGTCCTCGTATGTGACGGAAATAACGTTTAACTGTTATCAAGGCTAAAAAAAAAAAAAAAAGGATACCTGAAGGAAATTATTAAATTGGCATATTGTGGCTCATAGCTGAATACGAAAAATTACTCTTGTAGCTGTTTTCATTCTCTCAATCTCTTCGTGTTCACTGTATTACATGTCTTTTTTAACAACAATAACTTATATTATTATTTTTAATATTCTTATATCTGTCAGAGATAATTGACAGTTTTTAAATGTGTAATATAACTGAACAAATATGTTCGTACAGGGTATATAGGCCTACAGGAATCTTGAAGTTAATTTTAAAACCTTTTTAAGACTTTTTCAAGACCTTCTCAATATTTTTTAACACCTCACCACCACTTCAAGCTGTAACCATTTACATCAATGACACTTTTAACGTAATAACACCTTTAGTTTGTGATAAAGACTGTAGACCACTATGAAAGAACAGAATTCAAAATAGGCTGGGATAATAAATCAAAGGCAACGTTTATCAAAAAACAAAACAATAAAACATTTCTCCACTCCAAAAAACAAAAACAACAATCTTCTTTTCTTTTTTATGTACCGGTTCATCTTTGGTTTTTAATAAAATGAATAAATTCACACACTTTTACAATGTTTTTTAGGACTCAAACTCTTGGACAGCTACTTCAGACAAAAAATACCTTCATAATTTAAGACTTTATAAAGTCCTGAAAAGACTTTTTAATACTTTTTAAGGGTCTTAATTTTCCCAAAATTGATTTATCACCTTTGATTGAATACTTTTCAAGACCCCGCGGATACCCTGTCGTAGCTCGTTTTTTTCCCCCGACTTCCGAGTTGTCTTGAACGCAGCATGATTAGCTCGCATGCTAACAGATGCTAACTGTACAACAACCGTCGTGGTTAAATCTGGTTTAACGGATAATAACGGTTAGCGGTTAGCGGCTAACTTAGCGGTTAGCGGTTAGCGGCTAGCGGCTAGCGGCTCAGTCTCACCTCCTCTGGTCCGGGGGCTCGGTGGCGGCAGGGCCCGGGGTGGCAGCTCGTCAGCGCGGCCAGCAGCGACAGGACGGCGGCCACGGACCACGGCTTCCCCCCCGGCCCCATCCTCCTCCTCCTCCGTCCGGACCCGCAGTCAACAGAACCACCGGGTCATTCATCGCTCAACGGCGGAATCACAACATGTCCGCATCCCGCAACAAATACCACCGGAGCTCAGGAGAGACGACACCGACCGGCCGGTGGAGGGACAGAGAGACGGTAGGTCGGGTGATGAGCGGCGGACAGCGGCGGCAGCAGCTCCCGGTGTCGGTGTTGTCGGTTCCTCCGGGGGTCAGCTGACAGAGCTACCGGCAGCAGCAGCAGCACGGAGATCGTCTCTGAGCGGGAGGACTCACTCAGAGGAAGATGTGAGGAACCATTGTAGTAGTCAAGAGGTACAACGGACCAAAGATCGTCTCAGAGCGAGATGACTCACTCTGGTTGTTCAAAGGTAATCCAATCCGATCGGATTTTGGATAATGGATCGGATCAAATCTTGAAAATGGGTTGTTTCAAAACCAGAAACGGATTCTGAGAGCGGATTAGATCACGTAATCCAGTCTTGGTTTTGATCTGGATCAAACCCTCAGTTTGTGTTGTTCAAAACTTTTCAGTAGGATCGGGAACATTTTGATCCAAAAAATCTGGATTATTCTGATCCCAGCAGTTGGGTGGATTCAGGGGGGATTTCAAGAACAAAATGTGATTTAAATTAAATTCAAACTGGTCAAATAAACAATATTAATAATATATATACATTTATTGATTTACATTTTGCACCTAATTTTAAACCACAACAGTGATTAGTAAATAATGTTAACTTTTGAATATTCTACAACTGAAAAACTTTTCCCCAACTACTTTTCCCCAAACTGAATTTAAAGGGATAGTTCACCCTAGAATGATATTTCGCTCATTATCTACTCCCCCTCATGTTGACTAAGGGCTGGAAGAATTGTCAGAGTCCACCGTCCCTTCTCTGAGTTACAGGGGGTCTCGGCGTAGCAGTGCATTTCAATGCAACGGTTGCAAAGGGACACCGGAGCTCTTCGTAAAAAAAACACACACAAAAAAACATCCAAATACCTCCATGATGCTCGTATGTAATGTCCGTCTTGTGCTGAAGCCCCAAATTGCGTAATTGTCCCGAAAAAAATTAAATAAGGCTTGTTTGTAGCGGAAGCTTCTCGAAGCTCCTCTTCCTGGTCCGTCCAAATCTCGCGTGATTTGCGCCGGCGTCAGTGCGGTTACTGCAAATCACGCAGTAAATAAACAGTAAATAAACACATTGAGTGAATAAACAGTAAATAAACACACTTGAGTGACCCATGCTGCTGTTCTGCCTGTTGTTTACAGACCTTCATTGTGATGCACAGTCCCATCTAGAGCATCATTATCCGGATTTGGTAATCTTGAAAATTTGGATTTGGATCAGACTGATCCAATCCAACTTTGCATCGAACAACTGGGATAAAAATAAAACAGATTATGTGATCCTGGATAGCAAAAAAGGGGATTTCAAAATCTGGATAATTTTTATCCAGATTAACCCTTTTGAACAACTGGGCCTGCAGAGCTCTGCACCGCGGCCAGTTTGACACCAGGGGGCGTGTTTGTGTTAAAACCTCAGTGAGCAGCTCTGTATCAATGGTGACTGTAAGTTCACAGGACGATTTACAGTTCAATAGCTACATTTCTTCTTCTTTTTTTAATTTATAAAGCACATTTAAAGGTGTACAGAAAAGAAGATTGAATTTGAGCCCACTCTGGATCATAAAATTAATGTAATAACTCATATTTCAGACGATGTAGGCCAAACTTTGTGCAAAATTCTATTTTTGAGTAAATCCGGGATGAAAGTGTTTGTTTTTTTTTGCATTGGATAATGCAGGCGCACGGATTATACGTCAGCCTGCTCCCCGGACTACAGATCTGGTGTCCCACAAAAACTACGTCACCAACTGACACTTTTTTTTTTTTTTTTTTTTTTTTTTTTTTTCAATAAATCTTTATTGACAGAAATATAATCAATACAAAGGCAGTTATTATTAATGTATCTTCAAACAAACAATTGAACAGCAGCCAGGGGGTAGGCTTTTACATAAATACAGAGAATAAAGAGCACAAATCATAAGTTTTCATAGCTTTCTTATTATTCGAGTCACAGATACTTTGCATGTACAGTTCCGTTTCCCTTTGGAATGCCACAAAACAGGGTTTAGAGTGACTAAATTTAGCTTTGTGTATGTGATATTTTCCTAATATTATTATCAAGTTTATGACATACAGTTCTTTCTGTTTCTTACTTTTGACATCGTGGACACCAAAAAGTACCTTGTTCCAATCTAAAGAAAAATCTGAGTCAATCTTCAAGGTGATGTAACGCATTACTTCTTTCCAGTAGGTGGCAGTATAGTTACAGTTCCAAAACAGGTGCATCACAGTTTCAGGCTCAGACTCACACAGAGAACAATTCACACATAAATCTTTCTTAAATTTTAACAAATAATGTTTGGCAGGGTAATATCTATGAATTAGTTTGTAAGACACTTCTCTCACTTTATTTGTAATTAGGTATTTGTATGGAAGGTTCCATATTTGGATCCAGTTCAGTCCATGAACAATATTAGACCAGTACTGAACAACAGATGGAGTCATGGTAATATCAGTTTGAAACAGTGATCTTATTATATAATTCCTTTTTTTAGTATTAACAGAAAAACACATATGCCCCACTGGTGTTAGTATGGGATCTAAAGGAGGACAAACTGGTTTACCAGCACCTCTTAATAGAGTTAATGTAGTGGGTCTGAATAGCCACATATAGTTTATTACTTTAACAGACACCCCCTCTTTTTCATTTGAATATTTGAACCTTTATTTGAAACTTTATAAACTCAGTTTTGCAGAAAGCATTACCACTTTGCGCCAATAGATGGTGCTCTAACACCAGTGGGTCCAGCAAATAGTTTCTGCTCTGCTTTGCTCTGCGCATGTGCAGAGAATAAACCTGCTGAGCAGTAGTAGCATGAGCTAACAGCTCTCGTGTCCTGTGTTTGGATCCACAGATAAACTGTTAGCACCGTAACTCAGCCGCTCAGTGCCCGCCGCCTGAGTGGCTCATGCTGCCGGTCCAGAGACCCCTAGCTCTGGCGCCGGTAACATTTGGGGGCTCGGTCCGGGATGAGTTAGCGTTCCTGCCGGTGAAGTGAGTGTCGCGACGACGTGAAACGGTGCCCAAAGCTTCAGGGAAGGCTGCTGCAGTCCAGAGCGTCATCCAGAGAGCGGAAGTCACCAGAGTAACGCCACAATGGCCACTGTCACCCCACGGCGGATGCTGATCTTCAAGATCCAGAAGAGTCTTTCATATTTGAATGCAGACCAGCTTTTGGCAATCGTGAGTTCAATAGACGATGGCAGCATAACTCACCACATTAAAGACTTGAGTGAACCAGAACTGTATGACCTGATTGTGGACTACCTCAGGAGTGAGAAATTAAGTGCTATGGAAGATGAGGGCATGACTCAACTCCTTATCCTAAATGACTTGCTGAGTGACCTGCTGGCCACAGACCCGGGTGAAAGTGAAGCTAGCCGGACTGCGCAGGAGACAGGACAGCCAGGGGAGGATCCATCACCCCATGAGGAGCAGCTATCCACTTCACCTCATTCTGAGTATCAAGACACAGTCACACAATCCACAACAACCACACACAGCCACAACATTCCCACACAGCCCTTGCAGATGAACAAAGACATTCATCCCCTTTTACCTCCACCACTGGACAAAGAGACACACACTACCAGCCCCTCACACAACAGAGACATTCATACACGTCCAGCATCTTCGGGAGGAGGCGGTGGACTGCCGGCGAGGAACTGTGGCACTTCCGCTGTCACCGGGGCTTTCGCCACGGGGGTTGGTGGTTCTCCCCGTGGTGGAGTGGGCCTGTCGTCCAGCATGGGAGACCAGGTATTGAGGGTGAATGACTTTGCCGCTCTGCTCCCACGCAGAGAATTTAAGCTACATGGTGGACAAATCTCAGATGTTGGGTCAGACATGTCTTATGGTAACCTTTGTAAACAAATAGAAGATGGTATACAGGAAGGGTTCACCGAGTCTGAGGTAATACGCACTGTAATGAAAATCTTAAAACCTGGTGCATTCAGAGAAATGTTAACAAACAAAAGTGATTTAACTGTTGATGAGCTAAAGCGGTTTCTCCGTGCACATATCAGGGACAAAAGCAGCACTGAACTTTTTCAAGAGTTAAGTAATGCTAAACAACAAGACAAAGAGGGTCCTCAGCAATTTCTGTACAGAATGATGGGTTTAAAGCAGCGTGTTTTGTTTGAGTCACAACAGCCTGGTACAGAGTTTAGCTATGACAGAAAGCTTGTTCAGGGTACCTTTCTCCACACTCTGTATCAAGGTCTGAATGAAAAAAATAACCATGTTCGTTATGATCTCAAACCTCTTCTCACAGACTTGCAGGTTAGTGATGACTTTCTTTTGGACCAAATCACCAAGTCCACCAGTGAGGAGACAGAGAGACTCAGACGCCTTGGCACAGTAGCTAAAAACCGACCAGTGACTGTGAGCCCAGCTCAGCTTGACTGTAGTGACTCAACTAAGCAGACTAGAGTTGACACTGAGTTACAGGCTAACCGTGCCGCTATTCAAGAACTGACTGCACAGGTGTCCACCCTGACCAAACAACTGGCTCAAGTGGTGAGGCCTGCTGACACTACCACCCCTGTGAACACACACTCAGCCACAGCCCAGCCACTGCCACCAACACCTGAAGCCCGTGGCAGATGCAGCAACTGTGTTCAGCAGGGCAAGATGAGTTGCCCTCACTGCTTCGTATGTGGCCAAGCTGGACATCGGGCGGTCGGCTGTCTTCAAAGGAGGACGTCGGGAAACGGGATGAGGTCACTGGAGAGGGGCAGCCAGTGACCGTGACAGCTAAGGAATCAGCCCAACCCATCCACTCTAAAACAGCCAGTCCTGTAACAATAAAAACACAATGTCAACCACCAACAAAGAAATGCTTAGCACAGCTCATAGGAAAGCGATGTATGGTCTCATGTGCTATTAATGGTGTCCCTCTTCAGATGTTGCTCGACTCAGGGGCTCAAGTGACGATGGTGGGGAGAGGCTGGATGGAAGAAGCACTCCCCCATGTCCAAATCCAGCCACTTGAATCCCTCCCTCTCGATGAGCCGCTGGTGATTTCTGCAGCAAATGGCACAGATGTTCCCTTTGATGGATGGGCAGAGGTTGAACTCCAAATCGGTAACAAACACTGTGGACATGTCACCATTCAAGTGCCAATGCTAATCAGCCAGAACTGTCTCAACTGTCCTCTCTTAGGCAGCAATGTTTTAGTTGAGATAATCAAAGAACAGAGAAGTGAGGTTGATATTTCTGCTTTATTAAAAGAAACACTAAGCATAAATGACAGTGCTGTAGAAGCCCTTGTTTCTGTTTGCCAGATGTTGACGCCAGGTGAGACAGCTGTAGAGTGCAGTGTGAGAACGGGGAAGATGGGTCTCACTATTCCCGCAGGGCAGATTTGTGAGGTGAGATGCAGAGTCAGAGAATGGCCAGGGGGTGGGGTTACGCTCTTTCAACCCAACTTTGTGAGTAACTGTCCTGAGGGGTTGGATTTGTTTCAGGCCTTAGTTGACGTTCCAAGTGGGTCCTCAAAAATTGTTAAGATACCTGTTCAAAACCCCACTAAGCACGACATCTACCTCCCTAAGAGAACAGTTTTAGGAACATTAGAGGAGGCTACGGAAATTAAACCAGTTAACTGTTTTCCAGGTGGGTTAGAGCCCATGTCCCCTAGCACAGTTAATACATCCTCAGCTCAGGGTAGCACAGACAAACAAAGAGGAACAAGTGAGAAAAATGAGACAGAGGACACAACAAGACAGAGATGGCACCCACCTGTTGATGTGTCGCACCTGGAGAGACATGAACAAAACATTGTCAGAGACATGTTGTATGAGGAGTCAGATGTCTTCGCCAAAGATGATTGTGACATTGGGTGCATCCCAAACCTGCAACTGAAAATCCACCTGAAGGATGACACGCCAGTGCAAACGTCCTACAACTCTGTTCCTAAGCCCTTGTACAAAGAGGTAAAGGACTATGTCCAAAATCTGCTCGACCAGGGCTGGATCAGAAAGTCTGCTTCTTCCTACTCATCTCCAGTCGTCTGTGTTAGGAAGAAGGACAAGAGTTTACGTCTGTGTATTGATTTCAGAGGCTTGAATAGGAAAACCATCCCCGACCGCCACCCTCTCCCACGCATCCAAGACCTGCTAGACAGTCTGGGGGGGTACTCATGGTTCTCCATACTCGACCAGGGTAGTGCGTACCATCAAGGCTTCGTCGATGAGAGCTCCAGACACCTGACTGCCTTTAGCACACCCTGGGGGCTTTATGAGTGGACCCGCCTCCCATTTGGTCTAACCAACGCCCCCGCGGCTTTTCAAAGATGTATGGAGGGAGTTCTTGACGGGTTAAGGGACGAGTGCTGTTCTCCATATTTGGATGACGTTCTCTGTTTTTCCAAGACTTTTCATGACCATGTTGAAGATCTGAGACAGGTGCTCTGTCGCCTACGAGAGCATGGTATCAAACTACGTCCAAAAAAATGTGAACTGTTTAAAAGCCAGGTCAGGTATTTAGGACGCCTAGTGACTCGTGAAGGTGTACAGATTGACCCTAAAGACATTGAGGCAGTTCAGCATTTGAAAGAGAAAGAGCCAAAGAATGTGGGAGAGGTCAGAGCCCTCTTAGGTTTTTTAGGCTATTACAGAACATTCATACAGGACTTTTCTAGGATAGCAAGACCCCTGTTTCAGCTAATAGAGAGTCCTAGTGAGCCTAGTCAGAGAGCCACCAAAGTTAAGTCAAAAAATACTAAGAGTGGTCAGCTCTCATCCAAAACACCTGTGTATTGGACACCAGATCACAGTGCTGTAGTGTCACGCCTGGTGGATATGTTAACCAGTCCACCCATTTTGGCTTATCCAGACTATGACTTACCTTTTGTACTCCACACAGATGCCTCGAACGAAGGTCTGGGTGCTGTGCTCTATCAACAGCAGGGAAACAAGCTCCGGGTTATTGCTTATGGCTCCAGGACACTCACGCCTGCAGAGAAAAACTACCATCTCCATTCTAGCAAGCTTGAGTTCCTGGCGTTAAAGTGGGCAATCTGTGATAAATTTAGAGATTACCTCTATTACGCCCCCACTTTCACGGTATACACAGACAATAACCCCCTTACATATGTTTTGAGCTCAGCCAGGTTGAACGCAGTTGGGCATCGGTGGGTGGGTGACTTAGCCGACTTTCATTTCACCATCAAATATCGGCCAGGAAAGTCAAACGCTGATGCTGACACCCTGTCACGACACCCAGTGCATTTTGTTGATCACCTAAAAGAGTACACAGAGACAATGTCCCCTGATGTAGTCTCTGCCATCTGGCAGGGGGACAAAGCGGAAAAAGACAGTGATGTGCCATGGGTGGCTGCATTACAGCTACAGTCTGATGTAGGTGACACACAAACTGGAGGCACCCCGGTTATCACCCCAGAAAGTGTCAGAGCTGCACAGAAAGAAGATGCTCCTATCTGTGAGGTGATAAACTTAAAGAAAACTGGATGGAGTCCTCAGGACAAAGAAAAGAGACAAATGGGACGAGAAACACGCAGACTGGTACACGAATGGAACAGACTCAGACTTGACAAAGGGATTTTGTACAGACAGACAGGACAGAGGAAACAGTTGGTTCTTCCCAGGAAACTGAAGGCAACCGTGTTAAAACACCTGCATGATGACATGGGCCATGTGGGCGCTGACAAAGTCATACATTTAGCACGAGAAAGGTTTTATTGGCCTTTTATGCAACGGGACATAGAAGATTATGTTATTCGCCAGTGTCAGTGTATTAAACAAAAAAAGCCAAACATCCCAGAGAGAGCACCTATGGGTTCTATAACAACCAGTGCCCCATTTGAGCTCATCTCAATTGATTATCTACATCTTGAACAGAGTAAAGGCGGTTATGAGTACATTTTAGTCCTGGTAGATCACTTTACTCGGTTTGGTCAAGCTTATGCCACAAAAAACAAATCTGGCAGAACAGCAGCTGAGAAAATCTTCTATGACTTTATCCCTCGCTTCGGGTATCCTGAAAAGCTACATCATGATCAGGGCCGGGAGTTTGAAAACAGTCTCTTTCAGAGACTCCAGCAGCTCGCAGGCATAGCACACTCCCGAACGACTCCCTACCATCCGCAGGGGAATCCTGTCGAGCGCCTGAACAGGACACTTCTACAGATGCTCCGCACTCTGCAGGAGGAGAAAAAAACAGAGTGGAAGGATCACCTACCTCACATTGTCCACGCATACAACTGTACAAGACATGAGGGAACGGGTTATTCACCATTTTTTCTTCTTTATGGTAGAGCTCCACGTTTACCTGTAGATCTGCTCTTTGACTTGAAACCTGACGAGGAGCCACGGTCCAGGCAAGAGTATGCACAGAAATGGGCTTCACGCATGCAGGAAGCATACAAAATTGCTTCAGAAAACAGTGGAAAGCGTTCAGCTAAAGGAAAGAAGTATTATGATCAGCATGTTAAAGGTATTACACTGCAGCCCGGTGATCGTGTGCTTATCAGGAATCTGTCAGAGAGGGGCGGTCCGGGCAAACTCAGAGCTTATTGGGAGAAAAAGGTTCATCGAGTGGTTGAAAAGATGGGAGACGGACCTGTTTACAGAGTTCAACCAGAAACAGGAGAACGCACTCTCCGCGTGCTGCATCGCAACCTTCTGCTACCTGTAAATGATTTGCCCTTAGAAGTCCCACCGAGTCAGTCCGCACCTAAAAAGAGACAAAGACAGACAGACTGTTACAGAAACAACAGAGAGACAGTGGAGCAGGAGTCTGAACACTCTGAGGAAGAAGAGGAATACACATATTGCCTCCGAACAATCCCAGTGTATAGCAGGAGGAGAGTTAGACCTGCAAGTCCTCAGTCTAACCCACCAGATGAACTCCGACCTGTAGCTCCAGAGTTTCAGCCACTGAGACAGGTAACAGATATGGCTCAAAAACAACAACAACATGATCCTGTAACCCTCCCAGATCCAGTGCAGACACCAGACCAGCTGGCAGCTGCTCCACCACCAGCTCAGGAAGTGCAAGGAGAACTCATAACTGATGACACTGCAGAGGAGGCTGATTCAACAGAGCAGGAGGACAATGAGGAGCCTGCAGTGGAACTGTCCGAGGAGGAAGTACAACCTGTGAGGAGGTCAGCTCGAGCACAGAGACCTCGTGAAATGCTCACATACGACCATCTTGGACAACCATCATACCAGTCTTGGAGACCAGGTGCAAACCTGATGTTTGCTTATGCCCCTTATCCCATGTCTCATCTCCCAATACCCCTCAATCCATGTCCCATACCCTCCTTTTACCCAGCTGTCCCCGAACATTGTTTCTACCCCCCACAAGCAGCGTGGACATGCTAGAGAGACATAAAGACTTGAAGAACAGACTAGACCAGACTTTACTGTACACATACACACCTACACCGACACACACTTATACATGTGGACATATGACTGTACGTTGACAATTTGACTGTTTTGAGACATTTTTCTTTTAATATTTTTGTTGGTTCTAGATGTCTGGAGACATCTCTTGAAGCAGGGGAGAGTGTAGTGGGTCTGAATAGCCACATATAGTTTATTACTTTAACAGACACCCCCTCTTTTTCATTTGAATATTTGAACCTTTATTTGAAACTTTATAAACTCAGTTTTGCAGAAAGCATTACCACTTTGCGCCAATAGATGGTGCTCTAACACCAGTGGGTCCAGCAAATAGTTTCTGCTCTGCTTTGCTCTGCGCATGTGCAGAGAATAAACCTGCTGAGCAGTAGTAGCATGAGCTAACAGCTCTCGTGTCCTGTGTTTGGATCCACAGATAAACTGTTAGCACCGTAACTCAGCCGCTCAGTGCCCGCCGCCTGAGTGGCTCATGCTGCCGGTCCAGAGACCCCTAGCTCTGGCGCCGGTAACATTAAGATACCAGAAGGAACAGCATCCATTACAATTGCAAAGTCCCTTGGGGTCACAGGAATACCATATGTTGAAAGGAATTCAGTGTAATTTAGTAAATGTCCATTATCATTGAGTAGTTGGGTAACTAAAATAATGTTATTATCAAACCATGAATTAAGAAATAGAGATTTATTTTTATATTTGATGTGTTGATTGTTCCAAATAAAGCATCTATGTGGAGAGAAGTTGTGCTTATAGATTAAAGACCATGCCAACAGCATTTGTTTATGAAAGTTGGATAGAATTTGGGGAAGTTTTTCTATTTTATAATCACATAATAACACATATTTAAGGCCTCCAATGGTAGAAAAAATAAATTTGGGTATAAAATTCCAGATAGATGTAGGATTATGTAAGAACTGCTTTATCCAGTTAATTTTAAAGGTATTGTTGAGGGTAGTAAAGTCAAGAAAATTTAGACCACCAGACTCATAAGTGTTCATAATAACAGATTTTTTCACATAATGCGTCTTGTTTTTCCAAATAAAATTAAATAATAATTTATCAATGGTACTACATATTTGCTTTTCGACAGACAAGGGAATAGCTGCATAAGTAAGACGAGACAATCCTTCTGCCTTTGTTAGCAGTATTCGACCTTTTAGAGATAAATCCCTTTGAAGCCATTGGTTTAGCTTTTTCCTTGTCTTATCAATAATCATATTAAAATTTTCAGAGCACCTATCTGTCTGATTTTTTACAATGGTTATCCCAAGGTAGGTGATTTTGTTTTTAACAGGTATATTGTAAATCATTGAATCATCGCAGTTTTTAAGAGGAAAAAGCTCACATTTCTTCAGATTTAAGGCAAGTCCAGAAGCTGCAGAGAAAACATCTATTGTATGGATAGCAATGGGAACTTGTGAAGCATTTTTTAAGAATAATGTGGTATCGTCTGCCAGTTGACTGATTATAATTTCTCTATCTGCAATAAAGATACCTTTTAACGAGCTATTTTTAATATGAATAGAAAGTAGTTGAGTGCATAGGATAAATAGATAAGGGGAGGCGGGACATCCCTGTCGAATGCCCCGCTGTAAATCAAATCTCGGGGAAGTCCCACTTTTTAGTCTGATGGAGCTGTTACCTTTGAAGTACAAAGTTTTAACAGCTTTATTAAAAAAATTACCAAATCCAAATTGTTCAATTGTCTGAAATATAAAATTATGTTCTACGGTATCAAATGCCTTATAAAAATCAAGGAAGAAGATAAGATTGTCATCAGAACACAGAGAAGAGTAATCAATTAAATCTAAAACAAGTCGAATATTATTGGAGATATGTCTTTTTCTCATAAATCCCGATTGGGTCTCATCAATAATTGGGTCTAAAACATTTTTAAGTCGTTTGGCAAGTACTGAAGCAAATACCTTGTAATCAGTGTTGAGTAATGAGATAGGTCGCCAATTATCAATAAGTAGATGGTCTTTTTTAGGTTTTGGAATCAAAGTAATCAGGCCTTGTGTTAGTGTAGGAGGTAAAGCCTCTTGTTCCACACTTTCTAAAATTACCTTAAGTAGAAAAGGTGCTAAATCTTCAATAAATGTTTGATAAAACTCTGCGGAGAGACCATCAACTCCAGGAGATTTGTTAGTATTGAGGTGTTCGATCACATAATTGACTTCCTGTAAAGTTATAGTTCCGTCACACATCTCTTTGTCATCTTCAGAAATTTTAGTGATGTTACTCAGAGAATTGAAAAATGAAGATGCTGACTGCTGACAGTATTTTGTTTTATATAGCTCGCTGTAAAAACTGGAGCAAAAGTCTGCTATTCTATTAGAGTCATCAGTTATATCACCATTAATATTGAGTTGTTGGATTAAATTGAGCTTCCCATGGTATCTTTCTAGGTTAAAAAAATAGGCCGAATTCTGTTCTCCTTCTTCGATCCATCTCTTTCTTGATCTTACGAAGGCACCTTTAGCCTTAATTAAATAGATTTCATTTAGTTTAATTTGTTCTGAGATCAAGTCTGACCGATCCCTTTCTGACATATCAGCAGGGCTCTTCTGTGATAATAAAATTATTTTAGAGACTACTTTCTCTTCCTCTAGTCTTTGATTTTTGGAGAAAGTACTACCATAGTTTCTTAAATATTGAGCTGCTTTAAATTTCAAAAGTTCCCAGTTGCTACCATAAACATCTTCAGCACTTGCCTTATTCCAAAACTCTGCTATTATTCTCTTTATGTCTAATTTAACAGTCTCGTGTTTTAAAAGAGAACTGTTTAGCTTCCAGTAAGCATTTCTATATATCTTTGTGGAGGCAGAGTGCAATGGTATAAAAATGGAGACTGCATTATGATCAGTAAGTGGTGTTGTAATAATGTTAGCTGATATTTTATCAATGTTCAGATTATTAGAAACTAACCAAAAATCTAGACGCGATTTCCTAGTGGCACTTCTGTTACTCCATGTAAAGGTACTGGTGTTATGATGATGATATCTCCACACATCGATTAAGTTAAATTTTTGCATGAAGACTTTCAGGTTTTCATTGACTGCAGTAGAGTTACGTTGAGGCCAGCAGTCCAGGTTGTGATCAAGTATCATGTTAAAGTCTCCCCCTACTACAATACCTGAGATAGGAAAGTTATTAGAAGCATTTTGAATATGGTTTTCTAATGTATCCAACAGTATGTCATTATCATTGTGTGAATTATAGCCATATATGTTAACAGTTAACAATAAGAATTTTTCAATGTCTACCACTTGGAGAATAAAATGACCTGAGGGATCACAAGTAGTTAATAACACGGATCCTGAAAAGTTGTGTTTTAAATTGGTAACACCGGCAGAATGTACAGATCCATGAGCCTGCCACAACTCATTACCCCATTGGGATCTCCAAAACTTTCGGTCATCAGGGACTGAATGTGACTCTTGGATAAAACAAAAATCAGTTTTGTGCTTCTTGGCAAACAGAAAAAGTGCCTTGCGCTTAATATTATTTCTTAACCCCCTGGCATTGAAAGTAACAATAGATAAAGACATATTAATAACAATGAATAGAACAATATACGTGAAAAAGATAGAATAAACTTTAAGAGTATTATCCTCCTTATCAGGAGCTGACCCATCTTAGGTTCTATGTGCAGTGAAACATATTAAATGTAAACATAGAGAAGCACCTATGTTTTTTTGTTGTTGTTGTTTTTTTTTTTATGGCAATTGAACTCAACAAGCCATATAAAGTGTAAATCAGCAGGGCAACATGTAAAGAGTGGCCTGGTGTTATCAAAAAATGAGGTAAAAAAGATTCCTGAGTGAAATTGTCTTTGCTTATCAAACCTTCAGCAAAACAGGGTGCATACTTGAGTTGCATAAAAATCCACAAAAATGAACAGTGAGCACCAGGTTTCAGTCTTTCTCAGTTACCAGTATAAACCTTAATAACATGTGATGTGATTATCACCTTCAGGTAGTGGGAATCAGTTCAGTTCCTTCAGCGAAAGCTCTCCCTCCGATGTAGTACGCCGTTTTTCCTTGTTCACGTGCTTTGGCCACCAGAGGCCACAGCTGCCTCCGTCTCTCTCTGGTGGCAGGTGACAGATCCTCAGCGAAGCGCAGGTTCTTGTTCTGCAGATGTGTAGACTTTTTTGCAGCTTTCCAGATTCTGTCGCGGTAGAAGCGAGTGGCAAACTGCATGATGATTCCTCGAGGCTTAGAGACATCTTTCCTTGTTTGACCGAGACGATGCACTGTATCAATTACTTCTGGGAGTTTTGTTTTGAACTCCGGCAGGATCGCTTGGCAGATGTGTATCACCTCAGTGCGGACGTCTTGCTCCTTATTTTCGGGCACTCCATACAAGCGCAGGTTCCAGCGTCGCGAGTAGTTCTCCAGATCGGTGACTCGTTGGTCCACAAGTGACACTTTTTTCTCCGTCTCTTTGGCTCGAGCGTCGACCTGTGTCACCTTTCCTTTTACCTCCCGAATCTCAGCGCAGGCAAAGTCAACTGTTTTTTTCAGACCCTCAATCTTCAGTGTATTGTCAGAAATCAGTCTCTCCATGTTTTTTTCCAGACTATCCAGCCTGGTGTTTAAGACGTCGGATATTTTTTGCACTAGACCCCCGTCATCCATATCCAGGGAACGGTGTGTCTTCTGTTTCTTTGGTGCGGGGGGTTTGGAAGGCGTAGAAGCTGGTGTCGTGGGAAGAGGAGGGAATTCGGAATCCACAAGGGAAATCACAGGTTTATCTGCCATACAGTAGGCATGCAGGTTGTGCATAAGCTGGTTCTCTTTTGTTGACAGCGCCTCCATGCGGTGTCGTTGTGGTGCGCTAGCTTACTGATGCACTTAGCTTAGCAGCTTTCTTTCATCGACGTATGTCGTTGTACGGTAACAGTTCTTCATAAATAAAGGTTGTTGCCAGTTCAACACGGTGTACTCACCACAGTTCTAAAGTTGCCACGAGTGGCGTTCAGTTTAAGATATGTTTCACGATTTTTTTCCCATTTGTTGGTGTTCAGCTCCCGAACGCGCATGTGCTCAGGCCGCCATCTTGGAAGCGATTTTTGGTCACGTCACCAACTGACACGGGAAAGGAAGGACGCCATGTGGTGACGTCACTACGCCACCTGGAGTCTCTATGGTTATGGATTCTAAGGAGTTTTATTCTACAATAGTGTTACAACAAACTGCTGATTTCTCTTCATGAAACGTGATGTTTTAAACAGGTAGAGGTCGTATTTTTTTCTCATGACACAATTCAATCGGATCACGAAATAAAACTTTGATTCCCGTTCACTTACATGGAGGTTTTTTACGAATTGAGTTCCCTTGGCAACGTTACTTTCTGCTTCCGCTGAGGCTCTCTATTTCACTCCAGTGGTTTCCTCCTGATGGATCTACTTGTATTAAACCCCCTGCTGGACCATAAGTGACATCACAGCACTATTATAGCTGTTAGACTACCAATAACTGTTTATAATAATAATTATCACCTGATTCATTCAAAGTTCTCCACTGAGTGTTTCATGTCAGTGACAGATAATTGTCATAGTGTCTGGTTCAGTTCACCTTCATGTTAATGTTGTGTGTGTGATAAATGTTCTTTGTTCACTTTGGATTTTATTTCCTGGAGCAAAGTGCAAAGAAGCAGCAGGTAATTAATCCAGATAAGATAACATCATGATGAACAGGTGAGTCACAGTTCAAAGTGTTAAAGTTGACCTTTGACCCAGCGGTTGTGTCGCAGTTTATTTCCCCGTGTGAAGGTAAGGTGAACAGTCTGAATGTTTTCCTCGTTAACACCTGTCGTTACCTGAGTTCTCTGCCCTTCAACGTGTCGTTGTGTTGTTGTTGTGTTGTTGTTGTGTTATTATAATGTGACTGTAGCTGAGTCAGAGCTGTAACTGTAAAGTCTGGACCGACAGAACCGTGTCCGCCATGTTGTGTGGATGTTGTCGGTAGAAGCACTGGACTAATTCTTCCGTACCTCTCTGAGGTTCTTCTATGAGAGCTCAGATCTGACTCTGTGCTTTATGTCTTCACTTCATCTCTTGCTGTGTGTATGTGGAGTTTCCATCGCTCACACATTCTCCATCTCTCTGAAACCTTGGAGATCAGTCAGACTTGGTTATAGAGAGCCTAAGCGGACGTGAAGTGAAGCTCGCCATGGGACCTCAATTCGGGAAAAAATCTCCATGTAGGTGAACTGGAGTCAAAATTTTATTTCGTGATTGTGTCATGAGAAAAGCATATGACCTTAACCTACTTAAAACATCACGTTTCATTTAGAGAAATCAGCAGTTTGTTGTAAAATGGCAACAGAAGAATGTGATCAGTGATTTTTAATGTGGGGGTGTTCCAAAGAACGGAAATTGAATTTCAAAAAAATTATTTAAAAAAACACACAGATCAACAAGAAGAGGCTTTTCCAACTTTAAACAGGTATATGGTTGTCCCAGGCCTTGGCTATCAGGAGAAAAAAATTCCAACAGACATCAAAATATGAATTCATTTTATTTTCTCAGCTCGCTTTCCTCAATCCAGCCACTTTTGCCTTGAAGCAGTTCCTGTCTGAAACAAGACAGAGGGCCTTTCAAGGTGTGTAATATTTATTTTTTCTTTATTTTGGCCATGGATGATTATTTGGCTATTCCTTTCCTTTAAATTCTGGCAGAAAGGGGGGGGGGGGGGGGACAAGTCAAGTTGACTTTTTTCAAGTCAACTTGACTTGAAAAAATGTAAATTTTCTGCTGCCTCTTCTTTTTGGCATCTCTGCCTCCTTCTTCTTTCTTGTCATTTCTCAATATTGTTCACTTTCAGTCACCGGTGAGTGACAGAAGCTCTGACTGGCACTTAACCAAAGTCCGTCTATGACGCTTTTCCACTACACTTCCGCGGCACGGTTCGGTTCGGCTCGGCTCGGCTCGGTAAAGGAGCTTTTCCACTACAGCTGAGTTCTTCTAGTTCCTCCACAGCGGGGGCGAGGTCGGCACGGGGGTGAGCGCGCGGGGCGCATTGTCCGTCTCTCTTTTTCGATCCGCTCGTCAGCTCCAAACCAAGGGGGCAGTTGTCAGTCTGAGAAGTGAAGTCACTTCCGCGTTCAACAAACTGCAATCCCCTCTTCTTCCTCTGGGGGCTGGTGTCAGAAAGCAGCATTCCCCATAGACCCCCATGTTAAAATCACCCACTTTACATCCTCAATAAACATGTTAAAAGCCTGGTGTCAGAACGTTTTCTGGTCTCAATCGATAGTTTCTACCCCCGCACACACTCTGAGGGGGGGGAATGTTTTTTTTAACTCTACTGTTTTACTGTTATTAGGTTAAGATTCTGGCCAATTAGGGCGCGGAAACGTTGAGTGACAGGTCCGAGCAGCTCCGTGGACAGCTGCTTCGAGGCCAGTGGGCGGGTTCTCGGCCGGCCAATCCAACATGGTGCTGTTCAGGCCGCCATATTGGAGTCACAAAAACGACTCGCCAAAACCAATTGGTGACGTCACGGACGCTACGTCCATTCTTTTTACAGTCTATGGTCCAAACTCACTGTGACTTCAGATTTCCCGGGCCGGCGGCCGGGTCGTGGACAACGGTCTGTGATTGGGTGAATGCCCGTTCAATTCGACCGCTGCCTTTTCATGCAGCGCAGGGGGCTGAGGCTGAGGTGCGCTCCATTTTTGTATGCTGGTGCACAGCGAGGGGTGGGCACACGGGTTTACCTTTGGAAAATGTGGGGTGGGTGAAATTATTTTGCTATAAAAGTGGGGGTGTCGAAACACCCCCATCCCCCACGGGTGCGACACCCATGCGCTCCACGGACTACAGATCTGTGTCCCACAAAAAATATGTCACCAACTGACACGGGAAAGGAAGGACGCCATGTGGTGACGTCACTACGCCACCTGGAGTCTCTATGGTTACGGATTCTAAGGAGTTTTATTTTACAATAGTTTTACAACAAACTGCTGATTTCTCTTCATGAAACCTGATGTTTTAAACAGGTAGAGGTCATATTTTTTTCTCATGACACAATTCAATCGGATCATGAAATAAAACTTTGACTGCCGTTCACTTACATGGAGGTTTTTTACGAATTGAGTTCCCATGGCAACGTCACTTTCTGCTTCCGCTGAGGCTCTCTATTTCACTCCAGTGGTTTCCTCCTGATGGATCTACTTGTATTAAACCCCCTGCTGGACAATAAGTGACATCACAGCACTATTCTAGCTGTTAGACTACCAATAACTGTTTATAATGATAATTATCACCTGATTCATTCAAAGTTCTCCACTGAGTGTTTCATGTCAGTGACAGATAATTGTCATAGTGTCTGGTTCAGTTCACCTTCATGTTTATGTTGTGTGTGTGATAAATGTTCTTTGTTCACTTTGGATTTTATTTCCTGGAGCAAAGTGCAAAGAAGCAGAAGGTAATTAATCCAGATAAGATAACATCATGATGAACAGGTGAGTCAAAGTTCAAAGTGTTAAAGTTGACCTTTGTCCCAGCGGTTGTGTCGCAGTTTATTTCCCCGTGTGAAGGTAAGGTGAACAGTCTGAATGTTTTCCTCGTTAACACCTGTCGTTACCTGAGTTCTCTGTCCGTCAACTTGTCGTTGTGTTGTTGTTGTTGTTGTGTTATTATGATGTGACTGTAGCTGAGTCAGAGCTGTAACTGTAAAGTCTGGACCGACAGAACCGTGTCCTCCATGTTGTGTGGATGTTGTCGGTAGAACCGTGTCCTCCATGTTGTGTGGATGTTGTCGGTAGAACCGTGTCCTCCATGTTGTGTGGATGTTGTCGGTAGAACCGTGTCCTCCATGTTGTGTGGATGTTGTCGGTAGAAGCGCTGGAATAAGAGCAGAAGCTGTTACTGCCTATCACTGATCAATACTGGAGTCATTCCATGAAAACTGTTAAGTTTGGGTCCCCAACATTCAAAGAGGTATAGGAGGCATAATAAAACTGTCAGTAATACTTTCAGTGTCTGAAGCCATTAATTAAAGTTTACTTTCTAGCATGAGGTAAAATAAAAGTAAATAATAAATATACAATTTGCACATATATAACTTGTTGTGTTAAACTACAGTCATTTTCTCATGTCCGCTCTGACCATTTTTCTCATTCATGTAATGTAAAACTTAAAAAATATCAAATAAATCTCAAACATTTATTGTTCTTATAGTTAGAAATACTTTCTTCTTAATAGGAAATATGTTAATTATATTAAAATGTCATATTTTTTTATTAAAATAGCATAATTTCTCCATGTCCATCAATTTCATATTCCACCCCGTCACACCAATGTTTTGCGCCAAAATGCAATACACTTCCTGTAAGGAAACAGGAAACAGGAAATGACATCATTCAAGAGTTTGAAGGAGGGAAGTGCAAACAATGGTGAGTTCTGATTTTTCTTTTAGAACATTTTTGGTAGGTTTTTTCTTTCAAAACCTTCTCTGTTAAGCATAGCATATCCACCCCGTCACACACAAAAAGTGGAGAAAACAATTTTTAAATCAAAATTTCAAATTACATTTGTATAAATCCTTAATTTTACGATGTAATTTCATGCTAACTGCAGTGTTAGCTTTTAGCACATCCAGGAATTCGGCCATATTGCTTTAGATTTTCCACCCCGTCACATTCCACCCCGTCACACAAAAGCCTGTGACGGGGTGGAATCATTGTGATGGGTGGCACTGTTCCTCATATTGAATTAGTATAAAATATTTAAATCTCTATCACTTTCACATTTCCCTCCCCCAGCATCAAATTAAACACTTTGTTCTGTGTTATCAGTATGTTCTTAAATTTTGTCCATTCCACCCCGTCACAATATTCCACTCCGTCACAGTGTGATTTAACAAAAAAAAAAAATATTAAAAAATAATAACAAACTATTGCTGTTTTTGAACAAAAAGACAACTTCTGAAGTGAATAACTTTTTGTTAGTCTTATTTTAATCTAAAATTATCGTTCAATTTGTTAACCTTTGTCCTGTGACGGGGTGGAAAAAGAAACTCTGATTTTGGGGTTTTAATGTGCTAAAAGACCGTCAGAAAAGGGTGTCTGAGCTTGAAAAATATGTTTTTTTGCAAGTGTTACATGTTCTGCATGCAATGAAACTAAAAAAAAAAAAAAACCCGTTAAGATCAAAAAACTCAAATTTCCAAAGCAGTTTTCATTTCCAGTGTTGATCAATGTTCAGCATCAGGTTCTTCACAGTAACTGAGTACATTTAGTGCAGTACAGTTGTGAGGTACTTGTACTCTCCTTGAGTATTTCCTTGTTGTGCTACTTCCTGCTTGTACTGCAGCTCATGTACCTGACAGGTGAAGCTACTGGTCACTTTGCAGCTGCAGGTTGTAGATTAAAAACACCTGATGAGCTCAGAAACACAGGATTAAAGATGAAACCACAGCATGTTTGTCCTGTGACTCTGTAGGTTCCATCAGCTCACTGACTCATTTAAATCTATGAGAAGAGGAGCAGCTGGACACTGTCTCTGTGTCCTCACCATTCATGTCTGTGGTTACACACAGCAAACACTCTGAGTTATGGATTATTGGACACAAATCATTAATATTGTTGTGGAGAATGTTTTAGAGCTGCAACAGTTGTTCAATCAACATTTTTCAAGCAGAAATTTTCAATTTTCAGCCTCAAAAACTGAAGATTTCCTTGTTTTCTCTGTTTGATTTGACTGTAAACTGAATATTTTTGTCTCTTTGATTGTTGCTGTGACAAAATGAGACATTTGAAGACGTGGCCTCAGACTGAGAGGAACTTGAACGCGTCATTTGTCTGTATTTTGTGACATTTGATGGAGCAGACGATGAATGGATGGACAGAGACAATACGTGTCAGTGGCAGCTGGAGAGTGTTTTTATCTCTTTGAATTTCCAGTGTGAGTGAAATGAGTGAATGTTGTGATAGTGGAGCTGTGAGGTGAAATAAGTGGAGGCCCAGTTGTTGTTGTGTGTAGCTTGTTTGGTCCAGTGGTTTTCTACAGGGACGCTGTCCACACAGAGACTGTGTCACATCAACTCAGTGGATCTCAGTCCTTGTGTGTGTCAGTGGATGGAAACAGTGGTCCATGGATCATGTTGCTGGGCTGCAGCTTCATGACGCCATCTAGTGGACTGATAGTAGAAGTAGAGCAGCTGATGGCAGCTTCCTCTTCCTCACTGCTGTGTGACTGCATTCAGCTGACACTGATATGAAGCAGAGGAGAAGAGCCAATCAGTGGAGGAGCAGCTGGAGACATGATGGACATGTGAGCTGCTGTGCAGATGAATGATGTGTGTTTCCTCTGCAGGTGAAGCTACAAAGTGTGTGTGAGCTGATGTGGAGTGAGCTCAGCAGCATGGATCAGTGTGAGGACAGAGAGGAGGGAGCCCCTCCCTCTAAAACCAAGAGCCAGACCACAGGTCAAAGGTCAGATGAGCATCTCTAACTGTCCATGACTCAGATCACTGCTCCATCATTATTCACACTCAAAGCTCTGTGTGTGTTGTGTTCAAGGCCGAAGCAGCAGCACAAGCCACAGTCTGGACCTGGACCTGGACCTGGACCTGGACCTGGACCTGGACCTGGACCTGGACCTGGACCTGGACCTGGACCTGAATCCAGCGATGAGTCCATTGGTCGTCATCAGTTTAACAAGATACGATCTTTATTTGAAGGGTCAGAGTTTAAAACAGTCAGAAAGACTTTTCTCTCTAAAAGTCAGTTGTTGTGTTTATTAAAAGATTGAAGATATGTTTCATCAGTTTTTCTCCAACATGCACATTTATCAGTTGTGTTGTTGTTTCAGGATCCAGCAGCAGAGACCAGACTCTCCTGAACCCAGCTGTCTGTCTTTAAAGAGCAACGAGTCAAAGGGCTTCATCACTAACTTTAAAGGAGGACGTGGATCAGCTGATCAGATGTAAGAGACAAAACTACATTTCAAAGGTTTTGAGTTTCTGTTGAACGTTCTTCCTGTGGAGTCACATTTCAATGATTCTCATTAAAAGCTGAGTTATAACTCAGACACACGTTCAGTGAATGACTGACAGCATCCCATGCATCTTTCTTTCTGTTATTGCATCCACTGCTGATGCTGCTAAATATAACAGCTGCTTTTTGTTAAGACGCTCCCTTTAGATTTTTGTTTGGACATTTTAACTTTCCTTCTCAACTCACCTTCTCTGACATTCTTAATTTAACAACACGTTCATGAATCTGACGTAGAGTTTGCATGTTCTCCCCGTGCATGTGTGGGTTCTCTCCAGCTTCCTCCCACAGACCAAAGACATGCAGGTTAACTGCTGACTCTAAATCACCCATAGGTGTGAATGTGTGTGTGTATATGTTGGCCCTGTGATAGACTGGTGAGCTGTCCAGGGTGAACCCCGCCTCCTGCCCAAAGTCAGCTGAGAAAGGCTCCAGCTCACCCTCCACCCTAGTGAGGATGAGCTGTATAGAAGATGAATGAACTTAAAGAGATATTGGTGAATGAGGCCCATTGTTACCAAATGTAGGAAAAGGAACTCATTCACATTTGTAATCCTTAAAATAACTTTGCAGAGAATTCTTTTGAAAACCTAAAACTGTTAAACATGAGTTGTGTTGTTGTTTCAGGATCCAGCAGCAGAGACCAGACTCTCCTGAACCCAGCTGTCTGTCTTTAAAGAGCGACCGGTCAAAGGACTGGTTCATTACCTTTAAAGGAGGACGTGGATCAGCTGATCAGATGTAAGCTGTAACTGACAGTCAGACTCAGGTTATTGTAGAAAAGAACCAGTTTGTATGATGTGTTGTTGGACCAGGTCTGAAACCAAAGTGTCTCTGTCTGTTGTGAACGTCCTCAGGGGACATATAAAGTCCATCTTGTATTATCTCTGTCCTGATGTTGACTTGACACTGATTCCTCCACAGAGTGGACCAGGAGAGCTCAGAGGTTCCCAGTGGTCAGTCTGCCCAGCAGCATCAAACACACCTGGACTCCATATTTAAGGTGAGGACATGTCCAACAGCTGCTGTCACATCTGTTGTGTTCACCATCATCTCCATGCTGCACTTTGACACCAGTGGATTGTCAGTCTGCCCAACATGGATCTGATGTTTGGCTCCATGGTTTTAGTTTGATGCTGTCACTCATAGAGTTTCTGTTCCAGCTGCTGGAGGAGAACATGGTCACTTTTGTCAAGAATGAGCTGAAGAAGATCCACAAGGCTCTGAGTCCAGATTACCCAGAATGCTCAGGGAGTCAGAGGGAGGATGAGGAGGTGTTGGACGGTGAGGATGAAGAGCAGAGGAGGAGCAGCAGAGAGGCATTAGTGAAGATCACAGTGAACTTCCTGAGGAGGATGAAGCAGGAGGAGCTGGCTGAGCGTCTGCAGAGCAGTAAGAGGATTTCTCTAAAGACAAATGAGACGTTCACTGACATCAACACACGGAGGGAAACATGTTCATATTGGAATTAAAATGTAATATTTCTTGTGTTTTCATTCAGAATATTTTGCTCCTGGTCCAGTTTGTGGACGTAAACACAAATCTGTCCTGAGGAAGAAGTTCCAGTGTGTGTTTGAGGGGATCTCTAAAGCAGGAAACCCAACCCTTCTGAACCAGATCTACACAGAGCTCTACATCACACAGGGAGGGGCTGGAGGGGTCAATGATGAACATGAGGTCAGACAGATTGAAACAGCGTCCAGGAAACCAGACAGACCAGAAGCAACCATCAAACAAGAAGACATCTTTAAAGCCCCACCTGGAAGAGACCGACCAATCAGAAGAGTGATGACAAAGGGAGTGGCTGGCATTGGGAAAACAGTCTTAACACAGAAGTTCACTCTGGACTGGGCTGAAGGCAAAGCCCATAAGGACATACACTTCACATTTCCCTTCACCTTCAGAGAGCTGAATGTGCTGAAAGAGAGAAAGTTCAGCTTGGTGGAACTTGTTCATCACTTCTTCTCTGAAACCAAAGAAGCAGGAATCTGCAGGTTTGATCAGTTCCAGGTGGTCTTCATCTTTGACGGTCTGGACGAGTGTCGACTTCCTCTGGACTTCCACAACACTGAGATCCTGACTGATGTGACAGAGTCCACCTCAGTGGACATACTACTGACCAACCTCATCAGGGGGAACCTGCTTCCCTCTGCTCGCCTCTGGATAACCACACGACCTGCAGCGGCCAATCAGATCCCTCCTCAGTGTGTTGACATGGTGACAGAGGTCAGAGGGTTCACTGACCCAATGAAGGAGGAGTACTTCAGGAAGAGGTTCAGAGATGAGCAGCAGGCCAGAAAGATCATCTCCCACATCAAGACCTCACGAAGCCTCCACATCATGTGCCACATCCCAGTCTTCTGCTGGATCACTGCTACAGTTCTGGAGGAGCTGTTGGAGACCAGAGAGGGAGGAAAGCTGCCCAAGACCCTGACTGAGATGTACATCCACTTCCTGGTGGTTCATCTAAAACTGAAGAAGGTCAAGTATGATGGAGGAGCTGAGACAGATCCACACTGGAGTCCAGAGAGCAGGGAGATGATTGAGTCTCTGGGAAAACTGGCTTTTGAGCAGCTGCAGAAAGGAAACTTGATCTTCTATGAATCAGACCTGACAGAGTGTGGCATCGATATCAGAGCAGCCTCAGTGTACTCAGGAGTGTTCACACAGATCTTTAAAGAGGAGAGAGGCCTGTACCAGGACCAGGTGTTCTGCTTCGTCCATCTGAGTGTTCAGGAGTTTCTGGCTGCTCTTCATGTCCATCTGACCTTCATCAACACTGGACTCAACCTGATGTCAAAACAACAAACAACCTCCATGAAGACTGAAACAACAGGAGTCAAATCTGCAGAGACAAACTTCTACCAGAGCGCTGTGGACGAGGCCTTACAGAGTCCAAATGGACACCTGGACTTGTTCCTCCGCTTCCTCCTGGGTCTTTCTCTGACGACCAATCAGAATCTCCTACGAGGTCTGAGGACACAGACAGGAAGTGACTCACAGTCCAATCAGAAAACAGTCCAGTACATCAAGGAAAAGATTGGAGAGACTCCCTCTGCAGAGAAAAGCATCAACCTGTTCCACTGTCTGAATGAACTGAATAATCGTTCTCTAGTGGGGCAGATCCAACTATACCTGAGATCAGGACCTCTCTCCACACGTAAACTGTCTCCTGCTGAATGGTCGGCTCTGGTCTTCATGTTACTGTCATCAGAAGAAGATCTGGACAAGTTTGACCTGAAGAAATACTCTGCTTCAGAGGAGGGTCTTCTGAGGCTGCTGCCAGTGGTCAAAGCCTCTAACAAAGCTCTGTAAGTGTAGAGATAGTTGGATTTATTCATCATTATATAAAAACACTGTCTTCATGATAGGGAAACTTTGAACGGCTGTGGAACCAGTGCTTGATAAATGTCAGTTTGCCTTCACCAAGAATCGCAGCACAAGTGGTGCCATAGTGACATAGTGAAACATACTAATTTAAGTGTTCACCAATCTGCGTGTGTGATGCCCACTTGCTGCATATTAACACAACCAAAACTGTTGAGATGCTGCTCGATCCTAGATCAGTGGGTGATCAAAGCCCAGTGGCCATCCATGGCCAAGACATTGTGGAGTACCTTGGAGTCTTCGTTGACAGCGACTTGAGCTTGAGCACACAGGTGGCCAATGTCTGTGCCAATTAGAGTTGCACGATACTCACGGTAGCCACGGTAGCCCGCAGTGCCAAAACGTAACGGTTCCTACTATACTAGAAATTCTACACGACGGTACTACCGTGGATTACTACAACGGTGCCAGTTTCCGCTACATAGCGGCCGCCTCTCCTCTCCTCCCGGCTTCTCACTGCACGCTACTCCTTGTAAACAAAACCCACATGCACCCACTGCAACCTAACTACACAGCTGCTGAATGATTGGCTGTTTGCCTGTTACTGGTGATGTCCGGGGATATGATAGGCTGTTTCCGCACGCTGGGTCCGCCCGTCTGTTATCTGATTGGCTGTTTGTGTGTTCATGCCGGCAAGAACGGACTCCATGAAGACAGCTGAGACCATAGGCTGAGACAGCTCCGCTTCCATAGAAATTCGCTTCAAAACAAACAACAAGCTCAAGTTCTGTCTCGCCCAGACGCGCGCACGGCAACACTAGACAACACACTCACCATGGCAGAAGCACCGGGCGCGAGCGGCGAGTCTGCTGCGGCGTCGTCGTCAGTGGCACTTAATTAATTTAGCTCTGTTTATTTTCTCATTGGCTAATATCAGGTTATATGCTCCGTGTACAGGCTGAGGAATAAAGAGTTAAAGGATGTTCAACACTCTAAAAAGAAATGTTTAGACTCAACAAAAAAATCAACGCAAGAGTTTCCATTAGCCTTTCTTAGTTATGACAACTTAACTCATTGAGTGCCGCGCTCCTTTCCAAAGTTTTAGTCAAGTGTACCGGCAATTTAGACCATTTTTGACTTTTTATGTAGAGCCACAGTGTATTCTATATTATTGCCACCAACACATACTGTGGCTCAATTGAAAGGTTTATCTTAATGCTTCAAGTGGCCACAAACTGTTTGTTTCTACGTGCCTCCGTTCCAGAGAAAAGTCAAGCTAAACATGGCTGGGTTTCACCAAAATCCCTCCTTTTTTTCTAGAAAAGGAGATAGAGCGTCTTTTATGAAAGGTGCGCTGTTTGTGTCTGTCGCTCTTCTCACACTCGCATTTCTGGATCAAAGGGCTCGTATAAGATAAATATATACAACAATGGTTGTTCTATTCACAAAACCACCAGCGGGGGCGGGGGGGGCGCCACTAAACAACAATAACACAGACGCACCGTGCCGTGTCACAGCTTCTCCCCGCGGAACGTGAGGGTCTGTCGGCCACCGCGGCTCGGGAAGACCGGTCCCGCCGGTGGTCGCGGTCCTTCTGTGGTACGGGTCGGTGATGCCGGTCTGCTTTGGTCCAGAGACCATCAGATTTTACCGCGGGAGGACTTTGGGGAGGACACGGTGTTGCTCCAGCTGAAGACCGGGCGGACTGTCGGCTGAGAGCTTCCTGTTTCTGCCCCGAGCAGCTCGAGCAGCTGGAGCTGCAGCGCGGGTGAGAGCAGAGCAGCTGCTGCATCTGCGCTGCATCTGCATGCAGAACTCCGTTTGCAGAAGCTGAGTTATGATAAAAACTTCCACATCATGAGCTGTCATGTGACTTTGATCGTCATCTATTTCAGTTCTCCTCGTCGTAGAGTCCCCAAATTTACATATAATGTGTATTAAAGTGTCTATTTTCATAATTTAAAAAAAAAGCAAAAAACGTAAAATTACGTTTTTGGCACTCAACGCATGGGAACGAAAAACGAGAAATTACGTGGTTGGCACTCAATGAGTTAATTTGAAATTACATTGAACCAACAAACAACATTACGTTGGGGGAATTACCTTTACCTCTTCAGTCAAAGATTATTTTAATTACCACTTACTTAATAATTCTAAGACTAAAGGCAAGTTTTTAAGTTGATAACTCAAAAAATTGAGTTGCTCCAACTAGTTTTACCATGTTATCTAGTTAATTACTATAACAATGTACACACCTTTTTAAGTAGCAACATTTAAAAAATTAAAGCAGAAGTAAGCGACCCGGTCGTTTTATCCTAAGTTGATTATTTATATGTTAAACATACATGAATGTGCAAGAGACTGAATGGTTATTTATTTTCAACCATATAAATTCTAACTTCATTTATTTGTTTTTTATTGCTTATTTAAAAATTGTTTCAGTCTAACTCCTACTTCACCAGTATTATGTTTATCATGCACCAAACAACATTATAAGTAATTAATAAGTATTTATAACTTGTACAAATACATTGCGGTTCATAAAAATAATAATAATAAAAAAAGGTTGCAGTATCATTGATATTACCCGAAACCATGATACTTTGTCTGGTATAGTACCGTGGTTACTCATTTTGGTATCGTGACAACTCTATGGAGCTAGAACAGTCTCATAATGAATAAATGCACACAGAAATTCATAATTGCACAAAAAAGATTCACAAATGTATTTGGGGATTTGTATATACATGTGACTCAAAACACAAATACATTTTCAATGCACACACAAATATGTTTCATTTCATATGTAAGTAAAAAATATTCACATATAAAAAATAAGATTCATAAACATATTTCCAATGCACACACAAATCTAAAAAAAAAATCACAAATACATGAATGTTAAAGTATTTCCAATCTTCATCAAATACGCATCAGGGGCTTGTTACATTCATATATGAACTGTTGGACCTGTATTTCCAAAGTGCTTTTAATTTGTAAACCTCCCTGCATTTGTGTGTGAAAGTTTTGAGACTCCCCTGACTTGACTCTGATCCACAAATGCGTTTTTTCTAAGAGGAGGTTGTCTGTAGCCAATCAGATGTCTCCCTCCTTTACAGCCAATCACGTGAGTGTCTCCCCCCACGAGGGGTGTTTATGTCATTAAAACGCGCACAGCAGGCAGGCAGGCAGGCAGGCCGTGCTGTTTGGACGAGAGGCTGGAAGCTAGCCGGACAGCGCCGTTTGGAGACGAAAGATGGCCTCTGGCAGTTCAAGTGTAAGTAAAAAGTACTAATTTCTTGTGAATCTTTTACATAAGTCATATTCCAGAATTATGAATGACTGTTTAGCATGAATCGTGACGTTAAATCAGGTGTCAGGTTTCAGTGACAGAAAGTAAAATAAAATTACTTTCCCGTGTGTTCTCCTGTGTGTTTTGACTGGAGAACATGAGACTGCCACCATACAAGACAAGTTAATTTTAGAGTTAATGTGAATAACCGATTCACTTTGCTACACACGGCTAACGTTAGCTCGCCGTTAGCTCCGTGTTAGCTGGCTGTTAGCTCCGTGTTAGCCATGCTAACCGTAGCTCGTCTCCGACTTTTACCGACCGGGATAAATATGGTTTAACATTTAACAACCACGGCGTCATGTTGGCAGCGATCGGTAGGATCGGTCTCAAGCCCCCAGGTTTATCCATCAACTTGCTATCTTGCTGGTGTCATACTGTACTGATAATGGGGTGTCAACATCTACACGTGTAAACGGATACACTGATAACAAATCATAACCGTTTAGAAAAATCAATAATCGATTACACGTCTTTTTTCCATCATCCTCCTTCATTTCTCACCAATATAGTATCTTTAGGGGTGATAACGTTGCCTGAAAGCTTCAGATAATAATGGAACTGCGTGTCAATCCCCCCTCACTTTATCTCCACGTAGCCTACCCGTCTCTCTCACCTTTCAAAACAACACAGTCTCACCCCTTTGCGTCAAACGGTTGACGCTTGGTCAAGGCCCCTTACGTCAATATACTGACGTGGAGGGGGTACCCTCGAGGTCGTTTCTCGACGAATAGGGCCACTCATAGACTTGAATGCAAATCCCTCATCCTCGGATTTTGACGCAGGGGGGCGGGACCGTTTCTCCCTCGACGTTGCTCCAGAACGCAAAGGGCCACTCATAGACTTGAATGCGAATCCCTCATCCTCGGATTTTGACGAAGGGGGGCGGGACCGTTCGCGATGTTTCCAGACGCTCAAGGTACCCCTCAGCGTGGGACCTGAACGCACAGGGATTTCAATTGATTTTAATGCAATCCCCTCCGCGGCGATATGTGACGCTCAGAGCAAGTGCTCCAGCCATCCATTCACTCCTATTCCGATCCGGCCGCGGTGCTGAAAGACGCCGTGAGCTCCCCTCCCATTGGATAACTGATCCTCGTACCATTTGCAGCTGAATTCGTATATTTATACAGCAATTTGGCCGCAAAAATAACATTTCAACATATTTTTATGACATTTCTAACGAGAAATGTGTGTTTTACTTTCAAAATCTATGTTGAACGAATTCAAATTATATTTTGTTTGGCAAATTGAATCTGTTAAAATGTGTACAATATGTTCATTCAGCTTTCTGGCCATAAAAACAACATTTCGGGATATATCTGGCATTGTTTGAGGACATTTCTAGCGAGAAATGTATGTTTTACTCTCTAAATATATGTTGAATGAAAGCAGATTGTGTTTTATTTGTCCTGTAACGATATCACAGCTTGTGCTTGTGACTGTCGAGCCGCTTTGGGCGTCATGTTGCCATAACAACGGCCCGCAGACCTATTTCTCCAGCCGACAGGCGGACATGCAGCTTCCGCGTTGTTGCCGAGGATGTGACGTCATTGCAACGGCGCCACCGGTCGCGACCATAGCCTGCGACACTGCCATCTACGGCGTCTGGACGGAACTACAACACCTTAACAGTGTGGAAATTAAGCCATGTTGATTTAATTCAACAACATGTGAATAAACAGTGAGGAATCAGAACAGTTAGACAGCTCTTTTTCAACAAAGTCCAAATAATTCAAGTAACTCAAGTCATATAGGCCTTTTTTTTTTTAAATTCCAGAAAACAACATTTCTCCCCCCTTCTCCCTCCTCCCGCCCAGGAACCTTAGTTTATAATATAGTGTAGAATGAACCCGTCCACTGTAGTAATGTTTATGCACAACTGCACCACTTTAGCCAGCTCCTTTATTTCTGGTTTTACATTGGACAAACTGATTAAGGCTCCATTTTCAGGAGACACAGCTATTCTTTAATAACTTCCACATTCGTTGGGTTACGTTCAGAGGTTTATCAGGGCAGGGCCTAGGGTCATCCAGTGTTAGCAATTACAGACCCATCTGACCTTCACAGGGGTCACAGGTCAACTTTTCATGTGAAATTTGACGATTTTTGCTATCAATTCAGGCATAAAACACCAATACTTTGAGCCGAGAAGCTGAAATGTTAGCTTCTAGTCCAGACCTTTGAGCAGATTGAGCGTGCCAAATATCAGGGCTGTGTTCCACTCAGAAGTGTCCAAAATGGCCAAAAAGCAGTGTTCATTTCTAATCCTTCATTGTGTACAAGACTAAATTCAACAGATATTCTTTAATAACTTCCACATGCTTTGAGCTGGAAGCCTGAAAGTTTCGGGGTTTTATCAGGGGCCTAGGGCCATTCATCATCTGCAATTTCAGACCAATCCCACATTCAGAAGGGGTCAAAGGTCAAGGTTTAATGTGAAATTTGACGATTTTTGCTATTATTTCAGGCATAAAACACCAATACTTTGAGCTGGGAAGCTGAAATCTTTAGATTCTAGTCCAGACCTTGGAGCAGATTGATGGTGCCAAATATCAGAGCTGTGCTCCACTCAGAAGTGTCCAAAATGGCCATGGTAAGTGTCAAAGGTCGCAGGGGTCAAACATCAAAGTGAGTCCTAACAAAACACACACGCTTTAAGTAATCATCATGAAATTTAGATGAGTTGTATATCAGAGAGTCCTCTATCAAAATATTGCGTTCCCGTTGCGCTGGGGGCCCCTGGAGGCCCCTGGGGGCCACTTGGCTTTCCCATGCTCCCATAGAGTTGGGTGTCGGGGTGATGGATAAGGGCCTCACAATGAGTCCACAGGCCAAGTTTCAAGTGATTCGTTTGTTTTCTATGGAAGCAGCGGCCTCCTGGAGACAGAGGAATGCGGCTGTTTGAAGCCCCGCCTCTCGAAAAGTAATGGCTCAATCAGGACCGAACGCACATCAACGCGTTCGTCTTGGGCCCCCGGAACCACTGATATCAAATTCATAACTGTACGACTTTTAGAAATATATTTCATCCATTTCAGCTTTTCAGATTCAGAGCCTCTCAGACTTAATGCCTGAGAGACCTTCTGAGTCAGAAAAGCTGAAATGGATGAAATATATTTCTAAAAGTCGTACAGTTCTGAATGGTGGTTCCGGGGGGCCAAGACGAACGCGTTGATGTGCGTTCGGTCCTGATTGAGCTATTACTTTTCGAGAGGCGGGGCTTCAAACAGCCGCATTCCTCTGTCTCCAGGAGGCCGCTGCTTCCATAGAAACCAACCGAATCACTTGAAACTTGGCCTGTGGACTCATTGTGAGGCCCTTATCCATCACCCCGACACCCAACTCTATGGGAGCATGGGAAAGCTAAGTGGCCCCCAGGGGCCTCCAGGGGCCCCCAGCGCAACGGGAACGCAATATTTTGATAGAGGACTCTCTGATATACAACTCATCTAAATTTCATGATGATTACTTAAAGCGTGTGTGTTTTGTTAGGACTCACTTTGATGTTTGACCCCTGCGACCTTTGACACTTACCATGGCCATTTTGGACACTTCTGAGTGGAGCACAGCTCTGATATTTGGCACCATCAATCTGCTCCAAGGTCTGGACTAGAATCTAAAGATTTCAGCTTCCCAGCTCAAAGTATTGGTGTTTTATGCCTGAAATAATAGCAAAAATCGTCAAATTTCACATTAAACCTTGACCTTTGACCCCTTCTGAATGTGGGATTGGTCTGAAATTGCAGATGATGAATGGCCCTAGGCCCCTGATAAAACCCCGAAACTTTCAGGCTTCCAGCTCAAAGCATGTGGAAGTTATTAAAGAATATCTGTTGAATTTAGTCTTATACACAATGAAGGATTAGAAATGAACACTGCTTTTTGGCCATTTTGGACACTTCTGAGTGGAACACAGCCCTGATATTTGGCACGCTCAATCTGCTCAAAGGTCTGGACTAGAAGCTAACATTTCAGCTTCTCGGCTCAAAGTATTGGTGTTTTATGCCTGAATTGATAGCAAAAATCGTCAAATTTCACATGAAAAGTTGACCTGTGACCCCTGTGAAGGTCAGATGGGTCTGTAATTGCTAACACTGGATGACCCTAGGCCCTGCCCTGATAAACCTCTGAACGTAACCCAACGAATGTGGAAGTTATTAAAGAATAGCTGTGTCTCCTGAAAATGGAGCCTTAATCAGTTTGTCCAATGTAAAACCAGAAATAAAGGAGCTGGCTAAAGTGGTGCAGTTGTGCATAAACATTACTACAGTGGACGGGTTCATTCTACACTATATTATAAACTAAGGTTCCTGGGCGGGAGGAGGGAGAAGGGGGGAGAAATGTTGTTTTCTGGAATTTAAAAAAAAAAAGGCCTATATGACTTGAGTTACTTGAATTATTTGGACTTTGTTGAAAAAGAGCTGTCTAACTGTTCTGATTCCTCACTGTTTATTCACATGTTGTTGAATTAAATCAACATGGCTTAATTTCCACACTGTTAAGGTGTTGTAGTTCCGTCCAGACGCCGTAGATGGCAGTGTCGCAGGCTATGGTCGCGACCGGTGGCGCCGTTGCAATGACGTCACATCCTCGGCAACAACGCGGAAGCTGCATGTCCGCCTGTCGGCTGGAGAAATAGGTCTGCGGGCCGTTGTTATGGCAACATGACGCCCAAAGCGGCTCGACAGTCACAAGCACAAGCTGTGATATCGTTACAGGACAAATAAAACACAATCTGCTTTCATTCAACATATATTTAGAGAGTAAAACATACATTTCTCGCTAGAAATGTCCTCAAACAATGCCAGATATATCCCGAAATGTTGTTTTTATGGCCAGAAAGCTTAATGAACATATTGTACACATTTTAACAGATTCAATTTGCCAAACAAAATATAATTTGAATTCGTTCAACATAGATTTTGAAAGTAAAACACACATTTCTCGTTAGAAATGTCATAAAAATATGTTGAAATGTTATTTTTGCGGCCAAATTGCTGTATAAATATACGAATTCAGCTGCAAATGGTACGAGGATCAGTTATCCAATGGGAGGGGAGCTCACGGCGTCTTTCAGCACCGCGGCCGGATCGGAATAGGAGTGAATGGATGGCTGGAGCACTTGCTCTGAGCGTCACATATCGCCGCGGAGGGGATTGCATTAAAATCAATTGAAATCCCTGTGCGTTCAGGTCCCACGCTGAGGGGTACCTTGAGCGTCTGGAAACATCGCGAACGGTCCCGCCCCCCTTCGTCAAAATCCGAGGATGAGGGATTCGCATTCAAGTCTTTGAGTGGCCCTTTGCGTTCTGGAGCAACGTCGAGGGAGAAACGGTCCCGCCCCCCTGCGTCAAAATCCGAGGATGAGGGATTTGCATTCAAGTCTATGAGTGGCCCTATTCGTCGAGAAACGACCTCGAGGGTACCCCCTCCACGTCAGTATATTGACGTAAGGGGCCTTGACCAAGCGTCAACCGTTTGACGCAAAGGGGTGAGACTGTGTTGTTCAAAATAAAGGCAGAGGGGAAAAAAAAACACAGACTCCTCTGGTTTGTACTGCGAAGGAGGCATAGCCAGTTCATGTTCATGTTCCAGCTTAACAAAACCTCTAGCCCCGCGGTCCCCCCCGGAGTTAACACGGTACTGCGAAGCTTATCAACTTGCTCCCTCTCGTCCAAACAGCACGGCCTGCCTGCCTGCCCGCCTGCTGTGCGCGTTTTAATGACATAAACACCCCTCGTGGGGGGAGACACTCACGTGATTGGCTGTAAAGGAGGGAGACATCTGATTGGCTACAGACAACCTCCTCTTAGAAAAAACGCATTTGTGGATCAGAGTCACGTCAGGGGAGTCTCAAAACCTTCACACACAAATGCAGGGAGGTTTACAAATTAAAAGCACTTTGTAAATACAGGTCCAACAGTTCATATATGAATGTAACAAGCCCCTGATGCGTATTTGATTAAGATTGCAAATACTTTAACATTCATGTATTTGTGATTTTTTTTTTAGATTTGTGTGTGCATTGGAAATATGTTTATGAATCTTATTTTTTATATGTGAATATTTTTTACTTACATATGAAATGAAACATATTTGTGTGTGCATTGAAAATGTATTTGTGTTTTGAGTCACATACAAATCCCCAAATACATTTGTGAATCTTTTTTGTGCATTTATGAATTTCTGTGTGCATTTATTCATTATGAGACTGTTCTAGCTCCATACAACTCTAGTGCCAATATTCATCAGTGTCTCTATATCTTACGTAGGCTCAGAGTGTTTGGAGTTTGCAAAAACATTATGTTGATTTTTTATAGAGCAACAATGAGTCAGTACTCCAGTATGGTATCACCAGCTGGTGACATGTCCAGGTCACATGTCTGTTCTAATGATACAGGCTGTGGTCCTGAAATGTGTGTTTCTCTTCTATAATACACATTCTACATCTCGGAGGCAACATCGTTCCACATACGGACTCCCTTCCCCTTTCAAACGGGCAGAGCTCCTTGGGAAACATTAGTGGAGACACCAAGGGAGAATCAGGGTCTGACACACACGTGCACGAAAAAGACAAGCGCACCGTTACAGCGTTGTGTTGTGATCGCACATGACGCGTGTTTTTTTTTTAAAGTAAAGAGTTTGTATGCACAGCGGAAAAGATATTAGTAAAATATAACACCTTACCACCTTCACCCTTTTCATGTCGCGCACCCCCTAGCGGCGGCTTGCACACCACACGTTGGGAATCCCTGGTCTACTGTATGAGTGGGATTGTCCAGTGTTGGTCTGTGTTTACTCCATTAGTCTTTTTATCTGATGTACGTTTATACTGTATGTTGTTTTTACTGTATGTGCTGCAACCGCTCCTTATCTCTGGGACAAATTTCTCCCTGGTGGAGACCAACAAAGTAACCTAACGTTTTCAACAGGACAGAAAATAAATTCCTTTCTTCTTCAACTCTTCATGATCATCTCTTCAGACTGAGCGGCTGTAACCTCTCAGAGAGAAGCTGTGAAGCTCTGTCCTCAGTCCTCAGCTCCCAGTCCTCTAGTCTGAGACACGTGGACCTGAGTAACAACAACCTGCAGGACTCAGGAGTGAAGCTGCTGTCTGGTGGAATGGAGAGTCCACACTGTAGACTGGAGACTCTCAGGTGAGGATCCATCCAGCTGTTTATCTGATGACACTTGAACACAGCAGCAGGTGTTGACAGAGGGTTCCTGTGTGTTGCCGTGTGTGTTCAGTCTGTCAGGATGTCTGGTCACAGAGGAAGGCTGTGCTTCTCTGGCCTCAGCTCTGAGCTCCAACCCCTCCCATCTGAGAGAGCTGGACCTGAGCTACAACCATCCAGGAGCCTCAGGAGTGAAGCTGCTGTCTGCTGGACTGGAGGATCCAGACTGGAGACTGGACTCTCTCAGGTATGGAGAGGCTGCTGCAGCCACACTCACTGTCTGAGGAGGAGGAGGAGCTGGAACATTTTCTATTTCACACCTGGTCACACCTGGTATGAACATCTGTCTCAGGTGATCCATGCATTGATGACATCAGATCCCATCACTCAGACCATATCCAGAGGTGGTGTAGGCCACAGTGAAGCTCCGCCCACTCCACTGACGTCCTCTGTCTCAGTCTGACTCGTCCCAACACAGTTTATACTGAAGCCAAAATCTCAGAGTGTTTCAAACATGAGCTGCAGGGTTTCCCGCAGCGCTTTCCTGTTAAAGCAATACTAAAGAACTTTCAGATTTGGTTGAGTTTGGCGGCGCCAGTGGCCCAAAGTGGTAGTGTGTTGCCTGAAGGAAGACTCCATTTCCCATGAGCACCAGCGCGTAGTCCTGTAAACATCCTGATCTCCCGGTGCATGGAAATTAACAGAAGACGTCCAAACTAAGTTTCTGTTACCAGCGGATCATTTCACAGTAAACACACATACACAATCCGACGAGAACGTACCGCATCGCCTGCTCCCTCCTCGTCGTGACTCGTGAAAGTGAAACTTAAGTGAGAGCTGGGTTCCTGCCATGCTCCTCAAAGCTGCTTAGTGCCAGTGAAGGTGATACAGACCATAATGATATAGACCCCCTCAGGCCATGACAGAGGTGTCATTCAACTTGTTGTAAGTCGATGTACCATCACAAAAGTTATGAAAATATTATATGAAGGTCTAAAAGTTCCTTAGTGTTGGTTTAAAGTAAAGGTAAAGGCGGCCGCCTTAACAACAAAGAGCTGCCGCCTAAACTAACATCTTAAAAAAATAAAAATGTAGTGATATTCGTGCCAACAAGCATTTAGCTTTCACAACAAATTTGTATATTCTTTTAGTACTTTGGTTTTAAACATATTTTTGAAAGAGGAAATCGAACTACACATTCTTAATTCATCATCACAGTTATTCCACAGGTTAACACCTCTAACAGAAACACATGGCTGTTTAATATGAGTTCTTATTTGAGGGTTTTTGAAAACACTTAATCCCCTCTGTTCATACCGACTCTCTCTGATTTCAAACAGCCTCTGAGTCCTATAACAAAGCATACTATTAGCTGTGCTCTGAGTCTCTCCAGATGTTTGCATCAGGAAACATTTCAGCTGCAGCTGGTTGAACTGCTCCTGAACCATCAGAGTGTTTGACCTGAACAGTCCCAGAGACTGTAGACACCTGTTGAGTGTGGACACACTAACAACAACACAGCAACAAGAATCAAAGCATGTCCACTGCTCAGAGACATTCGTCTCCCAGCGTCTCCAACCAAGGAGGAAATAAGAGACAGAAACCAGGCGGCACCATCAGGTCTCTGTCTGGTCAGATATTGATGATCAATAATCAGCTCAGTCTCTCTGAGATCCTGGTCTTGTCCTGATGAGATGTGTTGTTGTGTTGAGGAGACAGTAAATCACAGTGTGACATCCAGATGTCCTCACTGTCCAGAGGCCTGGAGCTGTCAATCAGAAGACAGTGAGTGTAGTGAACAGTGTAATAATCAGTGTTTGTGGCTGAATGTGTGTGTGATCAAACAGCTGTTTTCAGACTGTGTGTGTGCTGACTCCAGATCAGATGAAGCCACAAAGTGGCTCCTTAATGAAAGTCTCCAGCAGCTGGAGCTTCACTTCCTGTCTGAGTCCATGTGCTCTGAGCTGAGCCTGCTTCTCTCTGCTCTACAGTTTCTCTGCTTCCTCTGGACTCTGACTTCAAGTCCAGTCAAAATGTGTGGACAGGTTTGATGGAGCTCAGGACTGGTCCTGAGGACGGCTGCTTTATTCCACATGATGTGACTGATCTCAGTGAGTCAGTGTGTTGCAGCTGATCTGTGTGAAGAGCAGAGAAGAACAGAGTCATTGATCATGAGATCCTGATCCGTCCTGTCACTGTGATCAGATGGTTTCTATTAGAGCTCCTTCATCCACTCACTGCTGCTGTGGCTCCTGTGGAAACCTGCTCACAGCCTCATTCTTCAGCTTCCTGGGGAGTTTTCTTCAGACAAACACAAGTTGTGTTTCTCACTAAACTCACTGGGTCTCATTCATGAAACGTGAGCAGCACGGATTTGTGTGTAAACCCTGAGCAGCGCAAATTTACGTGGATTTCCGCATTCATCAATCTTTTAGTAGTGCTGATTTTTTCGTAGCTACTCACGAAATCTACACCTGCTCCGGACTGTGTGTAGCGCTTGTGTAAATGTAGGAATGCAAATAAATACTGCTTGTCACTGTTGAAAATTACAATTTTAATCCGTATTACTCTCTCTCATGTATACGCCGACGCCTTTGAAACACCTAATTTAAACATGACAAACAATTAGAAATATTTGGAGAGAGAGACGTTTTAGGGATCGGACACGCACAAACACGTCAAGGCTCCATCTAATGATGATAATAATCTGATATAAAACCGGAAAAAACTTTTTTGTGTTCCTACAGTATACGCTCGGTGGACGCACACTTCACCCTGCGCAGCAGCGCAGTCAGCACCGGTTTGGATGGAGCTGTGACAGACGGCTGGTGCTTCTGTAACAATAATAACCTGCCTATATAACTTCATGTGTTGATACAACCATGCTCCTCTACAGCTGAGGCTGTGAAGAGCCTCCTCCTCCTGTCGCTGCTGTAGCTCTGTAGTTGTGTTTTTTTTTTCATGTTTCATATCGAACTATTCTGGCTTTACTTCTTAAACGGTTATCTAATCAACCAAGGATAGGCCTACTTAATTCACTAAATCTGTTTCTTCCCTCCAGCCTTTGACCTGTCCCAGTCACACCACTACTAACAGAAGAGAATTAAATATTTTTTCTGGACTCCACTTCACCCAAAATGACTTCGATCTGCGATCTCTCTCTTTTTTTCTCTCTCTCCCTCTTTCCTCGTTTGCGTCATGGCCGCAGGTGAGCAGGATGCACCTACCTCCTAATATGGTGGTCAGGATCTCCTTATATGGCTATTCATGTATGGAGATCCATGCAAATTGCTGATCACCGGGGGCGTGTTGTTAGTTTACGATGGGTTGGCATTCATGAAGTTACACACGTGTTTACGATCAAATCTGAGTTTACCGCACCGTTCATGAATCCGGAGTAGAGTTTTAGTAGAGTGAGCTTTTATGTGCAAATCTACACACAGATTTACTCACGTTTCATGAATGAGACCCACTGTGTGTTTCACTGAGCTCTAACAAACGTGTTGAGTGTGTTTCCTTCCTCATCAAACACTGAAACCATCCACTGCTCACAGCTGCACTCTTCTTCTTTCCTGGTGCATTGTGGGATATCTGGGCTGTTCAGCTCCACCTGTTGTGTCTTCATCTTCTTTGCTGTGACGTGTGTTTGTGCAGCTTGAGAGTCAGAGAGTGAAAGTGTGTGTCTCACACTGCAGTGACATCAGATGGAGAAAAGACATGATGAAGTGTTTCCTCCTGGTCTCCTCCTGCTCTGTATCATCACTAGATAAAGACTCCAGCTCCTTCTTCTCTGTGCTCAAGGCCGTAGCTACCATTGAGGACACCGAGGTCATGACCTCGGTATTTTTTTCGGCCTAATGAATGAAAAAAAAAAAAGTGCAAAGTATTAGGGAGGACAGATGGAAGGTGACTGAGTGACTCTCCTCTCTTGTCCAAACAATTCCGGTAGGCCTATAATGCTCTTGTTTATTGACGCCCTCACGTACGCTGGTGTTTGTTTACTGGTCGCGGGAAAAAAGGCGATTCATTCGGAAAAAGCGAGTGATACAGCGCATCGCGGAGCCTGCGTGCATGGAGGAGAAGGCTACTGAGTGAGTTGGTTGGCTCTAGATAAACTGCTCTTTCCAACCAGTTGTTACACTGTAAAGGTTTCGTACATACGTGCACTTGAAGCGCTGTATTATTTCGGGACGGAACCTCATGTATGCGGAGAAAACAGCTGTTTAATATGGTCAATCCAGCGCCGTTTACTGTCTGTGTCCTGCACTATGCACTAGTTGAGCTACAGTAAGTGGGGGAGAGAGACCTCTTTCCTGCAGATACTATACTGAGGGGGCATCTACTGCACTGTCCATTCTTCCATCAACTTTATGTTTACAGACAGGGGCGTCACTAAGTTTTAAGGACAGGGGGGGCTTAGCCCCCAGGAGATGCACAAGATGTGAGCATATGTGGTGCACGAGCACAAATATTTCACAAACAAAGACTGTGAAATTTTTTCTAAAAAATTTTGGACAGATTTTACAAAGAGCATACGGCTAGTTTAGGCAACCATTAGTTTTATTTCAGTCTTTTTTATTTATTTAAAGAAAGCTAAGACCTGTGTGATTACTACAGACATGTCTGGAGTAGGCTACAGTAGAAAATGTAAATTTTTCATCTCTGCCTAGTAAGAATACTAACAAAAATCACATTAGAGTAAAATCTACCTTTGAATCATGGGATATCAGGCAAACTAATAAATAATGTGTATCCTAACTGTGTAAAAGTAGATGCTAAAAAAAATGAACCTGAGCAATTTTGCAGCTGTTTTATTATCAGAGATACGTATGTCCAGGTGGAATTTGACCTTTGGAAAACTAATTATATTTCACTAATAGCCGGTGTCATAATATTCACTCCATCCAAATACAACTGTTTTTGGCTCATTTTGATTTCACCTAGACCTCTTCATATTTTCCCATTCAAAGAAGACCATACAACCGAAATGAAGTTTGACACCAATATTTTACTCATAAAAAATATGCATAGAAATGTGAAATATTACACAAACCAACAACCAAAATTTGCTGCAACAAGGAGCAGTCAGATGTATGTTTGTGGTAACTATAAGGAAAAGCAAACAAACTTCCTGGGCCTGTTTCAAAGTGAGGAACACAGCTGACGCTCCAGAAGGAAGTCACCCAAAGATAGTAGGCTATAGCTATGGTAAAAAAAGAGTGCACACTTCACCCTAGAAACCTGTTAATCTTTATGTTAACAACCAGGACCATCACATTGCATTTCAGACTCTTTTTTTTTTCGAGCTGGAATTAAACTTTATAATATAATATTTTTGCTACTCTGTGGCTGCTACGAATGTGAGGAGCTAGTCTACTGTTTGTAATAGATGGTGTGTTCTCATAAGAATTCAGTGAAGTTGGGTCTTCTCTGGATGATCACTAGTGATGATAATATCATAAAAAATGACATTAATCTAATATGATGTGTGTAGTTTTTATCTGTCAAAGTGCACCAGATTGAAGCCTTTTAATATAAAATTGCCCAAAATTTCTGACGCCACCCCCCCGCGCACCACGACTATGACCTCGGTATTTCAAAAATCCTGGCTACGGCCCTGTCTGTGCTCAGTGTTCATCCATACATACCAGCCTCCATGTGAACACAGTGATAAAACAGTGTGTGTGTGAGAGCCATGTAATGTCCATGTGTGCATGCTGACAGAGAAGGTGCTGCTCTGACCCCCCTCCTCCTTTCAGGGTGGAGCCTGCTGGAGTCCCATGGTTGACACCAGGTCTGAGGAAGTGTAAGTCTGTTTTTACTTTGATTCATGGAAACGAGGGATGCACATGTTGAACCGTTTAACCGTTAACAGATAACAAGAACTTTGACCGATTAATACTATCATTTTTTTATTAGCTCCTTGTCGTCAACTAATGGGGGCGTGTCGACACGTGTAGATTTCCACGTGCCTTCAGTCATATTTCGCAGTAAAAAGTTCCACAGGAGGACTGACAGTATGTGCAGCAGCCCCCGTGAAGGAAGGTCAGACCATAAATGTAGCTACACAGACATAGATGTGAATCACCGTAACAACGGCGCTGAAAAAAAATGAAAAAACTAAATAAGAGGACGTTGATGCAGCTCTCCTGCAGCTCCACAGAGGAGCTCTGCTGCTCCTTCAGTCTGGTGTTTGGCTGCACTTTGTAACTAAAACAGTTCTACACTGGACGATCTAACCTCCATATGAGAGATCAGCTGAGACAGAGCAGAGTGGATGTGGCACTGATCAGCTGTCACAGCGCACGTGTGTATTTAAAGGGATAGTTCAACATTTCGTCAAATTGGCCCATCACCATAATCCCTATAGTCATAGCAGTAGGTTCGTTACCTTTAATTGTCGGTGCAAGCTATTTTTAGAACGGCGGAGCAGAGCCGTGAGCTGCTCAGAGCTACGCTACGGAGGCTCATTATGGGATTTCTTGGTTTCCCTCATCAAACTCATCAAATACACAATACAACAACTCCACAACGCTCTGGTGGACAAGTTGTGACCTGCACATTCACCACGCTATGAGATAATAACACAACGTTACCAAACAGAGTTGTTTTAGAGGGAAATACAGAGACTGTTGATGAAAAACTGTCCCTGAAGGCAACGTGCATCAGCGGTTTTGCATGAATTTCCCTCTAAAACAACTCTGTGTGGTAACGTTGTGTTATTATCTCATAGCGTGGTGAATGTGCAGGTCACAACTTGTCCACCAGAGCGTTGTGGAGTTGTTGGATTGTGTATTTGATGAGTTTGATGAGGGAAACCAAGAAATCCCATAATGAGCCTCCGTAGCGTAGCTCTGAGCAGCTCACGGCTCTGCTCCACCGTTCTAAAAACAGCTTGCACCGACAATTAAAGGTAACGAACCTACTGCTATGACTATAGGGATTATGGCAATGGGCCAAATTTGCCAAAATGTTGAACTGTCCCTTTAATGGCTAAAAAAAAAAAAAAAATGGAGCGTCGTAATCTTATCGGATAACGGTTAATAATCGGTTAGCGAGCGTCGGTTATCGGTCAGAAAAGAAATTCAAAATGTGCATCCCTACTGGAAACAAAGCAGCACATTCAACCATCTTCACACTGTCACATCACTGACCTCATGAGTCTTCATCAAACTGTCAATAACTGATCAATGATCAATAACTGCAGCTGTGTCTTGTTCTCTCCATCAGATTCCTGTCCACTCACAATCGACACAAACACAGTGAACACAAACATCAAACTGTCTGACAACAACAGGAAGGCGACACGTGTGTGGGAGGATGAGTCATATCCTGATCATCCAGACAGATTTGACCTTGAACCTCAGCTGCTGTGTTCAACTGGTCTGACTGGTCGCTGCTACTGGGAGGTCGAGAGGAGAGGAAACGTTTCTATATCAGTGAGTTACAGAGGAATCAGCAGGAAAGGAAACAGTGATGACTGTGTGTTTGGATGGAACGATCAGTCCTGGAGTCTGGACTGCTCTGATGATGGTTACAGAGTCTATCACAATAGCAGACAGACACCTATCACCTCCTCCTCCTCCTCCTCCTCCTCCTCCTCCTCCTCCTCCTCCTCCTCCTCCTCCTCCTCCTCCTCCTCTGTCTCTAACAGAGTAGCAGTGTATGTGGACTGTCCTGCTGGCTCTCTGTCCTTCTACAGAGTCTCCTCTGACTCACTGATCCACCTCTACACCTTCAACACCACCTTCACTCAACCTCTCTCTCCTGGGTTTGGACTTGATCCTGGTTCGTCAGTGAGTCTGTGTTGAGTGAAGCAGAGTCTCCTCCTGTCACAGAAACCTTCTCTCTGTTGAACAGACAGTTCAGTCTCTACACGTCTGTCTCTGTCTCTCACTCACGTCGTCTTCACAGGACAGAGATGAACACAGTTTAATAATGAACTCATCAGCGTCATGGCAACAGAAAAATCACTGGGACCTGAAAAACAAGAAGAAGTTTACGAGAATCACTGAGAAGAGTTTAAAAAATCAACTGATTTAATCCATGAATGTAAATAATCTGATGTGAAATAAACAACAACGTGATTTAAAAAAGAATCAGTAAATAAATGAATTAATAAACAAACATATACATTTATCTTATAATTTTATTTTCCTTTTACCTGTGAGAGGACATTTTGCTTTCTTTTTGTCTCTCCTGAGCCCCCGTAGTCCTCCAGGTTTCTGTAGCCCCTCCCTTCTTCCCCTCACAGAAATGTATGTATGTTTTTGTTTTGCCACAGGATGGCGCTCCCCATTCATTCAATACACACCCCATGTTTTACAGACAGTTTATGTTTTTGTAATTTCCTTTTAAAGTATTAGAGGAAAATGCGTAACAGACAGAAATGTTTACAATGGCTGAGGGCGTGAGCCAAAAAGTCGGATGACGACATTTTGTGTATGAACTGTCGACCGCAGGTTGGAGTAAAATAAAGCTGTAAATCCTTGTCCTCCTCCTAATGCTGAGTCGATCCACCATGGTTACACTGGTCATTTGACCACGTGCAGTCGGAAGCTCCTATTTGTGTCATAAACACAGGAATATCAACTCTTGACTTGCTTGAAGTAAATAAACTTCTGGGTGCATGTTTGAGTCGCCATCTGACGCCGTCTGTGGCTTTGAGGGATGTAAACAGCCTAAGCAGCAGAATTTCAATCTTCTCCCATTCATCGCTGCCGTGGCGATGCAGGGACAGACACAACTACCGCAAAACAGGAGACATTAAACTGAAAATTTTCACATTCCTTCTTTTAGACCTAAAATGTAGGAAAATACAGCCCCAAGTTGAATTTGCCCGGAATTGTCCTTTAAACTGAGTCAAATGTCGCTAGTGGCTACATTTGAAATGCAGTCATGTGACAGAGCCTCTGTTGGAAGTGTCACCATCAAAACATCAACAAACAGATCACATGTTGGATCGATAAGAATCCCCCAATCCCCCATTGTGGCCACTCTATACATGGAAATGGTAGAACACAAGGCCCTAAACTCTTACAAAGGAACGCCTCCAAGCCATTGGTTCAGGTATGTGGATGACACACGGGTGAAGATCAAAACCCAAGATGTACAGCCTTTCACTGAACACATCAACTCAGTGGACAAAAACATCAAGTTCACTAGAGAAGATGTCAAAGAGAACCGTTTTTGGACTGTGACGTTTGTTATGTCCCTGCTAATTGTCTATCCACCTTATTCCTGGGGTCGTTACTGTAGAAACGGTTATGGGTGGAACTTCCGGTCAGCACCGGAAGTAGCAGTGAGCCATTGGCTAACAGCAGTGGTTGCTAGCGGTCTTCATTACTGTTAGTGGGTTATTTGAGTATAGGTATTTATGATTAAAATAAACTAAATGGATTTTTTTTACTACAACTTTGTTGGTTGGACACTCGGATGTGTCTGTGTGTGGTCTTATAATAGATCCATGGTGAGAACCTACAGTAAAATACTCCCCCACCACCACACACACACACACACACACAATCCCTGAGCAGACAGTAAAGAGGTAAGTGAGAGAGAGACACCCCCCCCACACACACACACATATGCATTTCTTTATAAAAGAGGAATGTGTTTTAAAATAAAATTATTCCAACTTATATGAGGCAACTTTCCAGAGCTAGCAGATAGCTCGTTGCCTCAACAACTGAAGCAACCAAGTTAACAAGTAGCTAAATATGCTACTGTACATTATCTTTTTATCTTTGGACACTTTTTTAAGTCGTCCTCACACCTCACAATATTAGTAGGCAGCGGTATTATGATATTGTCTCGTTTGAGTTGTAAAAGGTGGTGTTTTCTGTCTCTAACGCTCGCAGAAAGTGGATTAGCCCGTAGTGTTAGCATGTAAACAAACGCTACTTCCGGTTCGCACTGGAAGCTGCGCCCATAATTCCCGCAAAGCATCATGGGGCCTAGGAATAAGGTGGATATGCAAACACTTTTACACATGCTAACACAGAGCAATACTGACACACTTATTGCTGTTTTAACCACTTCTTCTGGTCTTTCTTTTTTACACACAACTCAACCAGTTACATAGCGCAACTGAAGCGCCACCTACAGGCGACTATTCACATAGTGAAAACATAGCAAACATAGTCTCATAGATAACATTTCCTCCCCACTACGATATGTTGTCAATAAACACAAAATATATTTTTCTTTAACACAACATAATATTTGCTCTTTTTTTTTTCTTTTTTTACTTAGCTCCACAATCATGAAACTTTTTTTTTTTACTTCAAATAACATGGAAGTTATTCAACTTGTAAATTGTATGTTGAAAACAATATTTCTCAGAACTCAACATTACATCTTTATCTGAACTATGCAATGTATTGACTCATTACGATAACGAACTGGAGGTTTAGTGATTTTATGTGGTTTTATGTGGTGAAGCCAAAGACACATTTCCACACTGTGGACAATAAAGGAAAGATTAAGATAAAAAAGTTTATAATACTTACCTCTAATCCAGACAGTAGCATATAACTGTGGAGAACAGTGAAAAACAGACTGAAGTCTACACAATGATACAGGAAATACGTAACTATAGAACTGTTAGCAGACCAACTGTGTGAATATATACATGTCAACATAAAGAGGTCAGAACGTGGCTCTCGTACTAATTTCATCTGACGAGTTGTAGTCCGTTATATACAATATTCACCTGTTAGTAAAAATGGAAACACTTTCAACTAAACACTGATTCCTGATTATGATTAAAACAAATGAAGCACAACATCAGTGACTGTAGGTTTAACACGTCTGACTTTACTGAACATTATCTTTGTTGTTTGTCAGTGTTGTCGTTGATGAAAATCCATGGTTCAAAGCCCCATGTGGTTCCTGTAAAAGTTTCATTACTCATCCATTTAATCCACTAGCATAGCATTCATGAACACGCAGCATCAAATCCACAACGCCTCTGGGCAGCCCAGAGGCATGATGGGAATTACACTACTGCCATATTCAGTGGGCCACATAACACGGAGGTCAGCCCGAAAGTCAGAAGCTTTTTCAGTGAATGTGACAGGCGAGCAGCTCTGATAGTTGTAATAAATACTCTTGTAATCTCTGACATGGACGCTGCTCTGCAACAGACTCTACTGTGCATCATTAATAGTAGTGAATAGTGAACTCACCTCTCTCTGCTGCTCTGTGGGCTCCTTACATCCTTTGTTGCAGCCGTGTGGCTCGGCAGATCAAACGTCCTGTCGTCATGGCGATATATGATACTAGTTGTCATAGTGTTTGATTGAAGATGATTGGCTGGCTCCTACCTTAACCCATAAGGTTCTCCTGTAACTACTATACTCATGTAGTCTGTAGTAGGGATGGGCATTTTGAATAATTTTCTAACCGAGTATCCTAACCTGGTCTTACCTGGGTAACCGAATACTGTAATAAAAAATAAAATGACGTCATGTCTGACGGACAGAGCGCAGCCGGGGCATAAATGCGCTCTGTCCGTCAGACAGTCACATCACTGACACACAGCGTCGTCAGACTAAATATCAGGTGGATAATAAAAGTAGAGACTGGAGTGTAGGATGCACATATGGGGCATATGCATCTTGATGCCGCTGCATGAATGCACTCTGAGCGCAGCGCATTTATGCTGCGGCGGCCTCGGAGGAGAAAACTTTTTCTTTTCTTTTTTTTTAATCATTAGCGGTACTTATTTATTAGTCCACACTACATGTTGGTGCCTTCGCTCCTCTCTGCCTTGCATCCTCTCGGGAAATAACTGGGAAGGTTTCAGAATGTTTGTAAACTGAAAGCATATTTTCTAAGAGACTTGATGACACCTGTCGGCTCCCTCCCAATGGTTTACGCCGAGGGAACCACCACAGATTATTGTAAAAGGTTTGAAAGTCCGAGGCTCGATCCAAAATGCTTTGACATTTTTTTAATCCTAGGTTAACCGGGTAATAATTCATACCCGAGTAGCAGATTGCCTACTCGAGTACTCGGGTAACCGTGCACATCCCTAATCTGTAGGTTACAATTCTTATGGTTCTTCAACAGTGGACTGACTGTGTTCCCAGTCATGTTGCTCAGACTAGAGCCAGAAACTCTGAAACACAGTGAAGTGAGCCTGCAGTCCAGCCTGGTCATGTGACCTTCTACCTGAACACACCACTTTCATATGAGTCTTCATTCATGTTCATGCCCTGACCCCTTGTGGTTGTTAGGTAGCACTACGTTACATTGATAATAATATGAACAGGTGAGTGTTAAATGTTCACTGTTTCAGGTCTGAATCTCATCACATAATCCATAATTTATTATCATTTAAAAACATCATTATAAACCAGAGGCTAGAAATGAAATCATGTGATCAATTTGTTTTTTGTTTCTTAACTAAATGAAAAATGTATCTCTAATAAACATCAGTCTGTGATTTACTTTCAAACCAAAAGAGAATAAGATATTTTTGATGCCACAATCAAGCAATGAAATTCAATTGCAAATGCGGCCTCTTTGTTTTTTTGTTTTTTGTTTTTTTATCTTTTTATAATCATTTATTATGGAACCAGAAACGATATTCCTATGGGTGTATCTGATTTTTAATTCTAAACCAAAGACTAGAAACAAAATCATTTGGTCATTTGGTTTTTGGTTTTTAATAGAAAGAAAGAAAATCCAAAAAATGAGTCTTTATAATTATTCCTTTAATTTCATTTCATTTTTTATTGAACCTTTATTTATTCAGGTACTCTCATTAAGATACGGTGTCTCATTTGACTGAGACAGTAGCTCAGTGCACACACAGGAAGAGGACATCAAGAGTGATAAAATCTAAATAAAATCCGAATAAAAGAAACTGTCAAACACCAAAGATGCACCATTTGAAAGTTTTTGTTTTTTCTATTCTGATGCCAAAAGGTTTTTTCCATTTTCATTTTGAAACAGCAGATTTACAGGTTTTTTCCTTTATAAAAATAACAAATATGAATTATGTGACGATACCCAGACCATTTCAGTCTTAGAAACTCATCAGCTGTGTAGCCGACCATCTTGGTAACTTAATAAACTTGATACTAATAGATGAATACTCAGAGTTGTGTATCAGTGTTGGTGGATGTGAGTGTCTCTGACCTTTGTGTAGAGTCTGTGTGAACGCTGCCTGAATCCCTGTAGATCAGCTGTGACACATGGGAAGATGTGCTGGCTGATGAATCCAGGTGGACAGCATGTGATGTAGCAGCAGCAGCTGTGATGAGCCTCTGTCATGAGCCTTCATGGAGCTCACAGGTCGTCAGCATCGATGAAGGAGAAGCTGTTAGTGAAGAAAACTGCAGTCAGACCATGGTGAAGCACACTGATGTTTCCACAAGCTGACATCCTGCTTTTAACAGCTATTTAATGGACTTTTCTTTAAACACTGTAAAAGCTACAGGACAGAGAAGTTCATGCCCTGACCCCTTGTGGTTGTTAGGTGGCACTGCGTTACACTGATGATAATATGAACAGGTGAGTGTTAAATGTTCACTGTTTCAGGTCTTATCAGATAATCCATCATTTATTATCATTTAAAAACACAAGTGTGTGATTTATTTTAAAACTACAAGAGAATATGACACCATTGATGTCACAATAAAGAAATTAATAAACAATTAAAAACGGTGCCTTTTTGGTTTTTGGAAATTCCTGTTATTGTTATTTTATTTTGAAACCAGAAATCAAATTCATGTAGATGTTATCTGGTTTTTAATTCTAAACCAAAGACTAGAGACAAAATTATGTGATCAATGTGTTTTTTGTTCTAAAAGAGTTTCAAGTTTTGCTGATTAAACCTCTCGTTTCTGATTTGGCAGAGACAGGAAGAACTCCAGCAGAACCACGGCTCCACAGCAAAGTGGTTTTCAACAATGAAGCTAAACGTTATCTACTAAACACTGATCTGCTAAATCCCAATAAGCACAGAATGACTGATGAGTTTATCAATACAATGTTCAGCATGAGCCTATATCCAAAAACCACTGGACCCAGCAGAATCACAGCCTATTGTGCCGCTGTTTTTAAAAAAAATTTTTAAAACAAAAATTAAATAAGTCTATGTTTTAAGCTTGTTTGTAGTGGAAGCTCCCAGTGTTGCTCTGCCGGAATCTCGCGCGATTTGCGGAGCCGTGAACTGGGTGTTAATGTAAATCACGCAAGATTTGGACGGACCAGGAAGAGCAGTGCTGGGAGCTTCCACTACAAACAAGCTTAAAACATAGACTTATTTAATTTTTTTCGTAACAATTTCTCATTTCGGGGCTTCAATACAAGAGGGACATTACAGACGAGCAGTATGGAGGTATTTGGATGTTTTTTGGTGTGTCTTTTTGTTACGAAGAAAAGTGGTGTCCATTCATAACCATTATATGGATAAATACTGCTGCACGGAGCCCCGCTGTAACTCAGAGAAGGCACAGAGGACTCTGAAACTTCTCCCAGCCCTTAGTCCACATGAGGGTGAGTAGATAATGAGTAAAATTTGAATTTTGGGTGAACTATCCCTTTAACGGAGCACATATTGACCAATGAGACAGAAAACAAGCCAGTGAGTGGACTATGAATCTCTGAGCTCAGTGAGCACCTACCAGTTGTTACAGTTGATGGCAGCGTAGCGGTTCAGTGCTTTCTCATGCGTCGTCGTGTAGTTTCACAGAGGACAAGGACCGTCACTGTCAGACTCCCATCAGACTTTATTTACATCTGCTAATGAAAAGAGGAGAAATAATCTCTGCATCAGGCTTCACAGTCACAGCTCAGGATAACACACACACACACACACACACTTTAACTGGAACAAAATAAACTTCACAACACTCTCTGCCTGTTCAACAGTCACGCTGCTAGGATTAGCCACAAGCTAACATGAAGCTATCAAAGTGAGTGAAAAGCTTTTCCGTATCAATGAACTTGTCATGTATCTCACTCAGCATCATCACAGAACATCAGCAGTTGTTGTCTGGAGCAGATCTTCACATGTATGATCAATAAAGTCACCTTTAACCCTCAAATAGAAAGTTATATTAACGGAGCTCAGTACAAGTCAACCTACCACGAGGCTCCCACAGCAGACTGTTGCCTAGAAACGGGTCAACCCGCCAAGTCTGCAGGGGCTCGTTAGTGTGGCGTTTCAAAATAAGAGCTTCTAACTCATAGATCATAATACATAAATAAATAGTGAACGACTTCATATTGTAACAGGCAGATAAATAATAATAATAAACTAAGTGTAGTGCAGCTTCCATAATAACAGAATTACAGTTAGTGGAATTACTAACTCCTTAACTCTGTTACAGCAGCAAGTACAAGACAAAGCAGCCAGATAAATAAATAAAACACATTACAGCAGAGTGAGGACAGAGGAAAGCATCAATGTGTTTAGGAAATGACTTGGAAACAGTTCATAATGAAAACGATATTGACAATGTATATGGAACATTTTAAGAATATTCACATCATTATTAAACAAAAAGTATCCAGTGAAACAACAAAGCAGCAAACTAAAGTAGCCTCTATAGATGGACCATGGATCATGAAGGGATTAGGAAACGCCTGTCAAAAGACAAATACACTCTACAGAGAATTTATTCAACAAAGAACTAAAGAGGCAGAAAATAAATGTAAGTATCAGAATAAGTGAACCAATAGCCTACTATAAAGCTCTGTAGAATAGGACAATATTTAGTAACACCAAAAACAACACTAAAGGAATATGGGATATATAAAATGTTATTATCAAAAATGTCTCAACACAATGAAGTTCCCGTCAGTATTTCATTCAGAGTGTCACAGGATGTGAAGCTATATGGACCAGGAAAGACTGGGCTCGTAATAGGAGGGTTAGGTGAGTGATAAACACAATGAGGAAATGAAGTCACAAGCTACTATGGAGTTAACATATGCTTTATGAAAAATAAAGATAAAATGAAAATTCAGCACAATAACTGACTTCATGTTCCACAGTTTCTTTCTTTTTGTTCTTCACAAATGACAAATCAAATTGTTCTCTATCACATACGGGAAATGTCCACATGAGAAAAATAATAATAACAAAAATGAGTTTTAATTAATGTTGTTTGAAAGTCTTTGTTGAACAGAGACAGGACTGTTACTACATAGTCATAACACTCTTCTCTTTATGGCCATACTCACATCACACAATTAAACACACTAGTACTGTAATACAATAGTGACTAAAGGAAAACATTTTATTAACTGTACAGGTTTTAGTTCTATAGCCTATCAAATGGAATATTTATTTTTACACATTTTAAAACAACCATAAATTATTTGAGCTTTTTTTGCCATGAAATGTGATGATTTTAGCTGTTTTCTATGAATTACAATACTTTTTGTTTTACTTTTAACCATGAAATATGATTCATTTTGTTTAATCTCTTTTTAACCATTAAACAAATCCTTTAAGATATCAACAGTGAAAATAGTAAAAACACAAATCAAACACTTCAGTTTTTAACTTCAAAACATTGCTTTTGCTTGTAACATATTGAACATATTTAGCAGGTTCTCCGTCTATAATGCACATTATCAGTGCAAGAAATACACACACACCAACACAATACACTGGGTCTCATTCATGAAACGTGAGTAAATCTGTGTGTAGATTTGCACATAAAAGCTCACGTTACTAAAACTCTACTCCGGATTCATGAACGGTGCGGGAAACTCAGATTTGATCGTAAACACGTGTGTAAGATGATGAATCCCAGCCCATCGTAAACTAACAACACGCCCCTGGTGATCAGCAATTAGCATAGATCTCCATACATGAATAGCCATATAAGGAGATCCTGACCACCATATTAGGAGGTAGGTGCCTCCTGCTCACCTGCGGCCATGACGCAAACGAGGAAAGAGGGAGAGAGAGAAAAAAAGAGAGATTGCGGATCGAAGTCATTTTGGGTGAAGTGGAGTCCAGAAAAAATATTTAATTCTCTTCTGTTAGTAGTGGTGTGACTGGGACAGGTAATCAAAGGCTGGAGGGAAGAAACAGATTTAGTGAATTAATAATAATAATAATAATAAATATAAGGTTTATTAAAGAACCGTTTAAGAAGTAAAGCCAGAAATATTCGATATGATGATATATGAAAATGTTCGATATCAAACATGAAAAAAAAACAGCAGCGACGGGAGGAGGAGTCTCTTCACAGCCTCAGCTGTAGGCAGGTTATATTGTTACAGAAGCACTAGCTGTCTGTCACAGCTCCATCCAAACCGGTGCCGACTGCGCTGCTGCGCAGGGTGAAGTGTGCACCCACCGAACGTGTTGCAACACAAAAAAGTTTTTTTCCGGTTTTATATCAGATTATTTTCATCATTAGATGGAGCCTTGACGTGTTTGTGCGTGTCCGATCCCTAAAACGTCTCTCTCTCGAAATATTTCTAATTGTTTGTCATGTTTAAATTACGTGTTTCAAAGGCGTCGGCATATTTTGAACATGAGAGAGAGTAATACGGATTAAAATTGTAATTTTCAACAGTGACAAGCAGTATTTCTGTGCATTCCTACATTTACACAAGCGCAACACACAGTCCGGAGCAGGTGTAGATTTTGTGAGTAGCTACGAAAAAATCAGCACTACTAAAAGATTGATGAATGCGGAAATCCACGTAAATTTGCGCTGCTCAGGGTTTACACACAAATCCGTGCTGCTCACGTTTCATGAATGAGACCCACTGAGTTCAGCATCCACACAATATATCACAGCTCATAACAGGTTGTCAATGCCTTAAATCTTCCTTTAATGCACAAACAATAGTAACTGTAGGTCATGTTCATGTTTCTGTGGGGACGATAAGAGCTTTCTGCTGCCTAAAATAAATGAATTTTGAGGTCAACAAACAATATTATTATATTATATATTCATATAATTAGAGCCAATCATCTACTGGGTTACAGTAACATTAAAAAGGACGACATGGATGATGGTTCACAGCTTTAATCAATGTTTTGTAAGTGTTGGAGGAAAACGTGGCAGAAAAACTCCCTGATCCATTTCCATGTGAGGACTGCAATGATCTCTGATAGGAAGCCCAGCTCCATGTTCCTCACAGCAGCTGAAGAAAATGAAATAGTGGATATTGTTCACTAAAGATTGTAAAGATGTGAAGCAGTGAAACGTCTCTGAAGAATGACACTCCAGGTCATTTTCTTCTTCTTTACAGAGTTCTTCTCACTCTTTACCTCAAAGCAAATCCTCTGTTGATGTGACGGGGGTCATTCCTATGTTCCCACAGCCCTATGTTCCCACAGACTTATGTTCCCACAGCCCTATGTTCCCACATTTCTAACTTTTGTTGTCACTGAAAATTAGGCCCTATGTTCCCACAGCCCTTTGGTCCCACCATTGGTTGGGTTTAGGCAATGAAGAAAAGAGTTGATTAAGTTTAGTAAAAAGACCAGGTAGAGTATATCTTTGTGAGCTGGCAGTTTGTTTTGTTCTGTTTTGTCCTTTTCCTTTTGTTTTATTGTATATTGTCTCTGTTGTTCTATATGTGGTTTAAACTTAAAATCTTTATGAATAAAGTTTTCTAAAGAAAAGAAAATTAGATTCTGCTTATGAGACATGACAGACCCCTGCCAATAATTTCCCCTCTGTAAAGAATGACTTTAATAATACAGAAGCAATAAAGTGACAATACATTGTTTATTTGTCATTTTAGCAATAATAACATTTCTGCACAGTCCATTGTAAGTAAGTAAGTAACATTTATTTGAAAGTGCCTTACAGGATTAAAATACAAGACCATGAATACAAAAAAAAAGACAGGCAGAGAGAGTCCAGTGGGAACATAGGGCCTAATTTTGAGAAAAATCTTAGAACTGTGGGAACATTGAGCTGTGGGAACATAGGCATGGACCCGATGTGACCATTACCCATAATCCTGTGCCTTTCCTCCTTTTCTCTGTGATGCAGGTGCAGGTTTATGACAGTAGGGGGCGCTGACGTCACATGAGGCAGAATCTCACCTGAACCTGTTGAACTACACCACACAAAGCTCTGACGTCAGGACGTTGTCGCTCTGGAGCAGCTCAGAAACGGTCAAAATGGCCGCCAGCTGTTTGTCACTGTGAACTGTTGATTATCACAGTTACACAACAAACAGACACACACAAGCACGTGAGTGTCACATTAAGATTTTATTAAACCACTGTGTGTGTGTTTGTCAGATACTTCAGGTGAGGTCAGCAACACCTTCTCACTCAGCTGTGACCTCACCTGGTCATTCATAGTGAGTGTTAGCGTCATTAAAATAGGAGCAAGGCAAGGCATCTTTATTTATATAGCGCATTTCATACCAAGGCAACTCAATGTGCTTTACATAAAGACAAAACATTTAGAAAAAAAAGAGAAGCATGAAAACAGAATAAAAACAAACACTAAAAACAGAGTTAAAAGCAAGAGTAAAAATGTAAAATAAAAGAAAATAGATAAAGTTTTAAGTTCTTAAAAGAGCTCAGCTATAAGCACATGAAAAGAGAAATGTTTTTAACCTGGATTTAAAAGTGCTTACAGTTGGAGCTGATCTCAGTTCTGCTGGTAGTTTGTTCCAGTTGTTGCAGCATAACAGCTAAATGCTGCTTCACCATGTCTGGTCTGAACTCTGAGCTCCACTATCTGACCTGAGTCAGTAGATCTCAGAGCTCTACTGGGTTTAGACTCTACTAACATGTCATTCATGAGCAGTCAAACCTCAAACGGTGGAAAACGAGAAAATAGTGATGGAAGTATGACAGACAGGTAGCAAGATGGCGTCAGTGACTCACTGCAAAAACTCAACATCTCAGCAAGAATATGTGTCTTGTTTCTAGTCAAAACTAATCTCATCATACTTATAACAAGACTCATCATATTAAAAAGTAGCTTGTTTTTAGACACTTTTTTTTTTTTTTTACATCTTTCAAGCAGATTTTCACTTGAAATAAGTAGAAAAATCTGAAAGTGGCACAAAAAACATTCTTTCACTGGCAGATTTTTCTACTTATTTCAAGTGACAAATTGTTTGAAACAAATGAAAATGATCTAAAAACAAGTGAATTTTTAGATGATGAGTCTTATTATTTTAAGTGGAAAGAGATTAGTTTTGACTAGAAATGAGACATTTTGACAAGAAATAAGACAAATATTCTTGGAAAGATTTTGAGTTTTTGCAGTGACTGCCTACGCTGGCAACTGAGCTCTCCCCCTGCGACTTGAAAAACAAACAAAATACAAACGCTGTTTATTATATGTGCCTCTTCAACGCCGTGGACTCCATCTGGAGGAAGTTTCACCTTGCAAAATAAAGGTGGATTAATTCTTCCTTACCTCTCTGAGGTTCTTCTATGAGAGCTCAGATCTGACTCTGTGCTTTATGTCTTCACTTCATCTCTTGCTGTGTGTATGTGGAGTTTCCATCGCTCACACATTCTCCATCTCTCTGAAACCTTGGAGATCAGTCAGACTTGGTTATAGAGAGCCTAAGTGGAAGCAGAAGTGAAGCTCGCCGTGGGACCTCAATTTGGAAAAAATCTCCATGTAGGTGAACGGGAGTCAAAGTTTTATTTTGTGATTGTGTCATGAGGAAAATACATGACCTTTTTATGACCATTTTATTTTACAATAGTTTTACAACAAACTGCTGATTTCTATTCATGAAACGTGATGCTTTAAACAGGTAGAGGTCGTATTTTTTTCTCATGGAACACAATTCAATCAGATTAGTAATAAAATTTTGATTCCCGTTCACTTACGGGAGGTTTTTTCCGAATTGAGTTCCCATGGCAACGTTACTTTCTGCTTCCGCTGAGGCTCTCTATTTCACTCCAGTGGTTTCCTCCTGATGGATCTACTTGTATTAAACCCCCTGCTGGACCATAAGTGACATCACAGCACTATTATAGCTGTTAGACTACCAATAACTGTTTATAATAATAATTATCACCTGATTCATTCAAAGTTCTCCACTGAGTGTTTCATGTCAGTGACAGATAATTGTCATAGTGTCTGGTTCAGTTCACCTTCATGTTAATGTTGTGTGTGTGATAAATGTTCTTTGTTCACTTTGGATTTTATTTCTTGGAGCAAAGTGCAAAGAAGCAGAAGGTAATTAATCCAGATAAGATAACATCATGATGAACAGGTGAGTCACAGTTCAAAGTGTTAAAGTTGACCTTTGTCCCAGCGGTTGTGTGGCAGTTTATTTCCCCGTGTGAAGGTAAGGTGAACAGTCTGAATGTTTTCCTCGTTAACACCTGCCGTTACCTGAGTTCTCTGCCCTTCAACTTGTCGTTGTGTTGTTGTTGTGTTGTTATAATGTTACTGTAGCTGAGTCAGAGCTGTAACTGTAAAGTCTGGACCGACAGAACCGTGTCCTCCATGTTGTGTGAATGTTGTGGGTAGAACCGTGTCCTCCATGTTGTGTGGATGTTGTGGGTAGAACCGTGTCCTCCATGTTGTGTGGATGTTGTGGGTAGAACCGTGTCCTCCATGTTGTGTGGATGTTGTGGGTAGAACCGTGTCCTCCATGTTGTGTGGATGTTGTGGGTAGAAGCGCTGGAATAAGAGCAGAAGCTGTTACTGCCTATATCACTGATTAATACTGACAGTTTCTTTATTGATGATTGATTTTCCAGTGTTGATCAATGTTTAGCATCAGGTTCTTCACAGTAACTGAGTACATTTAGTGCAGTACAGTTGTGAGGTACTTGTGCTCTCCTTGAGTATTTCCTTGTTGTGCTACTTCCTGCTTGTACTGCAGCTCATGTACCTGACAGGTGAAGCTACTGGTCACTTTGCAGCTGCAGGTTGTAGATTAAAAACACCTGATGAGCTCAGAAACACAGGATTAAAGATGAAACCACAGCATGTTTGTCCTGTGACTCTGTAGGTTACATCAGCTCACTGACTCATTTAAATCTATGAGAAGAGGAGCAGCTGGACACTGTCTCTGTGTCCTCACCATTCATGTCTGTGGTTACACACAGCAAACACTCTGAGCTATGGATTATTGGACACAAATCATTAATATTGTTGTGGAGAATGTTTCAGAGCTGCAACAGTTGTTCAGAAATTTTCAATTTTCAGCCTCAAAAACGGAAGATTTCCTTATTTTCTCTGTTTGATTTGACTGTAAACTGAATATTTTTGTCTCTTTGATTGTTGCTGTGACAAAATGAGACATTTGAAGACGTGGCCTCAGACTGAGAGGAACTTGAACGCATCATTTGTCTGTATTTTGTGACATTTGAGAGACAATAAGTGTCAGTGGCAGCTGGAGAGTGAAATGAGTGAATGCTGTGATAGTGGAGCTGTGAGGTGAAATAAGTGGAGGCCCAGTTGTTGTGTGTGTGTAGCTTGTTTGGTCCAGTGGTTTTCTACAGGGACGCTGTCCACACAGAGACTGTGTCACATCAACTCAGTGGATCTCAGTCCTTGTGTGTGTCAGTGGATGGAAACAGTGGTCCATGGATCATGTTGCTGGGCTGCAGCTCCATGACGCCATCTAGTGGACTGATAGTAGAAGTACAGCAGCTGATGGCAGCTTCCTCTTCCTCACTGCTGTGTGACTGCATTCAGCTGACACTGATATGAAGCAGAGGAGAAGAGCCAATCAGTGGAGGAGCAGCTGGAGACATGATGGACATGTGAGCTGCTGTGCAGATGAATGATGTGTGTTTCCTCTGCAGGTGAAGCTACAAAGTGTGTGTGAGCTGATGTGGATGTGAGCTCAGCAGCATGGATCAGTGTGAGGACAGAGAGGAGGGAGCCCCTCCCTCTAAAACCAAGAGCCAGACCACAGGTCAAAGGTCAGATGAACATCTCTAACTGTCCATGACTCAGATCACTGCTCCATCATTATTCACACTCAAAGCTCTGTGTGTGTTGTGTTCAAGGCCGAAGCAGCAGCACAATCCACAGTCTGGACCTGGACCTGGACCTGGACCTGGACCTGGACCTGGACCTGGACCTGGACCTGGACCTGGACCTGGACCTGGACCTGGATCTGGACCTGGACCTGGATCCAGCGATGAGTCCATTGGTCGTCATCAGTTTAACAAGATACGATATTTATTTGAAGGGTCAGAATTTAAAACAGTCAGAAAGACTTTTCTCTCTAGAAGTCAGTTGTTGTGTTTATTAAAAGATTGAAGATATTTCTCATCAGTTTTTCTCCAACATGCACATTTATCAGTTGTGTTGTTGTTTCAGGATCCAGCAGCAGAGACCAGACTCTCCTGAACCCAGCTGTCTGTCTTTAAAGAGCAACCACTCAAAGGACTGGCTCGTTAACTTTAAAGGAGGACGTGGATCAGCTGATCAGATGTAAGAGACAAAACTACATTTCAAAGGTTTTGAGTTTCTGTTGAACGTTCTTCCTGTGGAGTCCCGTTTAAACCCGCTAACAATCGGCTTTTGGTGGCAGTGACTCGGCGAGCGACGCGGGTTAAAATCGCCTTCAACCGGCTCAGCTCTGATCGGCTTGCAGTGGGAACGCCAGACCCGGGTCAACTCGCTAATTTACGTGATGACGTTGAGCGTTACGTGCCGCCACGTCATCGCGCCGGTCGCGTCTCATATCACGTACCAAAACAAAGCTCTGCTCTCATTCCAGACTCAAAAGATCAAAGAACACTGACCAAAAACTACTGAAAAGAAAAGAAGCAACAGCCACGGACGTCCGTCATACGGGTCTGCCGCGGTCCTGGTGCTCCAGGTCAGCCAGACGCCTCGTCTGCCTCGGCGGACGGACCTCACACTCCGCAGCGGGCGGCTGTGGCATGACACTGTGTTTCTTGCACCGTGGACGAGAGCGGGGCGACCGGTTTATGCTATGTCTGATCCCCCAGCGGGGGGGCAAAAAAAAAAAAACCTGCGTCGACCCGCTAATTTTAGTGGGAAAACAGCTAATGATTCTCATTAAAAACTGAGTTATAACTCAGACACACGTTCAGTGAATGACTGACAGCTTCCCATGCATCTTTTTTCTGTTATTGCATCCACTGCTGACGCTGCTAAATATAACAGCTGCTTTTTGTTCACTTCCTGCAGCAGTCGCTCCACTTCAGCACTAAAGGTCTTTTTATGTTTGGAGTCCGACGCTCCCTGTAGATTTTTGTTTGGACACTTTAACTTTCCTTCTCAACTCACCTTCTCTGACATTCTTGATTTAACAACACGTTCATGAATCTGACGTAGAGTTTGCATGTTCTCCCCGTGCATGTGTGGGTTCTCTCCAGCTTCCTCCCACAGACCAAAGACATGCAGGTTAACTGGTGACTCTAAATCACCCATAGGTGTGAATGTGTGTGTGTATATTGGCCCTGTGATAGACTGGTGACCTGTCCAGGGTGAACCCCGCCTCCTGCCCAAAGTCAGCTGAGAAAGGCTCCAGCTCACCCTCCACCCTAGTGAGGATGAGCTGTATAGAAGATGAATGAACTTAAAGAGATATTGGTGAATGAGGCCCATTGTTACCAAATGTAGGAAAAGGAACTCATTCACATTTGTAACCCTTAAAATAACTTTGCAGAGAATTCTGTTGAAAACCTAAAACTGTTACATGAGTTGTGTTGTTGTTTCAGGATCCAGCAGCAGAGACCAGACCCTCCTGAACCCAGCTGTCTATCTTTAAAGAGCAACGAATCAAAGGACCTTGTCGTTAACTTTAAAGGAGGACGTGGATCAGCTGATCAGATGTAAGCTGTAACTGAGTCAGACTCAGGTTATTGTAGAAAAGAACCAGTTTGTACGACGTGTTGTTGGACCAGGTCTGAAACCAAAGTGTCTCTGTCTGTTGTGAACGTCCTCAGGGGACATATAAAGTCCATCTTGTATTATCTCTCTGTCCTGATGTTGACTTGACACTGATTCCTCCACAGAGTGGACCAGGAGAGCTCAGAGGTTCCCAGTGGTCAGTCTGCCCAGCAGCATCAAACACACCTGGACTCCATATTTATGGTGAGGACATGTCCAACAGCTGCTGTCACATCTGTTGTGTTCACCATCATCTCCATGCTGCACTTTGACACCAGTGGATTGTCAGTCTGTCCAACATGGATCTGATGTTTGGCTCCATGGTTTTAGTTTGATGCTGTCACTCATAGAGTTTCTGTTCCAGCTGCTGGAGGAGAACATGGTCACTTTTGTCAAGAACGAGCTGAAGAAGATCCACAAGGCTCTGATTCCAGATTACCCAGAATGCTCAGGGAGTCAGAGGGAGGATGAGGAGGTGTTGGACGGTGAGGATGAAGAGCAGAGGAGGAGCAGCAGAGAGGCATTAGTGAAGATCACAGTGAACTTCCTGAGGAGGATGAAGCAGGAGGAGCTGGCTGAGCGTCTGCAGAGGAGTAAGAGGATTTCTCTAAAGATTCAACATGATGGACAAATGAGACGTTCACTGTAGGGATGGGACGATATGAAATTTCATGTGACGATTATTGTGGCCAAAATAATCGCGATTAACGATATTATCACGATAATAAAGAGGTCGGGTTGTCAACATCTTGTTTGTCTTTCCAGTCATCAGACTTAACCCTTTTAGAAGCGGGGTAACAGTTACAGCGGAGCCTCTGCCATTCACGGCCATGACTGAACTAAAAGCTTTAGGGCTTTTAATTTGAAGGTCTAGAAACAGGAAGTCGTGACACTCCCTCACTGTCGCTAGCTTTCTTTCTTTCTTTTTTTCAGCACGTATCAATGTTGTTTCAATGAGCGGTGCTCCCTTGAGCCCCGCCAGCAGTACCGCAACTTTCCCAAGATAAACACCTCTGGGTGAGCCCTAACATTAGCTGTGATTTTGTGAGCTCATTATCTGTAACGAAAACTACGGGGGAATATTAGCTAGCGAGCTAATGTCAGCAGCAGCTAATTAGCAAGCTGGTCGACTGACTCGACTCTCGTCTTCACATGTTGCCACTGTTGACATTTAGCTACGTGTGCTAACTTTAGCCAGTGATATTCACCTCAGAATAATCTGAGTTCACAATGCACAGGGTGTTTAGCCAGGAGGATGAAACTGAGACTAGCAAAGAAAGCACATTTTACCTTGAGTCCCACAAAGATAGAGGGGTGTTTATCCCTTAGGTGCGCTTTTAAATGGGAAGTGTTGGCCAAAGGAGCACAGAGATGCTATGCAAGAGTGTGGCTGTGACTAGTGGCTGGCTGGATGCCTGCCAAGCATGCTGGTGAGACTTGACTCTTTTTTTTTTTTTTTTAACATGGCGTGCTGCGCGCCTCGCAAGGATTACAAAATGGAATGGAAACAATAAATTCAGGATTATGGCGATTATACGATTATGACGAATTCTGCACGATAAATAATTGTGGGTGTTTTTAATCGCGATTGGCGATAAAATCGTAAATCGTCCCATCCCTAGTTCACTGACATCAACACCTGGAGGGAAACATGTTCACATACAGTAGTCATTATTTAGAAGAATTAAAATGTTATATTCTCTTATTGATCTAATTTCTTGTGTTTTCATTTTGAATATTTTGCTCCAGTTTGTGGACGTAAACTCAAATCTGTCCTGAGGAAGAAGTTCCAGTGTGTGTTTGAGGGGATAGCTAAAGCAGGACACCCAACCCGTCTGAACCAGATCTACACAGAGCTCTACATCACAGAGGGAGGGGCTGGAGAGGTCAATGATGAACATGAGGTCAGACAGATTGAAACAGCGTCCAGGAAACCAGACAGACCAGAAACAACCATCAGACAAGAAGACATCTTTAAAGCCCCACCTGGAAGAGACCGACCAATCAGAAGAGTGATGACAAAGGGAGTGGCTGGCATTGGGAAAACAGTCTTAACTCAGAAGTTCACTCTGGACTGGGCTGAAGACAAAGCCCATAAGGACATACACTTCACATTTCCCTTCACCTTCAGAGAGCTGAATGTGCTGAAAGAGGAAAAGTTCAGCTTGGTGGAACTTGTTCATCACTTCTTCTCTGAAACCAAAGCAGCAGGAATCTGCAGCTTTGATCAGTTCCAGGTCGTCTTCATCTTTGACGGTCTGGACGAGTGTCGACTTCCTCTGGACTTCCACAACACTGAGATCCTGACTGATGTGACAGAGTCCACCTCAGTCAACGTGCTGCTGATCAACCTCATCAGGGGGAACCTGCTTCCCTCTGCTCGCCTCTGGATAACCACACGACCTGCAGCAGCCAATCAGATCCCTCCTCAGTGTGTTGACATGGTGACAGAGGTCAGAGGGTTCACTGACCCAATGAAGGAGGAGTACTTCAGGAAGAGGTTCAGAGATGAGCAGCAGGCCAGAAAGATCATCTCCCACATCAAGACATCACGAAGCCTCCACATCATGTGCCACATCCCAGTCTTCTGCTGGATCACTGCTACAGTTCTGGAGGAGCTGTTGAAGACCAGAGAGGGAGGAGAGCTGCCCAAGACCCTGACTGAGATGTACATCCACTTCCTGGTGGTTTATCTAAAACTGAAGAAGGTCAAGTATGATGGAGGAGCTGAGACAGATCCACACTGGAGTCCAGAGAGCAGGAAGATGATTGAGTCTCTGGGAAAACTGGCTTTTGAGCAGCTGCAGAAAGGAAACCTGATCTTCTATGTATTAGACCTTGAAGAGTGTGGCATCGATATCAGAGCAGCCTCAGTGTACTCAGGAGTGTTCACACAGATCTTTAAAGAGGAGAGAGGCCTGTACCAGGACAAGGTGTTCTGCTTCGTCCATCTGAGTGTTCAGGAGTTTCTGGCTGCTCTTCATGTCCATCTGACCTTCATCAACTCTGGACTCAACCTGATGTCACAACAACAAACAACCTCCAAGAAGACTGAAACAACAGTAGTCAAATCTGCAGAGACAAACTTCTACCAGAGTGCTGTGGACGAGGCCTTACAGAGTCCAAATGGACACCTGGACTTGTTCCTCCGCTTCCTCCTGGGTCTTTCACTAAAGACCAATCAGAATCTCCTACAAGGTCTGATGACTCAGACAGGAAGTGACTCACGGTCCAATCAGGAAACAGTCCAGTACATCAAGAAGAAGATTGAAGAGATTCCCTCTGCAGAGAAAAGCATCAACCTGTTCCACTGTTTGAATGAACTGAATGATGGTTCTCTAGTGGAGGGGATCCAACAGTCCCTGAGATCAGGACGTCTCTCCACAGATTATCTGTCTCCTGGTCAGTGGTCGGCTCTGGTCTTCATCTTACTGTCATCAGAAGAAGATCTGGATGAGTTTGACCTGAGGAAATACTCTGCTTCAGAGGAGGCTCTTCTGAGGCTGCTGCCAGTGGTCAAAGCCTCCAACAAAGCTCTGTAAGTAGAGATAGTTGGATTTATTCATCATTAGATAAAAACCCTTCTGTCTTTTCAACAGGACAGATAATAAACTCCTTTCTTCTTTAATTCCTCATGATCATCTCTTCAGACTGAGCAGCTGTAACCTCTCAGAGAGAAGCTGTGAAGCTCTGTCCTCAGTCCTCAGCTCCCAGTCCTCTAGTCTGAGACACCTGGACCTGAGTAACAACAACCTGCAGGACTCAGGAGTGAAGCTGCTGTCTGGTGGACTGGAGAGTCCACACTGTAGACTCGAGACTCTGGACCTGAGTAACAACGACCTGCAGGACTCAGGGGTGAAGCTGCTGTCTGGTGGACTGGAGAGTCCACACTGTAGACTGGAGACTCTCAGGTGAGGATCCATCCAGGTGTTTATCTGATGCCACTTGAACACAGCAGCAGGTGTTGACAGAGGGTTCCTGTGTGTTGTTGTGTGTGTTCAGACTGTCAGGATGTCTGGTCACAGAGGAAGGCTGTGCTTCTCTGGCCTCAGCTCTGAGCTCCAACCCCTCCCATCTGAGAGAGCTGGACCTGAGCTACAACCATCCAGGAGCCTCAGGAGTGAATCTGCTGTCTGCTGGACTGGAGCATCCAGACTGGAGACTGGACTCTCTCAGGTATGGAGAGGCTGCTGCAGCCACACACACTGTCTGATAGAGGAGGAGGAGCTGGAACATTTTCTATGGCCCCGTTCACACCTGGTCACACCTGGTATTAACATCTGTCTCAGGTGATCCATGCATTGATGACATCAGATCCCATCACTCAGACCATATCCAGAGGTGGTGTAGGCCACAGTGAAGCTCCGCCCACTCCACTGACGTCCTCTGTCTCAGTCTGACTCGTCCCAACACAGTTTATACTGAAGCCAACATCTCAGAGTGTTTCAAACATGAGCTGTGCAGCTTTCATCAGTCACACATTAAGGGTAAAGACCCACAAACCTGAGTGACTGAGGGAGAGACGGACAGCTGTCAGCTGTTCTGTGTGTGAGTGATCAGAGCGGGACACACACCTGGATGTGTATAGGTGAGGGGCTGTAGCCTATCACAGAACGCTGACACAGTCAGCTATCCAATGAGGATATTCATTCAATCTTTTTTTTTTTCCAAGCACAGATATTGACTCGTATTACTTGTTTAATATTCGTACTCGGCAAAAGTGCTTTATCCGTACCGGATACTCGTTTCAGCCGAGTATCCGGCTCAACTCTACAGTGGGTACTAGTTTCATTTGGAGGGTTTCACGCGAGATTCACGCGTGAGTCACGGGAGGCTCACGCGGATTTTTTGTGGCGGAGTAATTGTGTTTTCACCAGAAGCTGCAATGTGCCCAAACAACCGCCAGGTGGCATCTGTGAGCAGCAGATCGCCTCTATAAGACAGCAGCACGGAGCAGTGAACACGAATGGGGAATGCAATATAATAATAATACAGTATAGTTTTTCAATGAGACAAATGTAACGACGGCAGCTATACGTCTCACTCTCTTTTATCGGTCCTCTTGTCAGCTCCAAACACACCCATCTGCACCGCGATTATGGACCACAGCGTGGTTTTCCACACAGCAGTTAATTAACTCAGTGGGCGATGCTGCCGGTGTGTTTTTAAAATGAGCCAACTACTGTACAGTAGTGTTCATTCTCCACCTTGTTTGATTCAGAGTGTAGCTGGATGATTTCTCATGAATGAACGGGCAATAGCCTATGTCACTTTCGGGCTGGGCGATAAAACAGGATATCCTGAAATAACTTTCCCTCGATAGAAATAGGCTACAAGATGTGTGGATATAAGTTTCATTCATCCATGTTTTGACAGACAACACCAGTGACAGGGACGGACTGGCCATAGGGCAATATGGGCAAATGCCACAGCAGCCGCGACCGAAGATGCAGCCGTGCTGATGTGACCGCAAAAAAAAAAGTCAGTCGGGGTCAGCTGGTTTACAGCCGGCTGACTCTGAAACACTCGAGACACAATAACATTAGTAACACAAGAAAGGTATAGTTCACTTAGTAGAGCAGCTCTCACTATAAGCAAAGATTTTATTTCAGTCTGGGATGCCAACGTGCAGTTTTAGTGAACAATGCATTTTCTCTTATCATCATTATTATGATCACTGATATAGCCTATATGTGCGGCTATATATACCGTATGTGTGTGTTTGTGTAATGCAGGGGTACTTTAAAAAAACACACAGTTGTCTGGACAGTAGGCATTTTTCTCACAACCGACCTCAAAAGCGAGGGCAGGTCCGCCGAAGCATCATTCCGGGTGTTGTCTTTGTTGTTACTTTGTTGCTGCTCCACAGAGCGCACATGGCTACTTAATTATGCACGTGCTGACCATATATGGTTGTGTGAGGCATTCTGGGGGTGGAATATGAGGTGTGTTCATGTCCGCACCATTCTTGGGTCCGGTGTGATTTATCAATGGAATATTGCGGAGAGTTGTGCGTACGCACAGCTTGATCAGTGTTTCCCACAGAAAATAAATAAATAAATAAATGTGTCCACGTCTCACGTGTGTTTACGTGCGGTGCGCCCGCACGCGAGAGAGGCGGCAGGTTGAGAGGCTGACTGGCGGAGATGAGAGCTGGTGAAATGCTAGCATGGTTATTTAAAACATCATCTCTGATCTCTGCCTGCACATAGACAGACACAGGTTCACATACACAGGGGCGCACGGCAAATGCAGCTGCAGCGCTATTAAACTAGAACAACATCAACTGTCATATTTAAATTGTGTTTTATATTGATTTCATATATTTCACTGATTGCAATTAGGCTATAGAATGCGAGTGTGTGTTTTATTGAAAGCGAGGCTAGGTGAAAATCGCTACAGTGTGGTTTATATGCAGCGGTCTGTAGGACCAGCTTAATAGACACATCAGCGACACATTAGCACCTTCATTTATCTCTGATCAATAGGTGTGCTTGTGGATAGGCTACTTCACTCAAGTAGGCTACAGCCCTGCCCCCCACAGAACTTCACACAGCTGTTCAGTCAGCATAGAAAAACCGGTTCTTACAGTAGCCTAGCCTACCTCTCCTCACACTTTTCATAAGCCGGAGGACAAAACTGTAGGCTTCATTGTTTCGTTTCATTTCGTTAAGTGAAAATCATCTCTGAATTATGGAACTAAAAATAAAATAGGCCTATCTTAAAAAAAAAAAAAGATCCTATGATATTTAGCCTAATTGCATTATTTTTATTCAAATGTGACTGAGACCTTATCTAGAACAGAGGGTAACATGAATAAATATCCTGTTTTGTATTTTTCTGGAAACTGTTACATTATGTAACGTGACCGCGGCACTCTCTCCCCCCTCTCCCCCTCCCGAATTGGGCACATTATGATAAATATAGCCTAACTGTAGATGAAAACAATAATTGAAGAAAAAAATAAGCTCTTGTCGACCCGAGGTATAAATGGCCAGAAATCGAATGTTTCATTTGTGTAAGTTGTAAGCTTCAGAAACCATCACACATGGAAAAGTCACGGACTGAGAGACCTGTAGTTTTAATGTAAACAAAGTCAATTACGTAAGAAAAACACAAACGTCTGTGTGAGACCATCTGGGTGGCTCTAGTGTTAACATTAGCCTAATGAAGAATGAAGAAAACACGTTACAAATGAACTATGACCGAATTGACAGCAGAAACAGTGTGCACTTATCTCAAGGAAATTTAAATCGAATGCAACTGTAACTTGTAATCCAAGAGGCTTCAGCCTCTTGGATGAGAGGTGAAACGTCTTCCTAGACAAATAACCAAGTCCAGTTGCATTCGATTTAAACTTCCTTGAGATAACTATGACCGGGAGTCCGGGACAAATGAGAATATTCACAGCTTAGTGCATGTGCACACGCCGGCCGGAGTCAACTCGCAACAATGTAGCTTTCCCTCGATTAAAGTAGTTCTGTCATCTCCCACTTTGTACCGGATAAGAGACAGCACCCGACAGATATGCTAAATGTTTGGATGCAACAAAGTCACTGTTAACAAAATCAGCATCTAGTCTGTCCCTTCAAGAGCAGCTGCTGATAGATGTGCATTATTGCTCCGCTCGTGAGTCCAGCAGCATCGGGTCCAGGCTGCTGGCACGGACGTAGCGGTCGTGGGCTATGAGTGGATTGTTACATTCACCAGAACTTGCAGAACTCAAACTCAAACTTGGAGCCACCCAGCCAGGCTACAGGAGAGATCAAAAATATGGAGGGGACCCACTGAGAACCACTGTTGAACGTAGGCTACTGTAACCACTGTGAAACAATAAAAAAAACAACATTGATCTGATTGACCGGCGTAGCGGTCCCTCTCTCCACTCACTCTCTAGCTCTCTCGACCACAGCTGCAAATGAAGTACCTATGGCCTATGAACAGCGCCACTCTCCATTGCAGCTACGTTGTGGTCAAACGTGGAATTACCCCAAAATCTTTTGAGCTGCATCTCAGTACGATGCTTCCACCTAGTGGCTACAGTGTGACCTACAATTTCACGCAACGCGTGAATCACGCGTTACGTGAGGGAAACGTCCAAATGAAACTAGTACCCACTGTAGTCACAGTGGGATCAGGAGTTTCTCCTCATGATGACTTCAGTGTCTCATCATGACTCACTGTGTCATATTCAGGAGAAGAGATGTCAGTGATGAAAAAAGCTGTTGGCAGCTCAGTTCAGTTTAGTTTAGTTTATTTGATTAGCATCTTATCTCCCCCTCTTCTCAACAGATGGAATTCACGTAATACACACAAATACAAAATACAATGAGGAGTGCTAATCGAAAAGGCTGAAGCTCATGCTTATATGCCTACCCTTTTTACCAAAACGAATGAGAAAAGAGATAAAGAGAGAGAAAAAAACAAAACAAAAAAACAATCAAACCAAAACCAAATTCAACAAGGCAACTTTTAGACTACTGTACCTGGTTTCAGTTATACCTGTAATGTAGTGAGGTACACGCCCTGACTGAGTTCCGTAGGCATGAGTTGTAACCCGGATGACTATTGCTGTTACACCTATTGTTGACATGCCGACCAGAAGTAAAGTTCCTAGCATTGAATGCAACCAGTGTTTCCCGTAGTTCATTACAACTAAACCTACACCACAAACACCATAATACCATACGAATTCAGATCAAACAACCATTCAGCTTTCACAACAAATTTGTATATTCTTTTAGTACTTCGGTTACCACTCCTATAAATTCTGTAATATTCGCCTTTCCAAGGCGTACCCAAAGCAAATTGAATGCTGTTCTTGAACTGTTTGGAGAATATGGATGGGCTTGGTCTCTTTTGAAAGGTATCACTCTGAAGTTTTTCCCCCAAACTGAAATAATCACTATAAGTGCTACTATCATTGAGTAATCTAAGTGGGAGCACACTGAATTAGAATGTTTTTATTCTCGCCTGAATTTTTTTGTTGCAATCAGATGCCTGAAGATGAGTGTGGCTGAGAATTTTAGCTGGAAAACACAATGGGACTACAGCATGAAGCCTTACCTGGCCCCAGTTCAAATTTGATAACAATCCTGCTAAAAATGAGTATTTTACACATGTTTTTCTAAGTGTATATCTAGGCGTTTTCCTAAAGTTGCCATTGAGAAACAATACATGCGCCAAAGTGCAGCTTTTGCAAAGTTACGCATGAAGATGGCAGTGCTGCCTTTTCCCAGGGACCGTGAATGCAGCACATCGTTCGTTTCGTAATCTCATTGGCTATTCAATGCTACAGTTTCCATCGGGATCGGTTCCTATTGGCTGAAGCCATTCAGCGCTGTCGGAGGGGATGTTCCTCATGAGACACAGCCACTCATTCGCTATTGCAGGCGGCAGCCGGGGACAGGGAGCTTGTGATTGGTCGAGTGAGCTGTCAATCGAAAGGTCAGAGGGCAGCGCCATTTTGAAAAGTGAAATAAACATTGTTTTCATGTAAACGCCGGACTTATGAGGAGAAATAAACGGATTTACTGGATATACAATGCGTAATTTCATAAGATGCAGCAGCGGGATGAGGTTATCTACCGGTACAACCGTGTGTTTTGGACTAAATACTTTACTGGATTGGATTTACTGGACTTTTCTGAATGTAACGACATCCAGTTTGTGGGGAAACCCTGTGATCCTGAGCCTGCCCTGACACAAATCGTGAGTTATATCGGCTTTTTACGAACTTTGTTAGCATGTTTATAGTCTGATTCGAGTGTTGCTGTGATGATTATATTTAGGAATGGTCGGCATATCTTTAATCACAAGAGTTTTAGCTTTCCAACGATATGTGGCATGACTATTTCAAGTGACTGGTGACATCCTCTATGACACCTCCCTGTTTAAAACCCCCCCGGGGGCCCGTGGGCGGGCCGTCGGAACGGGAAGAGGTTTGAAAGAGGAAATCAAACTACATTCTCTCATTCTTAATTCATCATCACAGTTATTCCACAGGTTAACACCTCTAACAGAAACACATGGCTGTTTAATATGAGTTCTTATTTGAGGTTTTTTGAAAACGCCTAATCCCCTCTCTGATTTCAAACAGCCTCTGAGTAATATAACAAAGCATATTATTAGCTGTGCTCTGAGTCTCTCCAGATGTTTGGATCAGACTTTATTTCAGAGTGTATCAGGAAACATTTCAGCTGCAGCTGGTTGAACTGCTCCTGAACCAACAGAGTGTTTGACCTGAACAGTCCCAGAGACTGTAGACACCTGTTGAGTGTGGACACACTAACAACAACACAGCAACAAGAATCAAAGCATGTCCACTGCTCAGAGACATTCGTCTCCCAGCGTCTCCAACCAAGGAGGAAATAAGAGACAGAAACCAGGCGGCACCATCAGGTCTCTGTCTGGTCAGATATTGATGATCAATAATCAGCTCAGTCTCTCTGAGATCCTGGTCTTGTCCTGATGAGATGTGTTGTTGTGTTGAGGAGACAGTCAATCACAGTGTGACATCCAGATGTCCTCACTGTCCAGAGGCCTGGAGCTGTCAATCAGAAGACAGTGAGTGTAGTGAACAGTGTAATAATCAGTGTTTGTGGCTGAATGTGTGTGTGATCAAACAGCTGTTTTCAGACTGTGTGTGTGCTGACTCCAGATCAGATGAAGCCACAAAGTGGCTCCTTAATGAAAGTCTCCAGCAGCTGGAGCTTCACTTCCTGTCTGAGTCCATGTGCTCTGAGCTGAGCCTGCTTCTCTCTGCTCTACAGTTTCTCTGCTTCCTCTGGACTCTGACTTCAAGTCCAGTCAAAATGTGTGGACAGGTTTGATGGAGCTCAGGACTGGTCCTGAGGACGGCTGCTTTGTTCCACATGATGTGACTGATCTCAGTGAGTCAGTGTGTTGCAGCTGATCTGTGTGAAGAGCAGAGAAGAACAGAGTCATTGATCATGAGATCCTGATCCGTCCTGTCACTGTGATCAGATGGTTTCTATTAGAGCTCCTTCATCCACTCACTGCTGCTGTGGCTCCTGTGGAAACCTGCTCACAGCCTCATTCTTCAGCTTCCTGGGGAGTTTTCTTCAAACAAACACAAGTTGTGTTCACACTCAGTGTTTCTCACTAAACTCACTGGGTCTCATTCATGAAACGTGAGTAAATCTGTGTGTAGATTTGCACATAAAAGCTCACTCTACTAAAACTCTACTCCGGATTCATGAACGGTGCGGGAAACTCAGATTTGATCGTAAACACGTGTGTAAGTTCATGAATGCCAACCCATCGTAAACTAACAACACGCCCCCGGTGATCAGCAATTAGCATAGATCTCCATACATGAATAGCCATATAAGGAGATCCTGACCACCATATAAGGAGGTAGGTGCATCCTGCTCACCTGCAGCCATGACACAAACGAGGAAAGAGGGCGAGAGAGAAAAAAAGAGAGATCACGGATCAAAGTCATTTTGGGTGAAGTGGAGTCAAGAAAAAATATTTAATTATCTTCTGTTAGTAGTGGTGTGACTGGGACAGGTCAAAGGTGTGGAGGGAAGAAACAGATTTAGTGAATTAAGTAGGCCTATCCTTGGTTGATTAAAGAACCGTTTAAGAAGTAAAGCCAGAATAGTTCGATATGAAACATGAAAAAAAAAAAAAAAAAAACACACAACTACAGAGCTACAGCAGCGACGGGAGGAGGAGGCTCTTCACAGCCTCAGCTGTAGAGGAGCATGGTTGTATCAGCACATGTGTATATATAGGCAGGTTATATTGTTACAGAAGCACCAGCCGTCTGTCACAGCTCCATCCAAACCGGTGCCGACTGCGCTGCTACGCAGGGTGAAGTGTGCGCCCAGCGAGCGTGTAGCAACACAAAAAAGTTTTTTCCGGTTTTATATCAGATTATTTTCATCATAAGATGAAGCCTTGACGTGTTTGTGCGTGTCCGATCCCTAAAACGGCACTCTCTCCAAATATTTCTAATTGTTTGTCATGTTTAAATTACGTGTTTCAAAGGCGTCGGCGTATTTTGAACATGAGAGAGAGTAATACGGATTAAAATTGTAATTTTCAACAGTGACAAGCAGTATTTATTTGCATTCCTACATTTACACAAGCGCTACACACAGTCCGGAGCAGGTGTAGATTTTGTGAGTAGCTACGAAAAAATCAGCACTACTAAAAGATTGATGAATGCGGAAATCACACGTAAATTTGCGCTGCTCAGGGTTTACACGCAAATCCGTGCTGCTCACGTTTCATGAATGAGACCCACTGTGTGTTTCACTGAGCTCTAACAAACGTGTTGAGTGTGTTTCCTTCCTCATCAGACACTGAAACCACACTGCAAAAATTCAAAATCTTACCAAGAATATTTGTCTTATTTCTAGTCAAAATAAATCTAATTATACTTAAAGCAGAAGTAAGCGATCCGGTCGTTTTCGCTAATGCTGCGTTCCAGGCAGGCTTTTGAAATCGTAAATTACAGCTTCAAGTCACAACTTACGACTTTGTAGCGTTTCAGGCAACCCACTCGTGTTTTCCCGACCTGTTTTACCTGTGAAAGTCACTATAACGGCCACTCGTAACTTCTGACCCATGAACTCGTACCAGATCCAACTGGTACGACTTCACAGGTCGGAAAAACACGAGTTACGGGCTGCCTTGAACGCACCATAACAGTCCTCGTCGCTACGTCGCCACATTCACGGCGTCCCTTGGCTGCACACACAGCCCTGCATGCCGTTCTCTCTCCTCATTGGATAAAAACTGTAGGATACGATAAATGTTTTCTCTTCGGCTCAGAGCAGAGCAGAGTGACTGAGAGACCCGTGTTTCAGACCAAACACTCTATGTAAGTGATTGCTGTCGGAAGATAGAACTATTTAAGACTTATATTAACACAAATATATCACTTACTTCTGCTTTAAAATAAGACTCATCACATTTAAAAAGTATCTTATTTTTAGACACTTTTTAATTTTTTCAAGCAAATTTCCCACTTTAAATAAGTAGAAAAATCTGACAGTGGAGCAAGTTTTTCTTTCTTATTACAAGCACAAAAAACTTGCTTTCACTGGCAGATTTTTCTACTTATTTCAAGTGAAAATTTGTTTGAAACAAGTGGAAATGATCTAAAAACAAGTTAATTTTAAGTGATGAGTCTTATTTAAAGTGGAAAGAGATTAGTTTTGACTAGAAATGAGACATTTTGACAAGAAATAAGACAAATATTCTTGAAAAGATTTTGAGTTTTTGCAGTGCATCCACTCTTCACAGCTGCACTCTTCTTCTTTCCTGGTGCATTGTGGGATATCTGGGCTGGTCAGCTCCACCTGTTGTGTCTTCATCTTCTTTGCTGTGACGTGTGTTTGTGCAGCTTGAGAGTCAGAGAGTGAAAGTGTGTGTCTCACACTGCAGTGACATCAGATGGAGAAAAGACATGATGAAGTGTTTCCTCCTCGTCTCCTCCTGCTCTGTATCATCACTAGATAAAGACTCCAGCTCCTTCTTCTCTGTGCTCAGTGTTCATCCAGACATACCAGCCTCCATGTGAACACAGTGATAAAACAGTGTGTGTGTGAGAGCCATGTAATGTCCATGTGTGCATGCTGACAGAGAAGGTGCTGCTCTGACCCCCCTCCTCCTTTCAGGGTGGAGCCTGCTGGAGTCCCATGGTTGACACCAGGTCTGAGGAAGTGTAAGTCTGTTTTTACTTTGATTCATGGAAACGAGGGATGCACATGTTGAACCGTTTAACCGTTAACCGATAACAAGAACTTTGACCGATTAATACTATCAGTTTTTTTATTAGCTCCTTGTCGTCAACTCATGGGGGCGTGTCGACACGTGCAGATTTCCACGTGTCTTCAGTCATATTTTGCGGTAAAAAGTTCCACAGGAGGACTGACAGTATGTGCAGCAGCCCCCATGAAGGAAGATCAGACCATAAATGTAGCTACACAGACATAGATGTGAATCACCTGTAACTACGGCGCTGAAAACAATGAAAGAACTAAATAAAAGAGGAGGCTGATGCAGCTCTCCTGCAGCTCCACAGAGGAGCTCTGCTGCTCCTTCAGTCTGGTGTTTGGCTGCACTTGAATGAATTCATTTATTTAAAACAGGGACAATGCACAAAAAAACATTCATCTTGTAAAACAAGAAGAGATGCTTTGAGCCAGGTTATAGCCACAATTGCTAATTTCCGCCTGTAGTCCCTGGGCAGGTAAAGTGCTAAACAGATACAATATTAAGATTACAAGAAACAAGAAACAAGAGCGCCAAGTCATAAAGTGCACAATAGGGACTAACAGCACATACACTCTCTCTCACTCTCATCACACATTCAAACACATACACATACAATACACAGATAACAGTCATCCTCCTCTAATAACCACACTCATAGCCAGACACACACACACTCACATAATACTCAACAATGTGTGCAAACTTGCTTACTTAGTAACCAGCGCTTTGACCAGCATGAGAATGTATGAGGATTTGTACATAGAATAAGTTGTGTGGGAAGGACATTCCACTGACTCATGGCCACACAGGAAAAAGAAGAGCTGCCAAACTGAGTTCTACGTTGAGGAATACTACACTCACCCTCACCCCTCGTAACAGATCTAGTTAGACGTAAATACAGAGACTGTTGATGAAAAACTGTCCCTGAAGGCAACGTGCATCAGAGGTTTTGCATGAATTTCCCTCTAAAACAACTCTGTGTGGTAACGTTGTGTTATTATCTCATAGCGTCGTGAATGTGCAGCTCACAACTTGTCCACCAGAGCGTTGTGGAGTTGTTGGATTGTGTATTTGATGAGTTTGATGAGGGAAACCAAGAAATCCCATAATGAGCCTCCGTAGCGTAGCTCTGAGCAGCTCACGGCTCTGCTCCGCCGTTCTAAAAACAGCTTGCACCGACAATTAAAGGTAACGAACCTACTGCTATGACTATAGGGATTATGGCAATGGGACAATTTGACAAAATGTTGAACTATCCCTTTAACGGCAAAAAACAAAACAATTGGACCGTCTTAATCTAATCAGTTAATGGTTAATAATCGGTTAACGAGCGTCGGTTATCGGTCAGAAAAGAAATTCAAAATGTGCATCCCTACTGGAAACAAAGCAGCACATTCAACCATCTTCACACTGTCACATCACTGACCTCATGAGTCTTCATCAAACTGTCAATAACTGATCAATGATCAATAACTGCAGCTGTGTCTTGTTCTCTCCATCAGATTCCTGTCCACTCACAATCGACACAAACACAGTGCACACAGAGATCAAACTGTCTGACAACAACAGGAAGGCAACATGTGTGGAGGAGGATCAGTCATATCCTGATCATCCAGACAGATTTGACCGGTATCATCAGCTGCTGTGTTCAACTGGTCTGACTGGTCGCTGCTACTGGGAGGTCGAGAGGAGAGGAAACGTTTATATATCAGTGAGTTACAGAGGAATCAGCAGGAAAGGAGACAGTAGAGACAGTGTGTTTGGATGGAACGATCAGTCCTGGAGTCTGTACTGCTATGATGGTCGTTACATAGTCTATCACAATGACAGAGAGACACCTATCACCTCCTCCTCCTCCTCCACCTCCTCCTCCTCCTCCTCCTCCTCCTCCTCCTCCTCCTCCTCCTCCTCCTCTGTCTCTAACAGAGTAGCAGTGTATGTGGACTGTCCTGCTGGCTCTCTGTCCTTCTACAGAGTCTCCTCTGACTCACTGATCCACCTCTACACCTTCAACACCACCTTCACTCAACCTCTCTATCCTGGGTTTGGACTCTGGTCTGGTTCCTCAGTGAGTCTGTGTTGAGTGAAGCAGAGTCTCCTCCTGTCACAGAAACCTTCTCTCTGTTGAACAGACAGTTCAGTCTCTACACGTCTGTCTCTGTCTCTCACTCACGTCGTCTTCACAGGACAGAGATGAACACAGTTTAATAATGAACTCATCAGCGTCATGGCAACAGAAAAATCACTGGGACCTGAAAAACAAGAAGAAGTTTATGAGAATCACTGAGAAGAGTTTAAAAAACCAACTGATTTAATCCATGAATGTAAATAATCTGATGTGAAATAAACAACAACGTGATTTAATAAAGAACCAGTAAATAAATGAATTAATAAACAAACATTTACATGTCGACTTTTATTACTGGATTTATTTTGAGATTCATTTCCTGGCAGATTTTAATTCATTCATCAAGTTTTGACTAAAATGTCTCTCCATAGGCGTCAACGTCTTCTTCTGAAATTGTTCACTGCTGCCAATGTGTGACTTTTACTTTGAAGGAGAACAGTTCCCGTTTCTAACTCTCCACTTCCTGGTTAATTTCTCATTACAAGTCCAGACACACACACACACACACACACATGAGCATTGTGGGTGTTATGCTGACACAGGTTTTTATCAGAGAATCTAATGTGTGTGTTTATGATTATTGCTGATCATCGATCACATTCAGATCAACAGAGCTGAAACTTTGACTGTGTGTTAGCATGTGTTAGCACAGCTGGGCTAAGCCTAACCCTAATTGATTTTCTAATTAGCTGAGGAGCTGATCCAGGCTCCTCCCCCTCTCGTCACTGCTGGTGTAAAAGAGTTCAAATGCACCTTTATTATTTATTATATTTGGTTTGATTCAACAGTGGACTGACTGTGTTCCCAGTCACGTTGCTCAGACTAGAGCCAGAAACCACTGAACTCTGAAACACAGTGAAGTGAGCCTGCAGTCCAGCCTGGTCATGTGACCTTCTACCTCAGTGGTCCCCAAACTACGGCCCGCGGGCCAGATGCGGCCCGCGTTCAAATTCCAACCGGCCCGCAGCCTCTGTCATCAAAAAAATCAATAATATGCGGCCCGCCAGCACGTACAATTTTTTTTTTGTCTCAGCACCTGGGCGCGTTTATTCCATAGCGGAATGAAATGAAGGGAGTGAAGCCTCTTGTCAGTCATCCAGGATCTTTGTCTCTGTGGGGGGAGGCGGGGCCGCTACCACACACACAGTGCAGCCTGTGAGTCTGTGAGGAACAACGCAAGGTAACGTCAGTGTTGCCAACTTGGCGACTTTCTCCCTAAATCTGGAGACTTTCCAAACCCTCTCATCGACTTTCTTTTTGACAAAAGCCACTAGCGACAAATCTAGCGACTTTTCCGGTGCTGTTACTGTTACAACGCTTCTGGTTTGGAGACTCGGACGTGAAATCACGTCATCACTGCTGTTTCCAACGAGCAGCGGTGCTGCCGTGAGCCCCCCGCCCCCGTTACACCGGCGGTGTCACGGAGCTGTCCCCGCTATGAGACCCGCTCCACGCCGCTGACACCCCCACCACACCCGTCTTAGGCCCAATCCCATTTCACCCCTTGGCCCTACCACTTACCCCTACCCCTCCGTTTTGCGCGTTCACGTGTAGGGGTAGGGGTGTCCCAATCCCCGTTAGGACAGAGGGGTAGGGGGAAGGGGTAGGGCTACATAGCCCTCCAAACGGAGATTTTTCAGAGGCACACTCCAAACGGAGGGGTATGAAAATTTCCCAGAATGCATCTTGCGGCAGCCGGCAGCGGTGGCTGTAAAACGAAAAGCTGTTTTATTTCTCACTGTAGCGCTGTTATTACGTCACTTTATTAAGTTTTAATATTTTTTCTTGCGAGAAAGTAACTATTTAGGTCCCAAATGTGCGGTTAGTTTATCCAAATGACGGCGGGTTAGAAGTTTGCTCCGACGATTTTTCGGAGAAGTGAAGCTCCAGGAGGAGCGGCTCCTCACAGAGGCAGCAGCCGGTCTGCAGCGCTGCTCCGCCGGCCAAATTACGTCCTCGTCCCGGTCCCGCCGGGAGAGAAGGCGGTCGTTAATTAACTTATCCGCGGGTTTTTAGAGGTTTACCACCAGCATGTTAAATTCTTTTCAGCATTTAAATGTTGGTCTCATTGATGAAATCTGACAATTGTGGCAGTAGCATTAGTTTATTTGGATGAAAAGTGAAGCTTCATGTACCAGACAGAGGAGCAGGCAGCGCTGCCTCTGGGCTCTGTGTACAGAAATCACCACATTTACATCAGTAAATAAATGTTTTACAATGAACCGATCAGTCTGCATTAAGTTTTATCTTATTTTATTAAGTTATATGGAACACGCTATTTGATTTCTGGCAAAAGCTCGCCGCATCAGCTTACGTAAAAGCCAGTGAGACTACGTGATGACGTATGTGATTGTTGAAGGGGTGTCCCAATTCGGAGGGGTTGACTTTCTACCCCTACCCCTTGTAGCTCCGTTTCAAGGGGCGAGGGGCAAGGGGTAGGGGTAGGGGTAAAAAAGAGAAATGGGATTGGGCCTTAGAGCGACATACACAGCCTCAGTCACTACTCACCTCATCTACTGTGATGACACGGTCAATATCTATTCAAGTGCAGTTTTGTTGAGACTTGATAAGCAGTGATGTTGCTAGGTACGCGTCCTGCGTCTCTGACGCATTAAAATCTGAAAGGACGCAGTAAACTCACTATCCATGCGTCCCGGGGACGCACCTCATTTTCCCATGAAAAATGATACATTGTTAACAACAACTCGTGTTTAAAATCATGGGAATGACCGGCGGACGGCCATTATCCACCATTTAACCCACACAGCCATAGGTGTTGATATTTCCCCGACCATTGAGCAGCAACGTAACAAGAAGACGTAGCGGCGGTAGTCGGTAGTTTTCTCTCTCTCTCTCTCTCTTTTTTTTTTTTTTTTTTGCCGCCGTAGTGTTTGTTGGAGCGGCGTGGTGCTGCACGTGACGCGCTGACGTTACTGTGTTTACATTTACCACGAGCATTAATTCTCAGTCCGAACCCGTTAAAAAAAAAAAAGCCCGGCCTCACCGAGTCATATTCTCGGTGCGAACCCGGCTCGAACCAGCGCGTCCGGACGGGTTGGACCGTCCATGCTTAGAGCCCAAAACAACAGTCCAGAGAGCCGAGGGACAGAGAGAGACAGCACAGCAACAGGTGTGTGTGTGTGTGTGTGTGTGTGTGTGTGTGTGTGTGTGCTACCTGCTGTAAAGGGGCTCTGCAGCCACAGTTCCTCACTAGACCAGTTCTGAGTTCAGTTTAAGTTTCATACACTCCAGCCATTCTTGCCATTACAATGATAGGAACCTCAGTCAGTACTAAATCTGCTTCTTTTTTTTTTTTTTTTAATTTACTTAAGCAGCTACAAAAAATATTAGACATGTACCACACATCTGGCTGGAAGGTCTCAATGGTTCAAGAACTTTTTTTCCATCATTAAATATTAAAATGGAGCCAAGTAGCCTACTGCATGTTTGTTTTCCTTTTAAATAAGTTCAATATCAAGTGCTAATTCCACCTGCCATAACTGGCTCTCTCTCTCTTGTCTCTCTGGCTCTCAGACAGTGTGTGTGATATTCACAACACACACACTGTAATAATATCTGCACCTATTGATTGACATGCTGTTTTTGAGTTTTTTTTATTAATTGTTTTCTGTTTGTGTATATACTTTTAATATAAAGTGTCAAAATTATGTCATTGTGTGTAATGGCTGCACTGTTGCTGTGTCGCGCTATGGGTCCGTATAATTTCCTGCTTTTTTGTCCTTGGCCAATCACATCCCTGATCACACAGGGACAACATGGAGCTGCCTGTGTGAGTTTTATTAATGTTTACATCAGGTTGAGTTAAACAAATCAGTTTGCTGCTGTGATTTCAGTAAATACAGTAATCATCATAGTGTAGTGGCAGGAAAGACCATTTCATCTGTATCAAATATTGTGTTGGTCAAGAACAAGTTCAACTAGAAAAAGATAGCATTTCCTGCAGAAAATGCGTGTGAATGCTGAAAGCAGCTGAACGCTGTTGCTGAAGCAATGCTGAATGAGCTGAAGAAATTGTTGAATCAATGCTAAATTAGTTGACGAAACTGCTAAAGCAATGTTGAAAAGACTAATGTTAGAGTAGAGTAGAGAGTAGAGTAGAGTAGAGTAGAGTAGAGTAGAGTAGAGGAATACTTTATTCATCCCTAGGAGGGAAAAAGCTGAAACATATAACTTGTAGTGTGAGATGAATGCCTTTTTAAAGGTAAAAAGCAGTAGAAATGCTAAAGGGAGAAGAAAACATTGAAATTCTGCATGTTTAAATGTAATGGTTAAATAGTTGAAATCTGCAGCTAACCTGACAGGAAGGACAACTGATGAACCAGCGCTAACATAGCCGAAGCAATGGCTGAGAATATATTTAAAAGTAGAAGATGTGAGACTTTGTATGAAATGGCTGGAAATTACTTGAATTGTCAAAGAAGAGTTTGAAAAATTCCTGAATTAGGAAAAAAGTTAATGCCTACTGAAATACATTGTAAACTGACAGCAGAAGAACATTGTTGAAGAATATAGATCGACCATTAGCTGAGGAGTAGAACATGTAAACAGCGGGTTTAATGGTGTGAAATGGTTGAGAAGAGCCTCAGTAGTTTAGGATACGTGTAAAACAATGTGTTCAACATGACCAAAATGGGGAAATGTGTATTTTCAGTTTAAATAGCTAAAGAACAAAATTAACAGCAACGAGTCCATTAACTACAACAGAAAGATAGAGAGGTACATACAAAACAGTCTGACAACTGTAGGAAAAGTGTGTGTGTGTGTGTGTGTGTGTGTGTGTGTGTGTGTGTGTGTGTGTGTGTGTGTGTGTGTGTGTGTGTGTGTGTGTGAGGAAGATATACAAAAAGTTCTGACCTGACAACTGTATGAAATGTGTGTGTGTTGGACGTGTGTGTCTGTTTGTGTATGGTTAGTGTGTGTCCATTTGTGTGTGTGTGTTTGTTGTGTGTAATTGTGTGTCTGTTTGTGTGTAATTGTGTAAATTGTGTATGTGTGTGTGTGTGTTGGATGTGTGCGTATGGTGAGTGTATGTCCATTTGTGTGTGTGTGTGTGTGTGTGTCCATTTGTGTGTGTGTGTGTGTGTGTAGTAGTTAGTGTGTGTCCATTTGTGTGTGTGTGTGTGTGTTGGATGTGTATGCATGGTGAGTGTGTGTCCATTTGTGTGTGTGTGTGTGTGTGTGTGTTGGATGTGTGTGTATGGTGAGTGTGTGTCCATTTGTGTGTGTGTGTGTGTGTGTGTGTGTGTGTGTGTGTGTGTGTGTGTGTGTGTGTGTGTGTGTGTGTGTGTGTGTGTGTGTGAGGAAGATATACAAAAAGTTCTGACCTGACAACTGTATGAAATGTGTGTGTGTTGGACGTGTGTGTCTGTTTGTGTATGGTTAGTGTGTGTCCATTTGTGTGTGTGTTTGTTGTGTGTAATTGTGTGTCTGTTTGTGTGTAATTGTGTAAATTGTGTATGTGTGTGTGTGTGTGTGTTGGATGTGTGTGTATGGTGAGTGTGTGTCCATTTGTGTGTATGTGTGTGTGTCCATTTGTGTGTGTGTAGTAGTTAGTGTGTGTCCATTTGTGTGTGTGTGTGTGTTGGATGTGTGTGTGTGTGTGTGTGTGGTAGTTAGTGTGTGTCCATTTGTGTGTGTGTGTGTTGGATATGTGTGTATGGTCAGTGTGTGTCCATGTGTGTGTGTGTGTGTTGGATATGTGTGTATGGTCAGTGTGTGTCCATTTGTGTGTGTGTGACCGACAGACAGTCAGACAGAGAGAATGTGTGTGCGTTGCCATGGTGACGTTACCATGGTGAGGTTGCCATGGTGAGGTTGCCATGGTGAGGTTGCCATGGTGAGGTTACCATGTAACTGTTGGCTGGTGGCTTTAAGGCATGGTGGCAGCTTTAATCATAGGCTTTAACTGCTCTGTGACACCCTCAAACAGATCTAATGTACGACAAATCTGTACTTAGTACGAGCAAAAGGTTTACATTTTCCGAACCATAAGACCTTGCTGAACGCGTCCATGTCACTTTGGTGTTTCTAGAGTAAAAATTGTTGATTGTGACGCAGGTTGGAAACTTTGGGATGTTTAGAAAATCAGCGCCTACACTTGAATGGGAGTCAATGAGAGGAGGAGAGGGAACTGGCCGCACTCAGAGGCTCCGAGTTTAAATTGTGTTCGTCTCTCTGGTTTTTTGAGCACATGAAGAGATCGAGGATGAGCTTGTCTACAAACGTGGCGGAAATTATGTGTGTAGAGTGTAATCTGTGGCCGTGCTGACAGGATAGAGAGAAAAATGTGAGAGGATTTTTAGACCCTCTGTCACTCTACCAACTGCCAACGTCCGAACATTCCGTCCCATTGACTTTCATGTTAAATCTGAATTTTGTCAGAAATTTTAATGATTTTAAAACTATACATATATCTGAAACTGTTGAAGATATCAATAAGCTGAGATATAGCTGAATAGTTGAAAGGTTTGTGAACAGTTTAAAAGTTGAATGAAGTCTGTAGCTGAAAGTATGCTGAAGCTATTAGAGGCTGAATGAAGCAGATGATTTGAAGAGTTTGAAGACTGTTTCAATGTATTCCTATGGGAAAAAAATTAGCAGAAAAAGTTAAATATTTTAAAAAGTATAAATAGTATGAAAGAGAAAAGTCATAGCATAAATGTCCTGAAAAAGCTGCACGTTTTGATATATGAATTGTTGAAATAGCACAAAGTATGAAGGACTAGTTAAACGCAGAAAAAGGGAAGAAGACTCAGAATAATAATAAGTTTAAAGAAATAAAATGGCCGAACAGAATAACAATACTGTGAATGCTTTCAGCATTCACACTAATTAGAGGAAAAATGTTTAGGGTGTTTTTACCGTTCCTAAATGTAAAAATGGGTCACATTGGACCCTCAACATTATTTAAAGGTTAAATAACGTGTTACTTAAACATTTTTCATTGTGCTGTGCTCTAAAAATATACTAACAAATACTAGTGTAGAGTCCTGTATAAGGAATGTTGAGCTTAAACTTAAACTTAAATTTAGGTTCTCAGGAAAATAGCTGCTCATCAGTAAATAGTTAATGAATCGATGTGGTCCATCAACTAACGATTAATGAATTAATCGATAATTTGCATCCCTAGGCCCTAGTTTTTTTTTTAAATTGTGGTATCGAATAAGTATCGAGAATCGTGGAAATTTACAGAAATTCTGGTATTATGTCAACCCTATTGGGGACCCATTGAATTTCCCAGGGACCCACCCAAATCACCACCTGTGGGTCCCGGGGACTCACTACATTGAAAACCTATCAACATCACTGGATAAGCCAATTTATTTATTGTTTTGGTTGTGTGTGGTTTTATATTTGAGTGCATCTTTTCTTAACAGAGACAGGGTCTATTCTTGTTTTTGGTTTGATTTTGCAATTTTTGATTTTTTTAAAATATAATATAGGCTAATATAAAATGTAGGCTAATAATGTTTCAAATTAACCTAGATATGTTTAAGCTTCCTTTTTTCCCAGACATTTATGTCATTTTATGTGGTCTTCAAATATGAAAAGCAGAGTGATTTTGGTAAAAAAAAAAAAAATTATCTATGTGAAGAAATGAAAAGAATTCTATTTGCAATGAAAGTATTAAATAGTTAATTTGCATTTAATGTTAATGGTTCAAAGGATGTCAGCTGAAAGGTCGGCCGACCCGGCCCCCACACATTTTTACTTCACCAAATCTGGCCCTCTTTGCAAAAAGTTTGGGGACCCCTGTTCTACCTGAACACACCACTTTCATATGAGTGTTCATTCATGTTCATGCCCTGACCCCTTGTGGTTGTTAGGTGGCACTGCGTTACATTGATAATACAGTAATATGAACAGGTGAGTGTTAAATGTTCACTGTTTCAGGTCTGAATCTCATCACATAATCCATCATTTATTATCATTTAAAAACATAATTATAAACCAAAGACTAGAAATGAAATCATGTGTCAATTTGTTTTTTGTTTCTTGACTAAATGAAAAATGTATCTCTAATAAACATAAGTCTGTGATTTACTTTCAAACCAAAAGAGAATAAGATATTTTTGATGCCACAATCAAGCAATTCAATTTAATTGCAAATGCGGCCTCTTTGTTTTGTTTTTCTTTTAAAATCTTTTTATAATTATTTATTATGAAACCAGAAACGATATTCATATGGGTGTATCTGATTTTTAATTCTAAACCAAAGACTAGAAACAAAATCATTTGGTCATTTGGTTTTTGTTTCTTAACAGAAAGAAAGAAAATCCAAAAAAAAAAAAAAAAAAAAGAATCTTTATAGTTATTCCTTTTATTTCATTTTATTGAACCTTTATTTATTCAGGTACTCTCATTAAGATATGGTGTCTCATTTGACTGAGACAGTAGCTCAGTGCACACACAGGAAGAGGACATCAAGAGTGGAAAAATCTAAATAAAATCCGAATAAAAGAAACTGTCAAACACCAAAGATGCACCATTTGAAAGTTTTTGTTTTTTCTATTCTGATGCCAAAATGTTTTTTCCATTTTCATTTTGAAACAGCAGATTTACAGGTTTTTTCCTTTATAAAAATAACAAATATGAATTATGTGACGATACCCAGACCATTTCAGTCTTAGAAACTCATCAGCTGTGTAGCCGACCATCTTGGTAACTTAATACACTTAATACTAATAGATTAATACTCAGAGTTGTGTATCAGTGTTGGTGGATGTGACTGTCTCTGACCTTTGTGTAGAGTCTGTGTGAACGCTGCCTGAATCCCTGTAGATCAGCTGTGACACATGGGAAGATGAGCTGGCTGATGAATCCAGGTGGACAGCATGTGATGTAGCAGCAGCAGCTGTGATGAGCCTCTGTCATGAGCCTTCATGGAGCTCACAGGTCGTCAGCATCGATGAAGGAGAAGCTGTTAGTGAAGAAAACTCCAGTCAGACCATGGTGACGCACACTGATGTTTCCACAAGCTGACCTCCTGCTTTTAACAGCTATTTACTGGACTTTTCTTTAAACACTGTCAAAGCTACAGGACAGAGAAGTTCATGCCCTGAACCCTTGTGGTTGTTAGGTGGCACTGCGTTACATTGATAATAATATGAACAGGTTGAGTGTTAAATGTTCACTGTTTCAGGTCTCATCAGATAATCCATCATTTATTATCATTTAAAAACACAAGTGTGTGATTTATTTTAAAACTACAAGAAAATATGACACCATTGATGTCACAATCAAGAAATTAATAAACAATTACAAATGGTGCCTTCTTGGTTTTTGGAAATTCCTGTTATTGTTTTATTTTGAAACCATAAACCAAATTCATGTAGATGTATCTGGTTTTTAATTCTAAACCAAAGACTAGAGACAAAATGATGTGATCAATGTGTTTTTTGTTCTAAAAGAGTTTGAAGTTTTGCTGATTAAACCTCTCGTTTTTGATTTGGCAGAGACAGGAAGAACTCCAGCAGAACCACGGCTCCACAGCAAAGTGGTTTTCAACAATGAAGCTAAACGTTATCTACTAAACACTGATCTGCTAAATCCCAATAAGCACAGAATGACTAATGAGTTTATCAATACAATGTTCAGCATGAGCCTATATCCAAAAACCACTGGACCCAGCAGAATCACAGCCCACTGTGCCGCCTTAATGGGATAGTTCACTCAAAATTCAAATTTCACTCATTATCTCCTCCCCCTCATGTGGACTAAGGGCTGGGAGAAGTTTCAGAGTCCTCCGTGGCTTCTCTGAGTTACATTGAGGCTCTGTGCAGCACTGCATGTCCATATAACGGTTGAGAACGGAGCTCACTTTTCTTCGTCCAAAAAGACACACCAAAAAACATCCAGATACCTCCATGCTGCTCGTCTGTAATGTCCCTCTTGTATTGAAGCCCCGACATGAGAAATTGTTCCGAAAAAAATTAAATAAGTCTATATTTTAAGCTTGTTTGTAGCTGAAGCTCCCAGTGTTGCTCTGCCAGAATCTCGCACGATTTGCTGAGCCGTGAACTGGGTGTCAATGCAAATCACGCGAGATTTGGACGGACCAGGAAGAGCAGTGCTGGGAGCTTCCACTACAAACAAGCTTAAAACATATACTTATTTAATTTTTTTTCGGAACAACAACATGTCATAACTAAATCCTTAAAGTATACCTGCAGCTGTCCCAGCCAAAGCTCTCTCTGATCCTATCACCTCACTAACCTCACTAACACCGTCTGTTACTGTGGTTGTTTTGTTACTGTCTCATTTATGGTTGTCACTGTTTTTACTTTTAGTGTCTCTGTCCTTACATACAGTAACTTGTTGTATGTCACTGTACGTCAAACTAACTGTCATTTTGTGGTATGTCATTGCATTATGTTGGCTTATTGTCTCTATTCTTTCTTCTTTTGTGTCACTGTTGTTGTATGTGCTTTTATTGTTTATATTTTATGTTATTCTCTCCCTCTCCCTTCCCCTTAGGAGGTCTTTCACCTCCTACCAGGCCATTGCCTTAAAGGGATAGTTCAACATTTTGGCAAATTGGCCCATTGCCATAATTGCTATAGTCATAGCAGTAGGTTCGTTACCTTTAATTGTAGGTGTAAGCTATTTTTAGTACAGCGGAGCGCAGCAGCTGGCTGCTCAGAGCTACGCTATGGAGGCTAAGGGAATTTCTTGGTTTCCCTCATCAAACTCATCAAATACAAAATCCCAAAACTCCACAGCGCTTTTGTAGACAAGTTGTGAGCTGCACAACCACCACGCTATGAGATAATGACGGAACGATACGAAACGGAGCCGTTTTCGAGGTAAATTCATAAAAAACCGCTGATGCGCGTTGCGTTCAGGGACAGTTTTTCAGCAAGCAGTCTCCGTATTTACCCTGTATTTACCTCGAAAACGGCTCCGTTTCGTATCGTCCCGTCATTATCTCATAGCGTGGTGGTTGTGCAGGTCACAACTTGTCTACAAAAGCGCTGTGGAGTTTTGGGATGTTGAATTTGATGAGTTTAATGAGGGAAACCAAGAAATTCCATTAGCCTCCATAGCGTAGCTCTGAGCAGCCAGCTGCTGCGCTCCGCCGTACTGAAAATAGCTTACACCTACAATTAAAGGTAATGAACCTACTGCTATGACTATAGCGATTATGGCAATGGGCCAATTTGCCAAAATGTTGAACTATCCCTTTAATAAGAATGTATTCTTAGCAATTCTTGCCTGGTAAAATAAAGGTTTACTACTACTACTACATTACAGACGAGCAGTATGGAGGTATTTGGATGTTTTTTGGTGTGTCTTTTTGTTACGAAGAAAAGTGGTGTCCATTCATAACCATTATATGGACAAATACTGCTGCACGGAGCCCCGCTGTAACTCAGAGAAGCCACGGAGGACTCTGAAACTTCTCCGAGCCCTTAGTCCACATGAGGGGGAGGAGATAATGAGTGAAATTTGAATTCTGGGTGAACTATCCCTTTAACGGAGCACATATTGACCAATGAGACAGAAAACAAGCCAGTGAGTGGACTATGAATCTCTGAGCTCAGTGAGCACCTACCAGTTGTTACAGTTGATGGCAGCGTAGCGGTTCAGTGCTTTCTCATGCGTCGTCGTGTAGTTTCACAGAGGACAAGGACCGTCACTGTCAGACTCCCATCAGACTTTATTTACATCTGCTAATGAAAAGAGGAGAAATAATCTCTGCATCAGGCTTCACAGTCACAGCTCAGGATAACACACACACACACACACACACACACACACTGGAACAAAATAACCTTCACAACACTCTCTGCCTGTTCAACAGTCACGCTGCTAGGATTAGCCACAAGCTAACATGAAGCTATCAAAGTGAGTGAAAAGCTTTTCCGTATCAATGAACTTGTCATGTATCTCACTCAGCATCATCACAGAACATCAGCAGTTGTTGTCTGGAGCAGATCTTCACATGTATGATCAATAAAGTCACCTTTAACCCTCAAATAGAAAGTTAGATTAACGGAGCTCAGTACAAGTCAACCTACCACGAGGCTCCCACAGCAGACTGTTGCCTAGAAACGGGTCAACCCGCGAAGTCTGCAGGGGCTCGTTAGTGTGGCGTTTCAAAATAAGAGCTTCTAACTCATAGATCATAATAAATAAATAGATAAAAAATAAATAAAGTAGTGAACGACTTCATATTGTAACAGGCAGATAAATAATAATAATAAACTAAGTGTAGTGCAGCTTCCATAATAACAGAATTACAGTTAGTGGAATTACTAACTCCTTAACTCTGTTACAGCAGCAAGTACAAGACAAAGCAGCCAGATAAATTAATAAAACACATTACAGCAGAGTGAGGACAGAGGAAAACATCAATGTGTTTAGGAATGACTTGTAAACAGTTTATAATGAAAACCATATTAACAATGTATATGGAACATTTTAAGAATATTCACATCATTATTAAACAAAAAGTGTCCAGTGAAACAACAAAGCAGCAAACTAAAGTAGCCTCTATAGATGGACCATGGATCATGAAGGGATTAGGAAACGCCTGTCAAAAGACAAATACACTCTACAGAGAATTTATTAAACAAAGAACTAAAGAGGCAGAAAATACATGTAAGTATCAGAATAAGTGAACCAATATTATAAAGCTCTGTAGAAAAGAAAACTATAGGACAATATTTAATAACACCAAAAACAACACTAAAGGAATATGGGATATATAAAATGTTATTATCAAAAATGTCTCAACACAATGAAGTTCCCCTCAGTATTTCATTCAGAGTGTCACAGGATATGAAGCTATATGGACCAGGAAAGACTGGGCTCGTAATAGGAGGCTTAGGTGAGTGATAAACACAATGAGGAAATGAAGCCACAAGCTACTATGGAGTTAACATATGCTTTATGAAAAATAAAGATAAAATGAAAATTCAAGACAATAACTGACTTCATGTTCCACGGTTTCTTTCTTTTTGTTCTTCACAAATGACAAATCAAATTGTTCTCTATCACATATGGGAAATGTCCACATGAGAAAAATAATAATAACAAAAATGAGTTTTAATTAATGTTGTTTGAAAGTCTTTGTGGAACAGAGACAGGACTGTTAGTACATAGTCATAACACTCTTCTCTTTATGGCCATACTCACATCACACAATCACACAATTAAACACACTAGTACTCTAATACAATAGTGTAATAATAGAAAACATTTTATTAACTGTACAGGTTTTAGTTCTATAGCCTATCAATTGGAATATTTATTTTTACACATTTTAAAACCATCCTGTAAATTATTTTAGCTTTTTTTCTTCTGCCATGAAATGTGATGATTTTAGCTGTTTTCCACAAATTAAAATACTTTTTGTTTTACTTTTAACCATGAAATATGATTCATTTTCTTTAATCTCTTTTTAACCATTAAACGAATCCTTTAAGTTATCAACTGTGAAACAGTAAAAACACAAATCAAACACTTCAATTTTTAAATTCACAACATTGCTTTTGCTCGTAATGAACATATTTAGCAGGTTCTCCGTCTATAATGCACATTATCAGTGCAAGAAATACACACACACCAACACAATACAGTGAGTTCAGCATCCACACAATATGTCATAGCTCATAACAGCTTATCAATGCCTTAAATCTTCCTTTAATGCACAAACAATAGTAACTGTAGGTCATGTTCATGTTTCTGTGGGGACGATAAGAGCTTTCTGCTGCCTAAAATAAATGAATTTTGAGGTAAACAAACAATATTATTATATTATATATTCATATAATTAGAGCCAATCATCTACTGGGTTACAGTAACATTAAAAAGGACGACATGGATGATGGTTCACAGCTTTAATCAATGTTTTGTAAGTGTTGGAGGAAAACGTGGCAGAAAAACTCCCTGATCCGTTTCCATGTGAGGACTGCAATGATCTCTGATAGGAAGCCCAGCTCCATGTTCCTCACAGCAGCTGAAGAAAATGAAATAGTGGATATTGTTCACTAAAGATTGTAAAAATGTGAAGCAGTGAAACGTCTCTGAAGAATGACACTCCAGGTCATTTTCTTCTTCTTTACAGAGTTCTTCTCACTCTTTACCTCAAAGCAAATCCTCTGTTGATGTGACCATTACCCATAATCCTGTGCCTTTCCTCCTTTGCTCTGTGATGCAGGTGCAGGTTTATGACAGTAGGGGGCGCTGACGTCACATGAGGCAGAATCTCACCTGAACCTGTTGAGCTACACGACACAAAGCTCTGACGTCAGGACGTTGTCGCTCTGCAGCAGGTCAGAAACAGTCAAAATGGCCGCCAGCTGTTTGTCACTGTGAACTGTTGATTATCACAGTTACACAACAAACACACACAAACACATGAGTGTCACATTAAGATTATATTAAACCACTGTGTGTGTGTTTGTCAGATACTTCAGGTGAGGTCAGCAACACCTTCTCACTCACCTGTGACCTCACCTGGTCATTCATAGTGAGTGTTAGCGTCATTAAAATAGGAGCAAGGCAAGGCATCTTTATTTATATAGCGCATTTCATACCAAGGCAACTCAATGTGCTTTACATAAAGACAAAACATTTAGGGAAAAAAAGAGAAGCATGAAAACAGAATAAAAACAAACACTAAAAACAGAGTTAAAAGCAAGAGTAAAAATGTAAAATAAAAGAAAATAGATAAAGTTTTAAGTTCTTAAAAGAGCTCAGCTATAAGCACATGAAAAGAGAAATGTTTCTGATCTCAGTTCTGCTGGTAGTTTGTTCCAGTTGTGTGCAGCATAACAGCTAAATGCTGCTTCACCATGTCTGGTCTGAACTCTGAGCACCACTATCTGACCTGAGTCAGTAGATCTCAGAGCTCTACTGGGTTTATACTCTACTAACATGTCATTCATGAGCAGTCAAACCTCAAACGGTGGAAAACAAGAACATAGTGATGGAAGTATGACAGACAGGTAGCAAGATGGCGTCAGTGACTCACTGCAAAAACTCAACATCTCACCAAGAATATGTGTCTTGTTTCTAGTCAAAACTAATCTCATCATCAATAAGACTCATCACATTAAAAAGTAGCTTGTTTTTAGACACTTTTTACATCTTTCAAGCAGATTTTCACTTGAAATAAGTAGAAAAATCTGATAGTGGCACAAAAAACTTGCTTTCACTGGCAGATTTTTCTACTTATTTCAAGTGACAAATTGTTTGAAACAAATGAAAATGATCTAAAAACAAGTTAATTTTTAGATGATGAGTCTTGTTTTAAGTGGAAAGAGGTTAGTTTTGAGACTAGAAATGAGACATTTTGACAAGTAATAAGACAAATATTCTTGGAAAGATTTTGAGTTTTTGCAGTGACTGCCTACACTGACAACTGAGCTCTCCCCCTGCGACTTGAAAAACAAACAAAATACAAACACTTTTTACTCTGTTTTATAGTTGCTATAGTTGCTCCTCTAGTTGTTTTTAACCGCTCATAGGATTTCTAGTCACTGAATCCTGTTTTTAAGCTGCACTTTGTCCCACACTTTGATACAACTGCGTCTGACAGCGTGGGAAAATCCCTGACAGCTGACAACCAGCTAGCTTACCGGACACCCAACCACCTCACCGGGTCCAGTATTAAGTCTCACCTCCTCTCCCCGTCTAAACAGTCTGCTATTATATGTGCCTCTTCAACGCCGTGGACTCCATCTGGAGGAAGTTTCACCTTTCAAAATAAAGGTGGATTAATTCTTCCTTACCTCTCTGAGGTTCTTCTATGAGAGCTCAGATCTGACTCTGTGCTTTATGTCTTCACTTCATCTCTTGCTGTGTGTATGTGGAGTTTCCATCGCTCACACATTCTCCATCTCTCTGAAACCTTGGAGATCAGTCAGACTTGGTTATAGAGAGCCTAAGTGGAAGCAGAAGTGAAGCTCGCCATGGGACCTCAATTAGGAAAAAAATCTCCATGTAGGTGAACTGGAGTTAAAATTTTATTTCATGATTGTGTCATGAGAAAAATACATGACCTTTTTATGACCATTTTATTTTACAATAGTTTTACAACAAACTGCTGATTTCTCTTCATGAAACAATGATGTTTTAAACAGGTAGAGGTCATATTTTTTTCTCATGGCACAATTCAATCAGATTAGTAATTTTTTGACTCCCGTTCACTTACATGGAGGTTTTTTCCGAATTGAGTTCCCATGGCAACGTTACTTCCTGCTTCCACTTAGGCTCTCTATTTCACTCCAGTGGTTTCCTCCTGATGGATCTACTTGTATTAAACCCCCTGCTGGACCATAAGTGCCATCACAGCACTATTCTAGCTGTTAGACTACCAATAACTGTTCATGATAATAATTATCACCTGATTCATTCAAAGTTCTCCACTGAGTGTTTCATGTCAGTGACAGATAATTGTCATAGTGTCTGGTTCAGTTCACCTTTATGTTAATGTTGTGTGTGTGATAAATGTTCTTTGTTCACTTTGGATTTTATTTCTTGGAGCAAAGTGCAAAGAAGCAGCAGGTAATTAATCCAGATAAGATAACATCATGATGAACAGGTGAGTCACAGTTCAAAGTGTTAAAGTTGACCTTTGACCCAGCGGTTGTGTCGCAGTTTATTTCCCCGTGTGAAGGTAAGGTGAACAGTCTGAATGTTTTCCTCGTTAACACCTGTCGTTACCTGAGTTCTCTGCCCTTCAACTTGTCGTTGTGTTGTTGTTGTGTTGTTGTAATGTGACTGTAGCTGAGTCAGAGCTGTAACTGTAAAGTCTGGACCGACAGAACCGTGTCCTCCATGTTGTGTGGATGTTGTCGGTAGAACCGTGTCCTCCATGTTGTGTGGATGTTGTCGGTAGAAGCGCTGGAATAAGAGCAGAAGCTGTTACTGCCAACAGTTGTTCAATCAACATTTTTCAAGTAGAAATTTTCAATTTTCAGCCTCAAAAACTTTAGATTTCCTTGTTTTCTCTGTTTAATTTGACTGTAAACTGAATATTTTTGTCTCTTTGATTGTTGCTGTGACAAAATGAGACATTTGAAGACGTGGCCTCAGACTGAGAGGAACTTGAACGCATCATTTGTCTGTATTTTGTGACATTTGATGGAGCAGACGATGAATGGATGGACAGAGACAATAAGTGTCAGTGGCAGCTGGAGAGTGAAATGACTGAATGTTGTGATAGTGGAGCTGTGAGGTGAAATAAGTCTTGGCCCAGTTGTTGTGTGTGTAGCTTGTTTGATCCAGTGGTTTTCTACAGGGACGCTGTCCACACAGAGACTGTGTCACATCAACTCAGTGGATCTCAGTCCTTGTGTGTGTCAGTGGATGGAAACAGTGGTCCATGGATCATGTTGCTGGGCTGCAGCTTCATGACGCCATCTAGTGGACTGATAGTAGAATATATTTATTTCAAGTATCAACAAATTACAAACATTTAAGGCACATTTGTGACACAAAAATTGAAAATGTTGAATCAGCTAGCAAGCCAATGAAAAGAAAAAGAAAGGAGAACAACAATGTGAGGCTCTAATTCAAGGAGGGTAAACAAATCCAATATAGAAAAGAGTCTCTGGGCATTTTTGTTTGTCATGTAGTACAAGGACTTTTTGTATATTTTGAGTTCATTCTTCCATCCGTTGATGTGGGGCTTCACCTTGAGGTATTTGCAGCTGTGAATGAAATGTTTTCCAAGCGTAATCAAGCTGTTCACAAAGAAGTCTAATTTTTTTCCCCCTTTAATTGCACTCCAACTTTAATCGACATCCAATTTAACGGGTGCAAAATAATTTGTTTAATAATCAGCTTTGAAACAATATCCAAAATTGTATAACATGTTCACATTCAAAGAAAATATGTTCCACTGTTTCAATGTCACTCTCGCAAAAACCACACAAATTATTATCCCAATTAAATCTTAGATGTGGTTCGATGGATAAATATCATTTAGTATTTTAAATGTGACCTCTTTTGCTTCATGAGGGATTGGATAAGATAAATATCGTTTCTTTATCTTTCTTGCCTCCACAACACTGTAATCTCTTAGAACATATTTTATTTTTAGTTGGTAAGGGTAGTATTGTACAGTCAAAATATTTCGAATGAACTTATCTGAAAATAATTTATTACCAAACTGACTCCCGTCACACATAATGATCTCATTTCCAGAACATTTGAATGCATCACCAGTTGTTGAGTCATTGTTTGATTATTTTATTGTATTCCTTAGTTGAGCACTGAAAGTTATATTTAACACAAAAGTTCTCATGAGTTAGGTAATTGCCTTGATCATCCAATAGATGTGAAACAGCCCAGACTGATGGTAGAAGTAGAGCAGCTGATGGCAGCTTCCTCTTCCTCACTGCTGTGTGACTGCATTCAGCTGACACTGATATGAAGCAGAGGAGAAGAGCCAATCAGTGGAGGAGCAGCTGGAGACATGATGGACATGTGAGCTGCTGTGCAGATGAATGATGTGTGTTTCCTCTGCAGGTGAAGCTACAAAGTGTGTGTGAGCTGATGTGGATGTGAGCTCAGCAGCATGGATCAGTGTGAGGACAGAGAGGAGGGAGCCCCTCCCTCTAAAACCAAGAGCCAGACCACAGGTCAAAGGTCAGAGTTTAAAACAGTCAGAAAGACTTTTCTCTCTAAAAGTCAGTTGTTGTGTTTATTAAAAGATTGAAGATATGTTTCATCAGTTTTTCTCCAACATGCACATTCATCAGTTGTGTTGTTGTTTCAGGATCCAGCAGCAGAAACCAGACTCTCCTGAACCGAGCTGTCTGTCTTTAAAGAGCAACGACTCAAAGGACTGGCCCGTTGACTTTAAAGGAGGACGTGGATCAGCTGATCGGATGTAAGAGACAAAACTACATTTCATGGGTTTTGAGTTTCTATTGAACGTTCTTCCTGTGGAGTCACATTTCAATGATTCTCATTACAAACTGAGTTATAACTCAGACACATGTTCAGTGAATGACTGACAGCATCCCATGCATGTTTCTTTCTGTTATTGCATCCACTGCTGACGCTGCTAAATATAACAGCAGCTTTTTGTTCACTTCCTGCAGCAGTCGCTCCACTTCAGCACTAAAGTTCTTTTTATGTTTGGAGTCCGACGCTCCCTGTAGATTTTTGTTTGGACATTTTACATTTCCTTCTCAACTCACCTTCTCTGGCATTCTTGATTTAACAACACGTTCATGAATCTGACGTAGAGTTTGCATGTTCTCCCCATGCATGTGTGGGTTCTCTCCAGCTTCCTCCCACAGACCAAAGACATGCAGGTTAACTTGTGACTCTAAATTGCCCATAGTTGTGTAAGAATGTGTGTGTGTATATGTTGGCCCTGTGATAGACTGGTGACCTGTCCAGGGTGAACCCCGCCTCCTGCCCAAAGTCAGCTGAGAAAGGCTCCAGCTCACCCTCCACCCTAGTGAGGATGAGCTGGATAGAAGATGATTGAACTTAAAGAGATATTGGTGAATGAGGCCCATTGTTACAAAATGTAGGAAAAGGAACTCATTCACATTTGTAACCCTTAAATAACTTTGCAGAGAATTCTTTTGAAAACCTAAAACTGTCAAACATGAGCTGTGTTGTTTCAGGATCCAGCAGCAGAGACCAGACTCTCCTGAACCCAGCTGTCTGTCTTTAAAGAGCGACCACTCAAAGGACTGGCCCGTTAACTTTAAAGGAGGACGTGGATCAGCTGATCAGATGTAAGCTGTAACTGACAGTCAGACTCAGGTTATTGTAGAAAAGAACCAGTTTGTACGACGTGTTGTTGGACCAGGTCTGAAACCAAAGTGTCTCTGTCTGTTGTGAACGTCCTCAGGGGACATATAAAGTCCATCTTGTATTATCTCTCTGTCCTGATGTTGACTTGACACTGATTCCTCCACAGAGTGGACCAGGAGAGCTCAGAGGTTCCCAGTGGTCAGTCTGCCCAGCAGCATCAAACACACCTGGACTCCATATTTATGGTGAGGACATGTCCAACAGCTGCTGTTACATCTGTTGTGTTCACCATCATCTCCATGCTGCACTTTGACACCAGTGGATTGTCAGTCTGCCCAACATGGATCTGATGTTTGGCTCCATGGTTTTAGTTTGATGCTGTCACTCATAGAGTTTCTGTTCCAGCTGCTGGAGGAGAACATGGTCACTTTTGTCAAGAATGAGCTGAAGAAGATCCACAAGGCTCTGAGTCCAGATTACCCAGAATGCTCAGGGAGTCAGAGGGAGGATGAGGAGGTGTTGGATGGTGAGGATGAAGAGCAGAGGAGGAGCAGCAGAGAGGCATTAGTGAAGATCACAGTGAACTTCCTGAGGAGGATGAAGCAGGAGGAGCTGGCTGAGCGTCTGCAGAGCGGTAAGAGGATTTCTCTAAAGATTCAACATGATGGACAAATGAGAGGTTCACTGACATCAACACACGGAGGGAAACATGTTCATATAGTCGTTTAGAGGAATCAAAATGTTATATTTTTAAAATTAATTTTACTATGTTTTTGTTTGTTCAGGAACTCCTGGTCCAGTTTGTGGACGTAAACTCAAATCTGTCCTGAGGAAGAAGTTCCAGTGTGTGTTTGAGGGGATCTCTAAAGCAGGAAACCCAACCCTTCTGAACCAGATCTACACAGAGCTCTACATCACAGAGGGAGGGGCTGGAGGGGTCAATGAGGAACATGAGGTCAGACAGATTGAAACAGCGTCCAGGAAACCAGACAGACCAGAAACAACCATCAGACAAGAAGACATCTTTAAAGCCCCACATGGAAGAGACCGACCAATCAGAAGAGTGATGACAAAGGGAGTGGCTGGCATTGGGAAAACAGTCTTAACACAGAAGTTCACTCTGGACTGGGCTGAAGAACAAACCAACCAGGACATACACTTCACATTTCCCTTCACCTTCAGAGAGCTGAATGTGCTGAAAGAGAGAAAGTTCAGCTTGGTGGAACTTGTTCATCACTTCTTCTCTGAAACCAAAGCAGCAGGAATCTGCAGGTTTGATCTGTTCCAGGTCGTCTTCATCTTTGACGGTCTGGACGAGTGTCGACTTCCTCTGGACTTCCACAACACTGAGATCCTGACTGATGTGACAGAGTCCACCTCAGTCAACGTGCTGCTGACCAACCTCATCAGGGGGAACCTGCTTCCCTCTGCTCGCCTCTGGATAACCACACGACCTGCAGCAGCCAATCAGATCCCTCCTTACTGTGTTGACATGGTGACAGAGGTCAGAGGGTTCACTGACCCAATGAAGGAGGAGTACTTCAGGAAGAGGTTCAGAGATAAGGAGCAGGCCAGAGAGATCATCTCCCACATCAAGACATCACAAAGCCTCCACATCATGTGCCACATCCCAGTCTTCTGCTGGATCACTGCTACAGTTCTGGAGGAGCTGTTGAAGACCAGAGAGGGAGGAGAGCTGCCCAAGACCCTGACTGAGATGTACATCCACTTCCTGGTGGTTCATCTAAAACTGAAGAAGGTCAAGTATGATGGAGGAGCTGAGACAGATCCACACTGGAGTCCAGAGAGCAGGAAGATGATCGAGTCTCTGGGAAAACTGGCTTTTGAGCAGCTGCAGAAAGGAAACCTGATCTTCTATGAATCAGACCTGACAGATTGTGGCATCGATATCAGAGCAGCCTCAGTGTACTCAGGAGTGTTCACACAGATCTTTAAAGAGGAGAGAGGCCTGTACCAGGACAATGTGTTCTGCTTCGTCCATCTGAGTGTTCAGGAGTTTCTGGCTGCTCTTCATGTCCATCTGACCTTCATCAACTCTGGACTCAGCCTGATGTCACAACAACAAACAACCTCAAAGAAGACTGAAACAACAGGAGTCAAATCTGCAGAGACAAACTTCTACCAGAGTGCTGTGGACGAGGCCTTACAGAGTCCAAATGGACACCTGGACTTGTTCCTCCGCTTCCTCCTGGGTCTTTCACTGGAGACCAATCAGAATCTCCTACGAGGTCTGATGACTCAGACAGGAAGTGCTTCACGGTCCAATCAGGAAACAGTCCAGTATATCAAGAAGAAGATTGAAGAGATTCCCTCTGCAGAGGAAAGCATCAACCTGTTCCACTGTCTGAATGAACTGAATGATCGTTCTCTAGTGGAGAGGATCCAATGGTACCTGAGCTCAGGAAGTCTCTCCATAGATAAACTGTCTCCTGCTCAGTGGTCGGCTCTGGTCTTCATCTTACTGTCATCAGAAGAAGATCTGGACAAGTTTGACCTGAAGAAATACTCTGCTTCAGAGGAGGCTCTTCTGAGGCTACTGCCAGTGGTCAAAGCCTCCAACAAAGCTCTGTAAGTGTAGAGATAGTTGGATTTATTCATCATTACATAAAAACCCTTGTCTTTCAACAGAACAGATAATAAACTCCTTTCTTCTTTAATTCCTCATTATCATCTCTTCAGACTGAGCAGCTGTAACCTCTCAGAGAGAAGCTGTGAAGCTCTGTCCTCAGTCCTCAGCTCCCAGTCCTCTAGTCTGAGACACCTGGACCTGAGTAACAACAACCTGCAGGACTCAGGAGTGAAGCTGCTTTCTGGTGGACTGGTCAGTCCACACTGTAGACTGGAGACTCTGGACCTGAGCAACAACGACCTGCAGGACTCAGGAGTGAAGCTGCTTTCTGGTGGACTGGTCAGTCCACACTGTAGACTGGAGACTCTCAGGTGAGGATCCATCCAGCTGTTTATCTGATGCCACTTGAACACAGCAGCAGGTGTTGACAGAGGGTTCCTGTGTTTTCAGTCTGTCAGGATGTCTGGTCACAGAGGAAGGCTGTGCTTCTCTGGCCTCAGCTCTGAGCTCCAACCCCTCCCATCTGAGAGAGCTGGACCTGAGCTACAACCATCCAGGAGCCTCAGGAGTGAAGCTGCTGTCTGCTGGACTGGAGGATCCAGACTGGAGACTGGACTCTCTCAGGTATGGAGAGGCTGCTGCAGCCACACACACTGTCTGATAGAGGAGGAGGAGCTGGAACATTTTCTATGGCCCCGTTCACACCTGGTCACACCTGGTATTAACATCTGTCTCAGGTGATCCAGGCATTGATGACATCAGATCCCATCACTCAGACCATATCCAGAGGTGGTGTAGGCCACAGTGAAGCTCCGCCCACTCCACTGACGTCCTCTGTCTCAGTCTGACTCGTCCCAACACAGTTTATACTGAAGCCAAAGTCTCAGAGTGTTTCAAACATGAGCTGTGCAGCTTTCATCAGTCACACATTAAGGGTAAAGACCCACGAACCTGAGTGACTGAGGGAGAGACGGACAGCTGTCAGCTGTTCTGTGTGTGAGTGATCAGAGCGGGACACACACCTGGATGTGTGTAGGGGAGGGGCTGTAGCCTATCACAGAACGCTGACACAGTCAGCTATCCAATGAGGATATTCATTCAATCTTTTTTTTTTTTTTTCGAGCACAGATATTGACTCGTATTACTTGTTTAATACTCGTACTCGGCAAAAGTGCTTTATCCGTACCGGGTACTCGTTTCAGCCGAGTATCCGGCTCAACTCTAGTCACAGTGATGAACTACTGGGATCAGGAGTTTCTCCTCATGATGACTTCAGTGTCTCATCATGACTCACTGTGTCATATTCAGGAGAAGAGATGTCAGTGATGAAAAAAGCTGTTGGCAGCTCAGTTCAGTTTAGTTTAGTTTATTTGATTAGCATTTTATCTCCCCCTCTTCTCAACAGATGGAATTCACTTAATACACTCAAATACAAAATACAATGAGGAGTGCTAATCGAAAAGGCTGAAGCTCATGCTTATATGCCTAACCTTTTTACCAAAACGCATGAGAAAAGAGATAAAGAGAGAGAAAAAAACAAAACAAAAAAACAATCAAACCAAAACCAAATTCAACAAGGCAACTTTTAGACTACTGTACCTGGTTTGAGTTATACCATAAGAATTCAGATCAAACAACCATTCAGCTTTCACAACAAATTTGTATATTCTTTTAGTACTTCGGTTTTAAACATATTTTTGAAAGAGGAAATCGAACTACATTCTCTCATTCTTAATTCATCATCACAGTTATTCCACAGGTTAACACCTCTAACAGAAACACATGGCTGTTTAATATGAGTTCTTATTTGAGGTTTTTTGAAAACGCCTAATCCCCTCTCTGATTTCAAACAGCCTCTGAGTAATATAACAAAGCATATTATTAGCTGTGCTCTGAGTCTCTCCAGATATTTGGATCAGACTTTATTTCAGAGTGTATCAGGAAACATTTCAGCTGCAGCTGGTTGAACTGCTCCTGAACCAACAGAGTGTTTGACCTGAACAGTCCCAGAGACTGTAGACACCTGTTGAGTGTGGACACACTAACAACAACACAGCAACAAGAATCAAAGCATGTCCACTGCTCAGAGACATTCGTCTCCCAGCGTCTCCAACCAAGGAGGAAATAAGAGACAGAAACCAGGCGGCACCATCAGGTCTCTGTCTGGTCAGATATTGATGATCAATAATCAGCTCAGTCTCTCTGAGATCCTGGTCTTGTCCTGATGAGATGTGTTGTTGTGTTGAGGAGACAGTCAATCACAGTGTGACATCCAGATGTCCTCACTGTCCAGAGGCCTGGAGCTGTCAATCAGAAGACAGTGAGTGTAGTGAACAGTGTAATAATCAGTGTTTGTGGCTGAATGTGTGTGTGATCAAACAGCTGTTTTCAGACTGTGTGTGTGCTGACTCCAGATCAGATGAAGCCACAAAGTGGCTCCTTAATGAAAGTCTCCAGCAGCTGGAGCTTCACTTCCTGTCTGAGTCCATGTGCTCTGAGCTGAGCCTGCTTCTCTCTGCTCTACAGTTTCTCTGCTTCCTCTGGACTCTGACTTCAAGTCCAGTCAAAATGTGTGGACAGGTTTGATGGAGCTCAGGACTGGTCCTGAGGACGGCTGCTTTATTCCACATGATGTGACTGATCTCAGTCAGTACGTTTACATGACACTTGAAAAAACCGAATTATTGCCTTAATCCGACTATAACTGGACAACTGAAGTGCATGTAAACACCTTAGTCCAACTGAAATCGGAGTTGAGAACTCCGATTAAGACACCCAGATAATGTGATTGGAATTCGATTTTCTCCTTAGTCGGAGTATAACTGGACAATGCATGTGCCACAACCGTAGAGACGGCACAAAGTGGAGCAGAGAAGCCGCCCGAACCCCGCAAAGTAAAGAAAAAAAAACCCAACGTCAGCGCAGATTCAATGCACTTCACACAGCGCCACCAGCAAGAGTGTTTTATTAGAGAGAGAGAGAGAGAGAGAGAGGGGGGGGGAGAGAAAGGAAGCCCGTATCCTATTCTCAGTGCGAATCCAGCCCAGACTGGTGCGTCTGGTCGGGAACTGCAGTTGAGAATTTATTATTAAGCTACTAAGTTGTTTATATTCAGTTTTTTACGAGGTGACAGAAAAGTCAACAGGACAGGCGGCGTATTAACCCACTGAAACAACGGGTGACGGTGCATGAGGGGGCGGACCCCTTCAGTTATTAGATTTTCTCAGTTGCATGTATATTGAGACAAGGATAGAAGTCCGACTTGACGCCAAAATCGAATTTTGAGCATAGCTCGATTAAGCTCTGCATGTGAACGTACTGAGTGAGTGTTGCAGCTGATCTGTGTGAAGAGCAGAGAAGAACAGAGTCACTGATCATGAGATCCTGATCCGTCCTGTCACTGTGACCAGATGGTTTCTATTAGAGCTCCTTCATCCACTCACTGCTGCTGTGGCTCCTGTGGAAACCTGCTCACAGCCTCATTCTTCAGCTTCCTGGGGAGTTTTCTTCAAACAAACACAAGTTGTGTTCACACTCAGTGTTTCTCACTAAACTCACTGTGTGTTTCACTGAGCTCTAACAAACGTGTTGAGTGTGTTTCCTTCCTCATCAAACACTGAAACCACACTGCAAAAATTCAAAATCTTACCAAGAATATTTGTCTTATTTCTAGTCAAAATGTCATTTCTAGTCAAAATGTCATTTCTAGTCAAAATAAATCTAATTATACTTAAAATAAGACTCATCACATTTAAAAAGTAGCTTGTTTTTAGACACTTTTTATTTTTTTCAAGCAAATTTTCCACTTTAAATAAGTGGAAAAATCTGACAGTGGAGCAAGTTTTTCTTTCTTATTACAAGCACAAAAAACTTGCTTTCACTGGCAGATTTTTCTACTTATTTCAAGTGAAAATTTGTTTGAAACAAGTGAAAATGATCTAGAAACAAGTTGATTTCAGGTGATGAGTCTTATTTAAAGTGGAAAGAGATTAGTTTTGACTAGAAATGAGACATTTTGACAAGAAATAAGACAAATATTCTTGGAAATATTTTGAGTTTTTGCAGTGCATCCACTGTTCACAGCTGCACTCTTCTTCTTTCCTGGTGCATTGTGGGATATCTGGGCTGCTCAGCTCCACCTGTTGTGTCTTCATCTTCTTTGCTGTGACGTGTGTTTGTGCAGCTTGAGAGTCAGAGAGTGAAAGTGTGTGTCTCACACTGCAGTGACATCACATGGAGAAAAGACATGATGAAGTGTTTCCTCCTCGTCTCCTCCTGCTCTGTATCATCACTAGATAAAGACTCCAGCTCCTTCTTCTCTGTGCTCAGTGTTCATCCATACATACCAGCCTCCATGTGAACACAGTGATAAAACAGTGTGTGTGTGAGAGCCATGTAATGTCCATGTGTGCATGCTGACAGAGAAGGTGCTGCTCTGACCCCCCTCCTCCTTTCAGGGTGGAGCCTGCTGGAGTCCCATGGTTGACACCAGGTCTGAGGAAGTGTAAGTCTGTTTTTACTTTGATTCATGGAAACGAGGGATGCACATGTTGAACCGTTTAACCGTTAACCGATAACAAGAACTTTGACCGATTAATACTATCAGTTTTTTATTTATTTATTAGCCCCTTGTCGTCAACTCATGGGGGCGTGTCGACACGTGCAGATTTCCACGTGCCTTCAATCATATTTAGCGGTAAAAAGTTCCACAGGAGGACTGACAGTATGTGCAGCAGCCCCCGTGAAGGAAGGTCAGACCATAAATGTAGCTACACAGACATAGATGTGAATCACCGTAACAACGGCGCTGAAAAACAATGAAAACACTAAATAAAAGAGGAGGCTGATGCAGCTCTCCTGCAGCTCCACAGAGGAGCTCTGCTGCTCCTTCAGTCTGGTGTTTGGCTGCACTTTGTAACTAAAACAGTTCTACACTGGACGATCTAACCTCCATATGAGAGATCAGCTGAGACAGAGCAGAGTGGATGTGGCACTGATCAGCTGTCACAGCGCACGTGTGTATTTAAAGGGATAGTTCAACATTTAGTCAAATTGACCAATTGCCATAATCCCTATAGTCATAGCAGTAGGTTCGTTACCTTTAATTGTTCGTGCAAGCTATTTTTAGAACGGCGGAGCAGAGCCGTGAGCTGCTCAGAGCTACGCTACGGAGGCTCATTATGGGATTTCTTGGTTTCCCTCATCAAACTCATCAAATACACAATCCAACAACTCCACAACGCTCTGGTGGACAAGTTGTGACCTGCACATTCACCACGCTATGAGATAATAACACAACGTTACCACACAGAGTTGTTTTAGAACCCTGAGCAGCTCACGGCTCTGCTCCGCCGTTCTAAAAATAGTTTGCACCGGCAATTAAAGGTAACAAACCTACTGCTATGACTATAGGGATTATGGCAATGGGCCAATTTGACTAAATGTTGAACTGTCCCTTTAATGGCTAATCTTATCGGTTAACGGTTAATAATCGGTTAACGAGCGTCGGTTATCGGTCAGAAAAGAAATTCAAAATGTGCATCCCTACTGGAAACAAAGCAGCACATTCAACCATCTTCACACTGTCACATCACTGACCTCATGAGTCTTCATCAAACTGTCAATAACTGATCAATGATCAATAACTGCAGCTGTGTCTTGTTCTCTCCATCAGATTCCTGTCCACTCACAATCGACACAAACACAGTGAACACAAAGATCAAACTGTCTGACAACAACAGGAAGGCAACATGGGTGAAGGAGGATCAGTCATATCCTGATCATCCAGACAGATTTGACACTAAACCTCAGCTGCTGTGTTCAACTGGTCTGACTGGTCGCTGCTACTGGGAGGTCGAGAGGAGAGGAAACGTTTATATATCAGTGAGTTACAGAGGAATCAGCAGGAAAGGAAACAGTAGAGACTGTGTGTTTGGAGGGAACGATCAGTCCTGGAGTCTGGACTGCTATGGTGGTCGTTACAGAGTCTGGCACAATCACAGAGAGACACCTATCACCACCTCCTCCTCCTCCTCCTCCTCCTCCTCTGTCTCTAACAGAGTAGCAGTGTATGTGGACTGTCCTGCTGGCTCTCTGTCCTTCTACAGAGTCTCCTCTGACTCACTGATCCACCTCTACACCTTCAACACCACCTTCACTCAACCTCTGTATCCTGGGTTTAGACTCTGCTATCCTGGTTCCTCAGTGAGTCTGTGTTGAGTGAAGCAGAGTCTCCTCCTGTCACAGAAACCTTCTCTCTGTTGAACAGACAGTTCAGTCTCTACACGTCTGTCTCTGTCTCTCACTCACGTCGTCTTCACAGGACAGAGATGAACACAGTTTAATAATGAACTCATCAGCGTCATGGCAACAGAAAAATCACTGGGACCTGAAAAACAAGAAGAAGTTTATGAGAATCACTGAGAAGAGTTTAAAAAACCAACTGATTTAATCCATGAATGTAAATAATCTGATGTGAAATAAACAACAACGTGATTTAAAAAAGAATCAGTAAATAAATGAATTAATAAACAAACATATACATTTATCTCATAATTTTATTTTCCTTTTACCTGTGAGAGGACATTTTGCTTTCTTTTTGTCCCTCCTGAGCCCCCGTAGTCCTCCAGGTTTCTGTAGCCCCTCCCTTCTTCCCCTCACAGAAATGTTTTCTATGCCTGAGGGTGAGTTCATATTCTTGTTGTTTTCCATGTAAATGTGGTTTTAAGTCACTGAATGTGTGAAGAAAAATGTGCACAGAGAATGTAAATATGTTTATCAGTTGTTTTTCTCTAGTTTTTAAGTTCGGAGCAAGTTCTGCAGGCTATTTTGTGTTGCAGATGTCGGCGCCACTCGGCTGCCTCGTTTTAACCCTTACATACTGTTTAAATTTGATACCTTCACAGTATGGTTCGGGTCAATTTTGACCCGGACCAAGAATTCCCTCATAGTAAGTGTCTATATTGAATTTTAAACTACAGATCTATTTAGAATGTTTAAATAGCCTATGACACATAAATTAATGTATGATTAAGTGTTAAAAAAAAAATTCAGAGAGCAGGGAGAGTGCATTTTTAAAGTTTTACAACACTCGTTTTTGGAGATAAACTTCTACTATTACACAGTATTACATCCTGTTCTACATAAGACATAAACACATAAAAGCCACAATGATTTAAATATATTTCATTGAATTTTAAAATGGCATGAACATTGTGGAACTGTTGGAATTCATAATATGACCATGTTTAACCATTGCGACCATTAGGTGCTATATGTTATAAGCTAAATGCTATATCATAAGAAATAATAATTATCAATATTAATTCAACATTTACCAGTTAGAACACAAAAACATTAAATAATAAAATGCTTATTATAAAAAAAAATGCACTCTCTCTGCTTTATATGTAATATGGTTTTCTTCAGCATTGTCTTGCTGCTCTGACACATCCTCCACCAAATCACTATCAACCTCCTCCTTTTGGAAGATCAGATAAAGGGCCTGTTGTACCAAGTCTTGCTGCCACGATGTCAGTCACTGAAATGGCAGCTCAGGAACCTCTATGTCATGACCCCCCACCACCACCCTCCCAACGCAAATTGATTCAAATTTGTTACTTTATAGATTATTTTATTACATTGCAGGTGCAGGTGCTTGCAGGTGCAGATCTCGTGTCTGTGTCAAGGCACCCCTTGACCTCAGATGACCTCTGTTCCCTTTGTGCACCATATATGATCACTACTATGCTGTTTTACTATTTCACTGTTTTGAGGTTCCCCCATGCCCCCTCAAAGACCAGCAGGTGTCTGTCTCTGTGGGAACCTGGGCAAATGTGGTGGGAACACAGGCAGTTCTCGTGACAGTGTCGAGGTCCCCCTTGAACTCTGTTTCTGTCACCACTGTCCCATAAATTATACACACAAACATGGCCTGTACAGTTCCACAGTTTCAAGATTCCCTAAAACCACAATTTTCCTTGATTTGACCCACACTGGTGGATCTAAAATCCATCTAAACAGATACGGGTCAAATTTGACCCGAAACAGCCTCAGTGTTTAAAAATTTGTAGCACCTGTTCAAAAGTATACAATTTAAAAATATTTTCATTTTTGTGTATTTTGGGTCACTTTAGGAAAAGTCATAAAATTTCAGTCTAAAAGAATGATGTTTAGGGTATTTATTCTGCTGTCAAATGTCAAAACGGGTCAAATTTGACCCGAACAGTATGTAAGGGTTAAGATACATAACATTACAGAGACTAACGAGTGTCATTCTGTATGTTTAGGCGTGAGCCAAAAAGACGGATGACAACATTTTGTGTATAAACCGTCGCCCGCAGGTTTGTGGTTTTATTTTATTTTTAACTGTTTTGAACGTAGCAAATGCTGTGTGTTTTTGTTTTGCCACAGGATGGCGCTCCCCATTCATTCAATACACACCCCATGTTTTACAGTTTATGTTTTTGTAATTTCCTTTTAAAGTATTAGAGGAAAATGCGTAACAGACAGAAATGTTTACAATGGCTGAGGGCGTGAGCCAAAAAGACGGATGACGACATTTTGTGTATGAACCGTCGACCGCAGGTTGGAGTAAAATAAAGCTGTAAATCCTTGTCCTCCTCCTAATGCTGAGTCGATCCACCATGGTTACACTGGTCATTTGACCACGTGCAGTCGGAAGCTCCTATTTGTGTCATAAACACAGGAATATCAACTCTTGACTTGCTTGAAGTAAATAAACTTCTGGGTGCATGTTTGAGTCGCCATCTGACGCCGTCTGTGGCTTTGAGGGATGTAAACAGCCTAAGCAGCAGAATTTCAATCTTCTGCCATTCATCGCTGCCGTGGCGATGCAGGGACAGACACAACTACCGCAAAGCAGGAGACATTAACCTGAAAATTTTCACATTCCTTCTTTTAGACCTAAAATGTTAGGAAAATACAGTCCCAAGTTGAATTTGCCCGGAATTGTCCTTTAAACGGAGTCAAATGTCGCTAGTGGCTACATTTGAAATGCAGTCATGTGACAGAACCTCTGTTGGAAGTGTCACCATCAAAACATCAACAAACAGATCACATGTTGGATCGATAAGAATCCCCCAATCCCCCATTGTGGCCACTCTATACATGGAAATGGTAGAACACAAGGCCCTAAACTCTTACAAAGGAACGCCTCCAAGCCATTGGTTCAGGTATGTGGATGACACATTGGTGAAGATCAAAACCCAAGATGTACAGCCTTTCACTGAACACATCAACTCAGTGGACAAAAACATCAAGTTCACTAGAGAAGATGTCAAAGAGAACCGTTTTTGGACTGTGACGTTTGTTATTTCGCTGCTAATTGTCTATATGCAAACACTTTTACACATGCTAACACAGAGCAATACTGACACACTTATTGCTGTTTTAACCACTTCTTCTGGTCTTTCTTTTTTACACACAACTCAACCAGTTACATAGCGCAAGCGCCACCTACAGGCGACTATTCACATAGCGCAAACATAGTCTCATACATAACATTTCCTCCCCACTCCGATATGTTGTCAATAAACACAAAATATATTTTTCTTTAACACAACATAATATTTGCTCTTTTTTTCTTTCTTTTTTTTTTTTACTTAGCTCCACAATCATGAAACTTTTTTTTTTTACTTCAAATAACATGGAAGTTATTCAACTTGTAAATTGTATGTTGAAAACAATTTCAAAGGAGGTTAAATCGAAAGCAACTGGACTTAGTTATTTGTCTAGGAAGATTGTTTGCTTTCGATTTAACCTCCTTTGAAATACTATGACCTGGACAAATGAGAATATGCACCGGCTTGTTGAAAACAATATTTCTCAGAACTCAACATTACATCTTTATCTGAACTATGCAATGTATTCACTCATTACGATAACGAACTGGAGGTTTAGTGATTTTATGTGGTTTTATGTGGTGAAGCCAAAGACACATTTCCACACTGTGGACAATAAAGGAAAGATTAAGATAAAAAAGTTTATCATACTTACCTCTAATCCAGACAGTAGCATATAACTGTGGAGAACAGTGAAAAACAGACTGAAGTCTACACAATCATACAGGAAATACGTAGAACTGTTAGCAGACCAACTGTGTGAATATATACATGTCAACATAAAGAGGTTTAGAACGTGGCTCTCGTACTAATTTCATCTGACGAGTTGTAGTCCGTTATATACAATATTCACCTGTTAGTAACAATGGAAACAGTTTCAACTAAACACTGATTCCTGATTATGATTCAAACAAATGAAGCACAACATCAGTGACTGTAGGTTTAAGATATTGTAGCGACCCCGCAGTAATGTTATGATATTTAAGTTCTGTGAATTCTGACTGACTGTGAATGTGTATGGTACGGGGGGGGCCGGGGTGAGTGTGAGGAAGACAGCTGTGTGTGTGTGTCTGTGTGTAGGTGAGTGAGTGAGGAGGAGCAGAGGAAGAAGTGAGAGCTGTCAGATAAGTTTGTGTTATGTAGTTACGTCGGGTCGGACGCTACAATATCAATAAAAACGTGTGCTTAACATAGGCGTGAAATAGCCGCAAAGCGGAGCCAGTTTCCTTTCGGCCCCGTTAACAGATTGTGCCAGATGCGCCAGAGCGCGCACCTCTGTGCCAGGCTCGCGCTCTGCAGCGATTTGTGTTCATTCATCTTAACAGAGCGCGCGAGGGATTAATACACACAATCACACAGGCTACACACACATACGGGCTACACAGGATACACATACCCACAAACACACAGCTGAGGGGCTGAGGCGCAGCATGGAGAAATGCGCATCTGGTGGCGTGCCCCCAGTGGGTGCTCAACCTGGTCAGTGGGTGCTCGTGCCCCGGAATGCGGGACAGGAGAAGACACAAAATCAATGCATCTCTATTACTGTGCGGGCATAAATTCTCAGAGTTTTGCAGGTGCGGGCGGGAGTGGACATGCACATTGCGGGAGCGGGCGGTAATGGTCAGAAATTCAGCGGGAGCGGGCAGGAGCGGGATGAAGAAAACAGTCCCGCGCAGGACTCTAGTTCAAAGCCCCATGTGGTTCCTGTCAAAGTCTCATTACTCATCCATTTAATCCACTAGCATAGCATTAATGAACACGCAGCATCAAATCCAGAACGCCGTTGGCTCAGCCCAGAGGCATGATGGGAGTTCCACTACTGCCATATTCAGTGGGCCACATAACACGGAGGTCAGCCCGAAAGTCAGAAGCTTTTTCAGGGAATGTGACAGGCGAGCAGCTCTGATAGTTGTTGTAATAAAAACTCTTATAATCTCTGACATGCACGCTGCTCTGCAACAGACTCTACTGTGCATCATTAATAGTAGTGAATAGTGAACTCACCTCTCTCTGCTGCTCTGTGGGCTCCTTACATCCTTTGTTGCAGCCGTGTGGCTCGGCAGATCAAACGTCCTGTCGTCACGGCGATATATGATACTAGTCATAGTGTTTGATTGAAGGTGATTGGCTGGCTCCTACCTTAACCCATAAGCTTCTCCTGTAACTACTATACTCATGTAGTGTGTAGGTTACAGTTCTTATGGTTCTTCAACAGTGGACTGACTGTGTTCCCAGTCATGTTGCTCAGACTAGAGCCAGAAACTCTGAAACACAGTGAAGTGAGCCTGCAGTCCAGCCTGGTCATGTGACCTTCTACCTGAACACACCACTTTCATATGAGTCTTCATTCATGTTCATGCCCTGACCCCTTGTGGTTGTTAGGTGGCACTGCGTTACATTGATAATAATATGAACAGGTGAGTGTTAAATGTTCACTGTTTCAGGTCTGAATCTCATCACATAATCCATAATTTATTATCATTTAAAAACATCATTATAAACCAAAGACTAGAAATTAAGTCATGTGTCAATTTGTTTTTTGTTTCTTGACTAAATGAAAAATGTATCTTTAATAAACATAAGTCTGTGATTTACTTTCAAACCAAAAGAGAATAAGATATTTTTGATGCCACAATCAAGCGATGAAATTCAATTGCAAATGCGGCCTCTTTGTTTTGTTTTTCTTTTAAAATCTTTTTTATAATTATTTATTATGAAACCAGAAACGATATTCATATGGGTGTATCTGATTTTTAATTCTAAACCAAAGACTTGAAACAAAATCATTTGGTCAATTTGGTTTTTGTTTCTTAACAGAAAGAAAGAAAATCCAAAAAAAGGAGAAAAAAAAGAGTCTTTATAATTATTCCTTTCATTTCATTTCATTTTTTATTGAACCTTTATTTATTCAGGTACTCTCATTAAGATATGGTGTCTCATTTGCATTCTCATTTGCTGAGACAGTAGCTCAGTGCACAGACAGGAAGAGGACATCAAGAGTGGAAAAATCTAACTAAAAGCCGTGCACCATTTTTTGTTTTTTTGTTCTGATGCCAAAAGGTTTTTTCCATTTTCATTTTGAAACATCAGATTTACAGGTTTTTTCCTTTATAAAAATAACAAATATGAATTATCTGATGATACCCAGACCATTTCAGTCTTAGAAACCCATCAGCTGTGTAGCCGACCATCTTGGTAACTTAATAAACTTAATACTAATAGATTAATACTCAGAGTTGTGTATCAGTCCTGGTGGATGTGACGGTCTCTGACCTTTGTGTAGAGTCTGTGTGAACGCTGCCTGAATCCCTGTAGATCAGCTGTGACACATGGGAAGATGTGCTGGCTGATGAATCCAGGTGGACAGCATGTGATGTAGCAGCAGCAGCTGTGATGAGCCTCTGTCATGAGCCTTCATGGAGCTCACAGGTCGTCAGCATCGATGAAGGAGAAGCTGTTAGTGAAGAAAACTGCAGTCAGACCATGGTGAAGCACACTGATGTTTCCACAAGCTGACCTCCTGCTTTTAACAGCTATTTACTGGACTTTTCTTTAAACACTGTCAAAGCTACAGGACAGATAAGTTCATGCCCTGACCCCTTGTGGTTGTTAGGTGGCACTGCGTTACATTGATGATAATATGAACAGGTGAGTGTTAAATGTTCACTGTTTCAGGTCTCATCAGATAATCCATCATTTATTATAATTTAAAAACACAAGTGTGTGATTTATTTTAAAACTACAAGAAAATATGACACCATTGATGTCACAATCAAGAAATTAATAAACAATTACAAATGGTGCCTTTTTGGTTTTTGGAAATTCCTGTTATTGTTATTTTATTTTGAAACCAGAAACCAAATTCATGTAGATGTATCTGGTTTTTAATTTTAAACCAAAGACTAGAGACAAAATTATGTGATCAATGTGTTTTTTGTTCTAAAAGAGTTTGAAGTTTTGCTGATTAAACCTCTCGTTTTTGATTTGGCAGAGACAGGAAGAACTCCAGCAGAACCACGGCTCCACAGCAAAGTGGTTTTCAACAATGAAGCTAAACGTTATCTACTAAACACTGATCTGCTAAATCCCAATAAGCACAGAATGACTGATGAGTTTATCAATACAATGTTCAGCATGAGCCTATATCCAAAAACCACTGGACCCAGCAGAATCACAGCCCATTGTGCCGCCTTAATGGGATAGTTCACCCAAAATTCAAATTTCACTCATTATCTCCTCCCCCTCATGTGGACTAAGGGCTGGGAGAAGTTTCAGAGTCCTCCGTGGCTTCTCTGAGTTACAGCGGGGCTCTGTGCAGCACTGCATGTCCATATAACGGTTGAGAACGGAGCTCACTTTTCTTCGTCCAAAAAGACACACCAAAAAACATCCAGATACCTCCATACTGCTCGTCTGTAATGTCCCTCTTGTATTGAAGCCCCGACATGAGAAATTGTTCCGAAAAAAATTTAATAAGTCTATATTTTAAGCTTGTTTGTAGCTGAAGCTCCCAGTGTTGCTCTGCCAGAATCTCGCACGATTTGCTGAGCCGTGAACTGGGTGTCAATGCAAATCACGCGAGATTTGGACGGACCAGGAAGAGCAGTGCTGGGAGCTTCCACTACAAACAAGCTTAAAACATATACTTATTTAATTTTTTTTCGGAACAACAACATGTCATAACTAAATCCTTAAAGTATACCTGCAGCTGTCCCAGCCAAAGCTCTCTCTGATCCTATCACCTCACTAACCTCACTAACACCGTCTGTTACTGTGGTTGTTTTGTTACTGTCTCATTTATGGTTGTCTAGTATCACTGTTTTTACTTTTAGTGTCTCTGTCCTTACATACAGTAACTTGTTGTATGTCACTGTACGTCAAACTAACTGTCATTTTGTGGTATGTCATTGCATTATGTTGGCTTATTGTCTCTATTCTTTCTTCTTTTGTGTCACTGTTGTTGTATGTGCTTTTATTGTTTATATTTTATGTTATTCTCCCCCTCTCCCTTGCCCCTTAGGAGGTCTTTCACCTCCTACCAGGCCATTGCCTTAATAAGAATGTATTCTTAGCAATTCTTGCCTGGTAAAATAAAGGTTTACTACTACTACTACATTACAGACGAGCAGTATGGAGGTATTTGGATGTTTTTTGGTGTGTATTTTTGTTACGAAGAAAAGTGGTGTCCATTCATAACCATTATATGGACAAATACTGCTGCACGGAGCCCCGCTGTAACTCAGAGAAGCCACGGAGGACTCTGAAACTTCTCCCAGCCCTTAGTCGACATGAGGGGGAGTAGATAATGAGTGAAATTTGAATTCTGGGTGAACTATCCCTTTAACGGACCACATATTGACCAATGAGACAGAAAACAAGCCAGTGAGTGGACTATGAATCTCTGAGCTCAGTGAGCACCTACCAGTTGTTACAGTTGATGGCAGCGTAGCGGTTCAGTGCTTTCTCATGCGTCGTCGTGTAGTTTCACAGAGGACAAGGACCGTCACTGTCAGACTCCCATCAGACTTTATTTACATCTGCTAATGAAAAGAGGAGAAATAATCTCTGCATCAGGCTTCACAGTCACAGCTCAGGATAACACACACACACAAAATAACCTTCACAACACTCTCTGCCTGTTCAACAGTCACGCTGCTAGGATTAGCCACAAGCTAACATGAAGCTATCAAAGTGAGTGAAAAGCTTTTCCGTATCGATGAACTTGTCATGTCTCTCACTCAGCATCATCACAGAACATCAGCAGTTGTTGTCTGGAGCAGATCTTCACATGTATGATCAATAAAGTCACCTTTAACCCTCAAATAGAAAGTTATATTAACGGAGCTCAGTACAAGTCAACCTACCACCAGACTCCCACAGCAGACTGTTGCCTAGAAACGGGTCAACCCGCCAAGTCTGCAGGGGCTCGTTAGTGTGGCCTTTCAAAATAAGAGCTTCTAACTCATAGATCATAATACATAAATAAAGGAGTGAACGACTTCATATTGTAACAGGCAGATAAATAATAATAATAAACTAAGTGTAGTGCAGCTTCCATAATAACAGAATTACAGTTAGTGGAATTACTAACTCCTTAACTCTGTTACAGCAGCAAGTACAAGACAAAGCAGCCAGATAAATAAATAAAACACATTACAGCAGAGTGAGGACAGAGGAAAGCATCAATGTGTTTAGGAATGACTTGTAAACAGTTCATAATGAAAACGATATTGACAATGTATATGGAACATTTTAAGAATATTCACATCATTATTAAACAAAAAGTGTCCAGTGAAACAACAAAGCAGCAAACTAAAGTAGCCTCTCTAGATGGACCATGGATCATGAAGGGATTAGGAAACGCCTGTCAAAAGACAAATACACTCTACAGAGAATTTATTAAACAAAGAACTAAAGAGGCAGAAAATACATGTAAGTATCAGAATAAGTGAACCAATACTATAAAGCTCTGTAGAATATGACAATATTTAATAACACCAAAAACAACACTAAAGGAATATGGGATATATAAAATGTTATTATCAAAAATGTCTCAACACAATGAAGTTCCCCTCAGTATTTCATTCAGAGTGTCACAGGATATGAAGCTATATGGACCAGGAAAGACTGGGCTCGTAATAGGAGGGTTAGGTGAGTGATAAACACAATGAGGAAATTAAGTCACAAGCTACTATGGAGTTAACATATGCTTTATGAAAAATAAAATAAAATGAAAATTCAGCACAATAACTGACTTCATGTTCCACAGTTTCTTTCTTTTTGTTCTTCACAAATGAAATGACAAATCAAATTGTTCTCTATCACATATGGGAAATGTCCACATGAGAGAAAATAATAATAACAAAAAAGAGTTTTAATTAATGTTGTTTGAAAGTCTTTGTGGAACAGAGACAGGACTGTTACTAGATAGTCATAACACTCTTCTCTTTATGGCCATACTCAAATCACATAATTAAACACAGTAGTACTGTAATACAATAGTGACTAAAGGAAAACATTTTATTAACTGTACAGGTTTTAGTTCTATAGCCTATATGGAATATTTATTTTTTACACATTTTAAAACAACCATAAATCATTTTAGCTTTTTTTCTGCCATGAAATGTGATGATTTTAGCTGTTTTCCATGAATTACAATACTTTTTGTTTTACTTTTAACCATGAAATATTTTGTTTAATCTCTTTTTAACCATTAAACAAATCCTTTAAGTTATCAACTGTGAAACAGTAAAAACACAAATCAAACAGTTCAATTTTTTAATTCACAACATTGCTTTTGCTGGTAATGAACATATTTAGCAGCTTCTCCGTCTATAATGCACATTATCAGTGCAAGCAATACACACACACCAACACAATACAATGAGTTCAGCATCCACACAATATATCATAGCTCATAACAGGTTGTCAATGCCTTAAATCTTCCTTTAATGCACAAACAATAGTAACTGTAGGTCATGTTCATGTTTCTGTGGGGACGATAAGAGCTTTCTGCTGCCTAAAATAAATGAATTTTGAGGTAAACAAACAATATTATTATATTATATATTCATATAATTAGAGCCAATCATCTACTGGGTTACAGGAACATTAAAAAGGACGACATGGATGATGTGGTTCACAGCTTTAATCAATGTTTTGTAAGTGTTGGAGGAAAACGTGGCAGAAAAACTCCCTGATCCATTTCCATGTGAGGACTGCAATGATCTCTGATAGGAAGCCCAGCTCCATGTTCCTCACAGCAGCTGAAGAAAATGAAATAGTGGATATTGTTCACTAAAGATTGTAAAGATGTGAAGCAGTGAAACGTCTCTGAAGAATGACACTCCAGGTCATTCTCTTCTTCTTTACAGAGTTCTTCTCACTCTTTACCTCAAAGCAAATCCTCTGTTGATGTGACCATTACCCATAATCCTGTGCCTTTCCTCCTTTGCTCTGTGATGCAGGTGCAGGCTTATGACAGTAGGGGGCGCTGACGTCACATGAGGCAGAATCTCACCTGAACCTGTTGAACTACACCACACAAAGCTCTGACGTCAGGACGTTGTCGCTCTGCAGCAGCTCAGAAACGGTCAAAATGGCCGCCAGCTGTTTGTCACTGTGAACTGTTGATTATCACAGTTACACAACAAACACACACAAACACATGAGTGTCATATTAAGATTATATTAAACCACTGTGTGTGTGTGTTTGTCAGATACTTCAGGTGAGGTCAGCAACACCTTCTCACTCACCTGTGACCTCACCAGGGGCCTCATTTATGAAAGAGCGTGTAAAAGTCCTCTTAAATTTTCAGTACGACGGAAAGGCAAAATGTGCGTACGACCAAAAAATATACACTCTTTTCAGATCTATCAAACTCCGCGTACACACGGCTGCACGGTATTTCCCTTGATAGATCACACCGGACCTGAGAAAAGCGTGGATGAGAACACGCCTCATACCCAGCCCCCTAAACAGCCCCACACAACCATATGTGGTCAATGCAAATCAGTACGTGCATATTAAGTAGCCATGTGCACTCTGGAAACCTGTGGAATGACGTCAGTGGAAGACGGTGAAGACAACAGACGGACGGAGAGCGGAGAAAGAAGCGGAATTTCTCTGAAAGCGAGATACACGGTAACAAGGCAATATCAGTCAGAAACATCATCTTGCATTGAAAGGCTAATAAAAACAAAAAACTCCCAAATCTAAATGAAACAGAGCAGAAAGAAGAAGAATCATATTTATTCTGCCCCTTATTTTAGATTATGTCATAATAATTTAAAGCAGGGTTTCCACTGCCAGTTACTTTGCACCCCTTTCCACTAACCCCCAACTTCCGTTCACTGGAAGATTTGATTTTCATTTGTGCATAGCTATAGCCTATATTAAAAAAAAAAAAAAACATTGAAGTCCACCAGTCTGTGACGTTTCCTAAAATGATGTTGGGCAGCACCCATTTCTGTTAAATACAATATTATTCACACAAAAAATATCGATCATGTTTTCTCATTTGCTTTGATTTGCGGCGACATTATTGGGCTTGCTGTGCTGTGTGTGTGTCCAGTCTGGCTACTTAACACACGCACGTCGCAGAAATTATTTTCCAGACTGGACAGACTGGTTGTGGAAGAGTTGTAGCCTACATGCAAGGGAAAAATATCAATATAATATCAAAAGAAAACGAAATTCGTTTTATAAAGCCAGTATTTAGGAGCAAACTAGTGTAAATGCACAGGGGAAAAATCTGAGTTGCTTCATGTAAAGTGCCGACGTCAACACGTGTGCGGTGGTGGTGGTGGTGGTGGTGGTGGTGGGGTCATCATCACCACCACTTGCTACTTCAAACAGTGTCCGCGCTCCTCTCTCCCTCGCAGACTGCAGTTCTCTGACTCTGCAGCGGTGTCGCCAATTCCTCCTGTTCTTCAAAAAGCGTGTAAATGCCGGTACGCCATGGTCGGACTGGTCGTAAATTTTTGCACTTACTCCCGACAAGTTTTGGTTTGATAGATCCCAAATTAGGCGGAGAAAAGTGCGTACGCACAAAATGGGGGAAAGAGCGTGTAAAAAAGCGTGTATCCACAATGATAAATGAGGCCCCTGGTCATTCATAGTGAGTGTTAGCGTCTTTAAAATAGGAGCAAGGCAAGGCATCTTTATTTATATAGCGCATTTCATACCAAGGCAACTCAATGTGCTTTACATAAAGACAAAACATTTAGAAAAAAAAAGAGAAGCATGAAAACAGAATAAAAACAAACACTAAAAACAGAGTTAAAAGCAAGAGTAAAAATGTAAAATAAAAGAAAATAGATAAAGTTTTAAGTTCTTAAAAGAGCTCAGCTATAAGCACATGAAAAGAGAAATGTTTTTAACCTGGATTTAAAAGTGTTTACAGTTGGAGCTGATCTCAGTTCTGCTGGTAGTTTGTTCCACTTGTGAGCAGCATCACAGCTAAATGCTGCTTCACCATGTCTGGTCTGAACTCTGAGCTCCACTATCTGACCTGAGTCAGTAGATCTCAGAGCTCTACTGGGTTTAGACTCTACTAACATGTCATTCATGAGCAGTCAAACCTCAAACGGTGGAAAACGAGAAAATAGTGATGGAAGTATGACAGACAGGTAGCAAGATGGCGTCAGTGACTCACTGCAAAAACTCAACATCTCAGCAAGAATATGTGTCTTGTTTCTAGTCAAAACTAATCTCATCATACTTATAACAAGACTCATCGTATAAAAAGCAGCTTGTTTTTAGACACTTTTTACAGCTTTCAAGCAGATTTTCACTTGAAATAAGTAGAAAAATCTGAAAGTGGCACAAAAAACTTTCTTTCACTGGCAGATTTTTTAATTTATTTAGAATTTTTTAGATGATGAGTCTTATTTTAAGTGGAAAGAGATTAGTTTTGACTCGAAATGAGACATTTTGACAAGAAATAAGACAAATATTCTTGGAAAGATTTTGAGTTTTTGCAGTGACTGCCTACACTGACAACTGAGCTCTCCCCTTGCGACTTGAAAAACAAACAAAATACAAACGCTTTTTACAATAGTTTTACAACAAACTGCTGGTTTCTCGGCATGAAACGTGATGTTTTAAACAGGTAGAGGTCACATTTTTTTCTCATGGCACAATTCAATCGGATCACAAAATAAAATTTTGACTCCAGTTCACTTACATGGAGGTTTTTTCCAAATCGAGTTCCCATGGCAACGTTACTTTCTGCTTCCGCTGAGGCTCTCTATTTCACTCCAGTGGTTTCCTCCTGATGGATCTACTTGTATTAAACCCCCTGCTGGACAATAAGTGACATCACAGCACTATTCTAGCTGTTAGACTACCAATAACTGTTTATAATAATAATTATCACCTGATTCATTCAAAGTTCTCCACTGAGTGTTTCATGTCAGTGACAGATAATTGTCATAGTGTCTGGTTCAGTTCACCTTCATGTTAATGTTGTGTGTGTGATAAATCTTCTTTGTTCACTTTGGATTTTATTTCTTGGAGCAAAGTCCAGTGAAGCAGGTTAATTATTCCAGGGAAGAGAACAGCGTCACGTCCAACAGGTGAGTCACAGTTCAAAGTGTTAAAGTTGACCTTTGACCCAGCGGTTGTGTCGCAGTTTATTTCCCCGTGTGAAGGTAAGGTGAACAGTCTGAATGTTTTCCTCGTTAACACCTGTCGTTACCTGAGTTCTCTGCCCTTCAACGTGTCGTTGTGTTGTTGTTGTGTTGTTATAATGTGACTGTAGCTGAGTCAGAGCTGTAACTGTAAAGTCTGGACCGACAGAACCGTGTCCTCCATGTTGTGTGGATGTTGTGGGTAGAACCGTGTCCTCCATGTTGTGTGGATGTTGTGGGTAGAACCGTGTCCTCCATGTTGTGTGGTTGTTGTGGGTAGAACCGTGTCCTCCATGTTGTGTGGATGTTGTGGGTAGAACCGTGTCCTCCATGTTGTGTGGATGTTGTGGGTAGAACCGTGTCCTCCATGTTGTGTGGATGTTGTGGGTAGAAGCGCTGGAATAAGAGCAGAAGCTGTTACTGCCTATCACTGATCAATACTGACAGTTTCTTTATTGATGATTGATTTTCCAGTGTTGATCAATGTTCAGCATCAGGTTCTTCACAGTAACTGAGTACATTTAGTGCAGTACAGTTGTGAGGTACTTGTACTCTCCTTGAGTATTTCCTTGTTGTGCTACTTCCTGCTTGTACTGCAGCTCATGTACCTGACAGGTGAAGCTACTGGTCACTTTGCAGCTGCAGGTTGTAGATTAAAAACACCTGATGAGCTCAGAAACACACGATTAAAGATGAAACCACAGCAGCTACTGCAGAACTCAGCTGCACGAGTCTTAACGAGGACCAGACAGAGAGCACACATTACACCGATTTTAAGGTCTCTGCACTGGCTACCTGTCTGCTTCAGGATTGATTTTAAGATCCTTTTATGGTTTTTAAAGCTCTTAATGGTCTCGGTCCCAGTTACCTATCTGATTTGCTTTTAACATATGAACCCTCTAGAACTCTCAGGTCTTCAGGCAGCGGCCTTTTAATTATTCCAAAAGTTGCGAACAAAACTGAGGCCTCATTTTATCATTACGGCCCACGCCTATGGAACCGACTGCCTGAGGACTTGAGGAGAGCAGATAATCTGGACATTTTTAAAAGCAAACTGAAGACCTACCTTTTTGGCCTTGCTTTTAACTGACTCGTACTATTTCTATTATTCTGAAACATGCATTTAAATTTAATTTATCTTATTTCCTTATTTATTTGTTTACTAGCCTATTATTATCTTTTTTATTCTATTTTAATTCACCCATTCTTTTCTCTATTTTATCCCACTACATCTGCTTATTTTTACCTAGTGTCTTTCTGGTCTTCTCTTTTTATCTATTTTACCTCATTTGATATAGTATCTCTCTTATCCTCTCATTTTATCTATCTTATTTCATTTTACCTAGTGTCTTTCTCATCTTCTCAATTTTATTTATTTTACTTCATTTTATTTAGTGTTTTCCCCACTGCAAATGAGTGAGTATTAGATAGCATTTCCCCGATAAAATCCAATGTTCTAAAATTATTGTGTGAATGTGTATGTGTTTGCGAATCTATGTATGTCTCCCTAACATGTGTTCCCTATGTCTCCCAATATGTGTCCCCTATATTGCTTGTTTTTAACATGTAAAGCACTTTGAGCTGCCATGGGCATGAAAAGTGCTATACAAATAAAGCCTGATTGATTGATTGATTGATGTTTGTCCTGTGACTCTGTAGGTTACATCAGCTCACTGACTCATTTAAATCTATGAGAAGAGGAGCAGCTGGACACTGTCTCTGTGTCCTCACCATTCATGTCTGTGGTTACACACAGCTAACACTCTGGGTTATTGATTATTGGACACAAATCATTAATATTGTTGTGGAGAATGTTTTAGAGCTGCAACAGTTGTTCAATCAACATTTTTCAAGCAGAAATTTTCAATTTTCAGCCTCAAAAACTGAAGATTTCCTTGTTTTCTCTGTTTGATTTGACTGTAAACTGAATATTTTTGTCTCTTTGATTGTTGCTGTGACAAAATGAGACATTTGAAGACGTGGCCTCAGACTGAGAGGAACTTGAACGCATCATTTGTCTGTATTTTGTGACATTTGATGGAGCAGACGATGAATGGATGGACAGAGACAATAAGTGTCAGTGGCAGCTGGAAAGTGAAATGAGTGAATGTTGTGATAGTGGAGCTGTGAGGTGAAATAAGTGGAGGCCCAGTTGTTGTGTGTGTAGCTTGTTTGGTCCAGTGGTTTTCTACAGGGACGCTGTCCACACAGAGACTGTGTCACATCAACTCAGTGGATCTCAGTCCTTGTGTGTGTCAGTGGATGGAAACAGTGGTCCATGGATCATGTCCCTGTAACAGTTTACAAAGCTACGTACAACGCATCCTGTTCAGAAATATTATGAACTCCGCTGCTTCACCACTCTGCCCATCAAAAGTAACTACTCATTATCAAGGCAAAATGCATTATCTGACAGTAATTCTGAATATTTCCCAAGGCAATAACTGCACAGTTCACCCACTGTTCACTGTTCTGGCTAGTTTTAACAGTTAGGCTAACAATCGGCTAGTTGCTAGTTGTTAGCAAACTAGCTACCTTATCCAACACGGAAAACATTCACCTACCTGCTTATTAAGACTTTTTTTCTCGCAAATGTTTTAAAACCAAGCAAAAGTATTACTTACAATTGGCTAGTTGCTAGTTGTTAGCAAATTAGCTACCTTATTAAACACTGTGCGAAAACATAAGCCTACGTGCTCATCAAGCCTCACAAATGTTTTAAAAACAATCAAAAGTCGAATTTGGAAATGCTCTTACCTTTTTGGTGAAATGAAGGCAGGCTACAAAAAAGGAGGCAGGCTAACGCACATTGAATTTTTCACGTCGCACTGTCAATGACATCACAACGCACAAATTACCCCTGATTGGTTGGTTATAACAGTGCTCCTGGACGAACAACTTGGACATTGATCCTGGGCTGTTAATTACTTGGTGATATCAGATCGTGCTTGCTGGGCTGCAGCTTCATGACGCCATCTAGTGGACTGATAGTAGAAGTAGAGCAGCTGATGGCAGCTTCCTCTTCCTCACTGCTGTGTGACTGCATTCAGCTGACACTGATATGAAGCAGAGGAGAAGAGCCAATCAGTGGAGGAGCAGCTGGAGACATGATGGACATGTGAGCTGCTGTGCAGATGAATGATGTGTGTTTCCTCTGCAGGTGAAGCTACAAAGTGTGTGTGAGCTGATGTGGATGTGAGCTCAGCAGCATGGATCAGTGTGAGGACAGAGAGGAGGGAGCCCCTCCCTCTAAAACCAAGAGCCAGACCACAGGTCAAAGGTCAGAGTTTAAAACAGTCAGAAAGACTTCTCTCTCTAAAAGTCAGTTGTTGTGTTTATTAAAAGACTGAAGATATTTCTCATCGGTTTTTCTCCAACATGCACATTCATCAGTTGTGTTGTTGTTTCAGGATCCAGCAGCAGAGACCAGACCCTCCTGAACCCAACTGTCTGTCTTTAAAGAGCAACGAATCAAAGGGCATTGTCGTTAACTTTAAAGGAGGACGAGGATCAGCTGATCAGATGTAAGAGACAAAACTACATTTCAAAGGTTTTGAGTTTCTGTTGAACGTTCTTCCTGTGGAGTCACATTTCAATGATTCTCATTAAAAACTGAGTTATAACTCAGACACACGTTCACTGGCCCTCATTTATGAAACTTGCGTACACCAAAAAAATGGGTGTACACCAAATTCACCGCAAGGATCGGCATTTATTAATCTGAGCGTGAGCGTACGGTACGCACAAATCTCACGCCAGCTCTGACCAGGTGTACGCACATTTGGAACCAGCGTAGAACATGCAGGAAGGAGTGCTGCTGTGTCAAAATGATTATTAAACCATAGTCTAATAACGCAGCGATGTGGACCACATGTTGTTGTTGTTTATATTGATAAAAAGATTTTTAAAAAGTAGCCCAAAAAAAATGATACCACCGGTCCGTGTTGAAAATTTAACTCGACTTTTATTTTGAGCAACTGAGATGAATTAAAAACCACGACGTGACAGATGCTCGTTAATCAGCTGTGTAAACAGAAACAGTCAATGACAGACCTGTTATTGTAGATCACACACACAAACTTCCAACATCTCCTGCACCAGAGCATGACCGGACGGCTCCTCAGTCTCTCTCTCTGCTGGACACCGGAGCGGGGGGGGGGGGGGGGGGGGGGGGGGGGGGGGGCTCCGCTACCTGTCCAGGTGCAGCTGATCTCCGCGGCGGAGTGTTTTTTTTTTTTTTTCCCCGTCACCGGGACCTGTCAGCGGGAGATCGAGCCGGTGTTTCACATCCCTCCATCAGCCGAACCATGCCAGCGGTGCTGATGGTCATAAAGTAGCGTTCGCAGCAGTAATATGATATGATTCCTCCTCAATCACTTGTGTTTAGTAAACTGCAGCAGCATTTCATGAGGTTGCTGGGTTTCCTGACGTGGTCGGTGACACGTGCGTCTGCAGCCTCCATCCACCGGGATGACGCTTATCAATCACAAAATCTATCAATCTATCAATGTCCAGATATTTAATGTTGCCGCCCTCTCCCTGTTCAACGCGGTAATGTCGGTAAAGTCCCTCTTCTTGGCCGTCTTCCGTGTCTCCATGTCGTAAAAGGGGCAGGGCGACACCTCTAAAGCAGGAATATATCGGGGCGTGACATTGAAATTACGCTCGTTTTCAGCCGCCGGATTTATCACCACCACGCCGGTTCTACGCCGAAATCAGCAGCGTACACACTTTTAGTGAATCACACGTGACACTTGGCGTACACTGATATTTACACCAGAATCTACACCAGATCCTGCGCAAGTTTGATAAATGAGGGCCAGTGAATGACTGACAGCTTCCCATGCATCTTTCTTTCTGTTATTGCATCCACTGCTGACGCTGCTAAATATAACAGCTGCTTTTTGTTCACTTCCTGCAGCAGTCGCTCCACTTCAGCACTAAAGTTCTTTTTATGTTTGGAGTCCGACGCTCCCTTTAGATTTTTGTTTGGACATTTTAACTTTCCTTCTCAACTCACCTTCTCTGGCATTCTTGATTTAACAACACGTTCATGAATCTGACGTAGAGTTTGCATGTTCTCCCTGTGCATGTGTGGGTTCTCTCCAGCTTCCTCCCACAGACCAAAGACATGCAGGTTAAAGCAGAACTATGCAGGATTTCGGCTGTAATTATTGTGGCTCAGAGACACTGTGATGGCTAAAGTGCCTGCCCTGCCCTGCCCTGCCCTGCCCTGCCCCCCCCCCCCCCCCCGAAAACCGCACTTGCAAGATCAGTCCTCCGCCTCGGTGTCTCAAATCTCGTCAATGGATAGAACTATCATGAGAAACTGCCTTATGGCAGTACGAGATAAGAACACAGATGACGTCATATATGTCATGAATCGTGATTGGTTTGAGTTCGGAGAGTCGGAGGAAACTAGGGCTGAACCGATTATCATATTTTGATAATCGAAGCTTCGCAGACATAAAATAGATTTTAATCGAAGCTTCGACGGCCGGGGCGGTGCGCGATCGGGGGGGGGCTGGCGGCGGCGGCGACCGTAACGTCTGACTGCGGAAATAATTAAAGTAATGGCAAACAAACACTGCATATCTCCAAAATCAGGCAGGTTTCCAGGATGCCAAGTAGCCTACTCATTGTAATGTAACAATTGCCGATGAGAACCGGTGTCAAAAAGGAAGAAAAAAAAAAACAATCGATCACGGACTTAATGATCGATTTTTCATGGCAACGAACGAAGCTTCGAAGCTTTGATTTTTTTGGGTCAGCCCTAGAGGAAACCATGGAAACACGAAAGGTAGAGGTAGAGACTATTACGTTCATTTCTCCTTTCTAGTATGTTGTCGGACACTCATTGTAACTATCTGAGTCAGTTTGAAAAAAATGCCCGTTTATAGGGCGAACTTTGACGGGAGCCACTTGCTCCGTGGTAGAGCGTTAGCTGGGCTGCAGGCTGCCTGCCCAGCTCAATACTGCAGCAACCTCAATAAAAGTATTATCCATCACTCACATATACACAAAAACATATGAAAACAGGGCCCAGGTTGAAAAAAAACGAAGTTGCCCTTTAAAGAGATATTGGTGAATGAGGCCCATCGTTACAAAATGTAGGAAAAGGAAGTCATTCCCATTTGTAACCCTTAAAATCACTTTGCAGAGAATCCTTTTGAAAACATAAAATGTCAGGTTTGGGGAGAACAGGACCCAGATGCAGATAGCCAGGAAACAAGGGTTTGTTTAACTCACTTGAACAGGGAAACACAGGAACACGGCAGGGTATACATGCAGACGATCGGACACAGACAAAGGGAGACACTGAGTTTAAATACATGAGGGAACGAGACACAGGTGGTGCAATTAACACAGGCGAGACACATCAGGTAATCACAAGCAGGGAGCACACAGGAAGACAGGACAAGGACTTCAAACTAAAACAGGAACTACACTAGGACAAAGACACAGACCATGACAGATAGAAAAACACAGAACTTCAAAATAAAACAGGGACTAAACTTAACTAAATAGGGGAACACACAAAGGACGTGACATAAAACTGTTAAACATGAGTTGTGTTGTTGTTTCAGGATCCAGCAGCAGAGAAAAGACTCTCCTGAACCCAGCTGTCTGTCTCTAAAGAGCAACTTCTCCATGGATCGTCCTATTAACTTCAGTCATTCTGGTGATGGAAGGTCAGAATTTAAAACAGTCAGAAAGACTTTTCTCTCTAAAAGTCAGTTGTTTGTAACTTATTAAAGGACTGAAGATATTTCTCATCAGTTTTTCTCCAACATGCACATTTATCAGTTGTGTTGTTGTTTCAGGATCCAGCAGCAGAGACCAGACTCTCCTGAACCCAGCTGTCTGTCTTTAAAGAGCAACCACTCAAAGGACTTCCTCATTGACTTTAAAGGAGGACGAGGATCAGCTGATCAGATGTAAGAGACAAAACTACATTTCAAAGGTTTTGGGTTTCTGGTGAACGTTCTTCCTGTGGAGTCACATTTCAATGATTCTCATTAAAAACTGAGTTATAACTCAGACACACGTTCAGTGAATGACTGACAGCATCCCATGCATCTTTCTTTCTGTTATTGCATCCACTGCTGACGCTACTAAATATAACAGCTGCTTTTTGTTCACTTCCTGCAGCAGTCGCTCCACTTCAGCACTAAAGTTCTTTTTATGTTTGGAGTCCGACGCTCCCTGTAGATTTTTGTTTGGACATTTTAACTTTCCTTCTCAACTCACCTTCTCTGGCATTCTTGATTTAACAACACGTTCATGAATCTGACGTAGAGTTTGCATGTTCTCCCCGTGCATGTGTGGGTTCTCTCCAGCTTCCTCCCACAGACCAAAGACATGCAGGTTAAAGCAGAACTATGCAGGATTTGGTCTGTAATTATTGTGGTCCAGAGACACTGTGATGGTTGAGTGACCTATTATGAGGTGAATGGGGTCTAGGCCAAAGTGCCCCCCCCCCCCGGCTTAAAACCGCACTTGCAAGATCAGTCCTCCGTCTCATTGTCACAAATCTCGTCAATGGATAGAACTATCGCGAGAAACTGCCTTATGGCAGTACGAGATAAGAACGCATATGACGTCATGCATGTCATGAATCGTGATTGGTTTGAGTTCGGAAAGTCGGAGGAAACCATGGAATAGGGCTGTTCGATTAATCGATTTAAAATCGTAATCGCGATTATTTGGCTAGGACAATGTTAAAAACGTGAAATCCTAACAATCAATTTTTTTTACTCTAACTAGGGTAATTACGGTAAGCCCCCGTTCATGAATCTGCGCTGCGCTGAATTACCGTAATGACTGCCGTCTTCCGCCTCCTTCCTCCCATCACGCTCTCCCACTGCTCTCCCCACACACTGTAAACAAGCATGTCGGCATTCTGCTATGACCAGCGAGGATTTCATTGCCGAAAAGACCAACAGCCCTTTTCCACTACACAGTTACAGCTCGGCTCGGCTCGGCTCGACTCGGCCGTCATATCGCAGCGGTACTGTGATATGACAAGGATTAGGTCTTCTAAATTACAGCTGAGTTCTTCAGCGGGGGCGGGGTCGTCATATAACAGCGGCTACAGCCGTGTCGTCTCGATTACGGACCGCGTGGTTTTCCACACAGCAGACATTTAACTCAGGTGACAGAATAACAACAGTTTTGTAAAATGAGCAGTATTGATTCTCGTGACGGACCTATGGTCGGACGTCGCGCTTGCGACTCTTCTGGTGACAACGCTCTGGCCAATCAGTGGAAGGCAGTCAGTTGACGTCACATAGATAGATAGATAGATAGACAGACAGACAGACAGACAGACAGACAGACAGACAGACGTGCTTTATATATTGCATATTATTTTTAAAAACTTTTGTTTTGTATTGTGAAACAAAGTTTTGAATAAAAAAAATAGATAGATAGATAGATAGATAGATAGATAGATAGATAGATAGATAGATAGATAGATAGATAGATAGATAGATGTTTTTTTTAAATTAGACTCTAGGTCCATTGAAAAAGACACAAGCAGCACACAAAATAGTTTGTCATTTAACAAAAAAATCGTAATCGTAATCGGAAATCGATTTTTGAGAGAAGAAAATTGAGATTTTACTTTTGGGCAAAATCGAACAGCCCTACCATGGAAACATGAAATGTTTGTACTGATGAAGTTCCGCTTGTGGCTAAACGGAGCTAATGCTAACACAGACACACACACACCATGGATCTTTTATAAGATAATGTAATACATCATGACACACACACACACACCTTCGCGTTTTGGAACCTTTATTCCCGTGTGTGTATGTCTGTGTCTTTGTGTCTGTGTCTGTGTGGCCGTGTTAGCGTTAGCTCCGTGTTAGCGTTAGCTCCGTGTTAGCAGGGCTTAGCAAACACCGCTCTCTACCTTCAGCAGCTTCCTTGTAAACACAAGACGTGTAGGGGGTGGAGGAGGTGGCATGGGCGTCGCACCCGTGGGGGATGGGGGTGTTTCGACACCCCCACTTTTATAGCAAAATAATTTCATCCCCCCCACATTTTCCAATGGTAAACCCGTGTGCCCACCCCTCGCTGTGCACCAGCATACCAAAATGGAGCGCACCTCAGCCTCAGCCTCCTTACGCTGCATGAAAATTCAGTGGTCGAATTGAACGGGCATTCACCCAATCACAGACCGTTCTCCGCAGTGATCAGCTCCGGTGACCGCGGCGCTGACTGTTTATCCCCGTATTAATTAAAACCAAACGCGGCCCGACACACGGTGCTGAAGCACGGACCAGCGCGGTCCAACTTTTAATTCTCGGTCCAGACTCCGAACCCGCGCGTCTGATTGGACACATGTCAATCGCTCTGGTCGGATCTCACCGCTGAGAACAAGTGTGTGTGTGTTTGTGTGTGTGTGTGCGCGCGCGCCTGTTTGTTTGTGTGTGTGCGCGCGCGCGCGAGTGTGTGTGTGTGTGTGTGTGTGTGTGTGAGAGAGAGAATCAACACTACATTACCCCCCCACACACACACACTCTGAGAGCAGACAGGAAAGACAGTAGAGCAGTGTTTTTCAACCTTGGGATCAGGACCCCATGTGGGGTCGCCTGGAATTCAGATGGGGTCGCCTTAAATGTCTAGTAGGCCTAATTGAAAAAAAGAAATTACTGATAAAAATATTTTTTAAACTAATTATCATTCTTTAAAAAAAAAAAAAAAGATTAAAAACACCACACACAATCCTAAACAACTGTAAGAGAGAGAGAGGTTTTTTGAAGTAATGATAGTTCATTTGTTTATGTTCTGTCTGTTCAGCAGGTGGTGGTGGGATTCATAATGGATTAGAATTAGAAGTGTATCTCAAAAAACTGGATTTTTACACCTATTTTGAATTTTACTCGAACACAAATACAAATAGAAATACTTTCCCCCCCTCAACAAATACAAATACCGGATGCTTTGCACACCCCTAATTGCTAGTATTAGTGCGTACTACTAAAATATTGATTGAGAATCGCATATAAGACCCAAATGACACGTTAAAGAATACTGATAGCAATATACAGCACTTAAACGCAATTTTTTACTTGGCTGGCTGGTAAATTATCTGCCTGGCTGGTAAAAAAAATTCACTTAGCAGCCTAAAAAAGTTAGTTTTGGACCCTGATTGGAAGCTTACTCTTTTGGCGATCTAAGGTGGGCTCAGGGCAATTATATCTTTTCGAGAGAGTTTTCAATCCAGCCATGAAGTGCAGAGTTTTTTTCAGGAACGTCGTAGCATAGGTAAATCCACCGTGATAACTCTGTGAAAGTGAATAAAAATTGTATTTTGTGATTAAAACTGAAATTCAATTTCCGTTCTTTGGAACACCCCCACATTTAAAACCACTGCTCCACCCCTGGGAGGTGGTGACGGCGAGTTTTATTTTATTTTTTTTTTTTTACGACAGTGACATGTGCCTCCCAGAACTGTGGGGGAGCTCCGGAGAGGGAAAAAAAAGAGAAATCAACGAAGGAGCAAGCTATTTCCATAGGTGTGAATGTGTGTGTATATCCAAAAGGAAGGGTGCTCTTGCGCTTCAGCCGGTAAATCGGTGCTCTCAGACAGGACCAGTAAGTAGGAAGGTGCAATTGGGTCACTTCAACGAGGACTAAACCCAAAAGAAACAACTGGAGCACTCGATATAATGCAGAGATTTAATACAGGTGCACAACACCTAATAATGTATTAAATCTCTGCATTATATCGAGTGCTCCAGTTGTTTCTTGTGTGTGTGTATATGAAGAGCTCTTTTCCAAAACGCTATAAATCCATTTTACTAGTTTTCCAGAAAATGACATTTTTTACCTAGACCCACCCATTTTGTTAATATTCAATTTATCCAGTTAAAAATGATTGTTGGCTCAGTCTGAACATGTTGAACAATGATTATTAAATCAAACAACAATATTGTTGATTAAAAACTAAAAGTTTATTTTTTTTTCTTCAAAACGCTATAAATCCACATTAAAAAAAACAAAAACTGATGGTTTCTGTCTTGAAAAACCAACCAACAAAAAAAGAGAACATCACTGAGTTGCGTGTGTGTCTCTCTGTGTGTGTGTGTGTGTGTGTGTGCGCGCACGCGTGCGGGGGAGGCGTCGACGGTACTAGTCTGTCCATGGTTACTTAACCAAAAGTCTCTCTTGACATGTTAAACAAAGACAGCTATGGACTATGGAAGTTAAAATACAGACGCTATCATGATGTGAGCACATGTTGCTGTAAACAAAACTACGTCTTTGCTGTAAAAAAAAAAAATCGATCGTTGATTCGGAGCGGAGGACACCCGGCGTTACAGGCGGGGGGCGGGGGGGGGGGGGGGGGGGGGGGGGGTATGCGGGGGCTGTGGGGGTATACTTAACGGCACAGTGTGTCCACCACATTAACAGATAATTAACACAGAACCCAGAAACTACTGAATGAATGACTGAAAACAGACCTGGGTTCAGAGCACCGCCATGTTGGACTGCATGGAGCTGCTCATAGAATTCTGAAGAGAGGGAGGAGATGTCGCGTTTTGGCTAAAAATAGATTTGGCGCTGATCGCGGTTTGGAGGAGAACTGCATCTTGCGGTGCCTTTTAAACAGGGAAATGTAGCGATTTGACGTGATACATTGATGGAGCAGTGAATAGGCTCAGTACACAGCAAAATGGCGTGACAAACTCATTTTTTTTTTAATTTGGCGTTTATCGCGTTTTGGAAAAGAGCTCTTCATATGTTGGCCCTGTGATATACTGGTGAGCTGTCCAGGGTGAACCCCGCCTCCTGCCCAAAGTCAGCTGAGAAAGGCTCCAGCTCACCCTCCACCCTAGTGAGGATGAGCTGGATAGAAGATGAATGAACTTAAAGAGATATTGGTGAATGAGGTGATGGTGGTCACATTCCCCAGTGAGTTCCTGGGAGTTGATTTGGATGTTTCCACGCTGGCACTTGTTGTTCCCGACGTCGGAGCCCATCAGTCCCCAGTGTTAATTGGCATGAACACCCTGGAGCCACTCTACAACCAGTACATGGGGAGTGAATACACCAACTTCACATATCCAAGATAAGGAATTGCGTGTCCTGCAGCTCCTTCCACTTGCAGTAAATCACACAAGGATTTCACCGGTTGGTCTGCAAAATGCTGGTTATAGAATGACACCGGGATCGTAGTGACTTGCGACCCCGTATCTAACAGACAATCAAATTCTTCACCAGCGATTTTAATGTTGGCTGTGCAGCGGGATCCGACCAAGCCTTTGGGCAATCTAGCTGGAACAGCGGGGGTGGTCTGGGTTACTTCATGACATTCAACATGGTTTCGTTGGTTAGGACATTGTGGGTCCACAACAGTTCCGGTTCGCCCCACAACTGGAACTGACTTTAGTTTAAAGGACGTCTTGAAGGAATGTCTGATTTCTGCCATCTTTGCTGCTTATCGGTGAACTGCTTCTTCTTTGCGGCAACCAGTGCAGAGTTCGGGGGATTGTCACAGTGGGTCTTTATATGGCCGTCTTCACCACACCGATAGCAGTAGCTGGGCTTGGGAACAGAAGACGGGTTCTTTAATGGCTTGCCCGCCCTCTGCCCCTCACCCCACTTGCGGCCCGGTGTGGCCTTGAAAGCAGCGGCTTGACTGGAGCTTGAGCTTGACTGGGCAGCAGTGAGAGTAGCAAGCTGCTTCTGTATATCGGCCAGTTGTTGAGCGAGTTGCTGCGTGATGTTGGTGAGTGCAGCGATCTCTCCTCTCTCTGCACTGTCGGGGTAGGCATACTGCGCGTGGGCTGCAGCTCTGGGTCGTGATGATCCAAGATGTTGCTTCATGCGGATTGCTTTTGCAGCTTCACGATCTTCCTCAGTTCGCAGAAGGAGCAGAAATTCAGCAAACGATGGGGGATTATGCTTACGTTGCTTCAGTTGGAGTTCTGTAATGAGAGAGTTGTCCCAACAGCCACGGCAGAACTGAGTCAGTAGGTGTCGATCAAAGTCTTTGTTCAAAACTCCGCCTCGTTTCACAGCTTGATTCAGCGCCACCTGCAGACGTTGCAGATAATGGGACGGCATCTCTCCACCATCCTGGAATGTGTCCATGAATTTGGCGTATAGCTCATCCCCATCCTGCACTGTGCCGTACGCTGAGTCAAGTGTCTGTAGGTACACTGCTGGTGGAGTGTTGGGTCTCAGGTGCTTAACCATGTCAGCAGCAGGTGGTAACAAGCTGTCAAAGATCTTACGTGAGCGCTGGAGGTCGGACACTGCAGGATCTTGTAACAGCAACTCAACTCCGGAACGCCATGTGTCGTAGTCTGACTCGGTTTGAGGTCTGGGCGATCTTCCAGAGAAGGCTCTGAGACGCTGTGTGGGATGCATAGCACTGTCGTCATTCTTGACAATATGCTCGACCACATAGCGTTGAACTTCAGGTGGATTGAGGCTGGCGTGTGACATGGCTGGCAACGAGGGTCTCGAGGCGTGTTGAGCTGGGGGGTCTGGCTGGACCCTAGGCCGTGGCTCAGTGCTCTGGTCCGAAGCAGCAGGACCCGCTGGAGGACCAAAGGTGGTAGCAGAGAGCAGTGGTGGGGTTTGCAGACTGACTGTCAGTGGAGGTTCCGGTTCTGTCCCTGGTACAACTCTCGAGACTTTTGTAACCAGGCTGGGCTCTAGCTCGCCATCACTTGGCCGATTCCGTGGTACAACGCGGCACACGGCCTTACTTCATATGCTCCCCGGCTCCGGTATTCGGCTCCTGTAGCAACCCTCTGACCGGCGTGCTCCTCTTCCCAACTACCGGCCGCGAGCAGACGCCGGCTTTACTACTGAACGCGCTTCAGTCACGCGCCACGTGACGGCGTGACGTCATGACGTAGCGTGTTACCGTAAGAGACCGAAAAGGAGTGAACTCAAAGGGTATTTCCACCCGGGTTACAAAAGGCTCCAGCTCACCCTCCACCCTAGTGAGGATGAGCTGGATAGAAGATGAATGAACTTAAAGAGATATTGGTGAATGAGGCCCATTGTTACAAAATGTAGGAAAAGGAAGTCACTCACATTTGTAACCCTTAAAATAACTTTGCAGAGAACTCTTTTGAAAACCTAAAACCGTCAAACATGAATTGTGTTGTTGTTTCAGGATCCAGCAGCAGAGACCAGACTCTCCTGAACCCAGCTGTCTGTCTTTAAAGAGCGACCGGTCAAATGAACGGATCATTAACTTTAAAGGAGGACGTGGATCAGCTGATCAGATGTAAGCTGTAACTGACAGTCAGACTCAGGTTATTGTAGGAAAGAACCAGTTTGTACGACGTGTTGTTGGACCAGGTCTGAAACCAAAGTGTCTCTGTCTGTTGTGAACGTCCTCAGGGGACATATAAAGTCCATCTTGTATTATCTCTCTGTCCTGATGTTGACTTGACACTGATTCCTCCACAGAGTGGACCAGGAGAGCTCAGAGGTTCCCAGTGGTCAGTCTGCCCAGCAGCATCAAACACACCTGGACTCCATATTTATGGTGAGGACATGTCCAACAGCTGCTGTTACATCTGTTGTGTTCACCATCATCTCCATGCTGCACTTTGACACCAGTGGATTGTCAGTCTGTCCAACATGGATCTGATGTTTGGCTCCATGGTTTTAGTTTGATGCTGTCACTCATAGAGTTTCTGTTCCAGCTGCTGGAGGAGAACATGGTCACTTTTGTCAAGAACGAGCTGAAGAAGATCCACAAGGCTCTGAGTCCAGATTACCCAGAATGCTCAGGGAGTCAGAGGGAGGATGAGGAGGTGTTGGATGGTGAGGATGAAGAGCAGAGGAGGAGCAGCAGAGAGGCATTAGTGAAGATCACATTGAACTTCCTGAGGAGGATGAAGCAGGAGGAGCTGGCTGAGCGTCTGCAGAGCAGTAAGAGGATTTCTCTAAAGATTCAACATGATGGACAAATGAGACGTTCACTGACATCAACACACGGAGGGAAACATTCATATAGTCGTTGTTTAGAGGAATTAAAATGTTATCTTCTCTTATTGATCTAATTTCATGTGTTTTCATTCAGAATATTTTGCTCCTGGTCCAGTTTGTGGACGTAAACTCAAATCTGCCCTGAGGAAGAAGTTCCAGTGTGTGTTTGAGGGCATCGCTAAAGCAGGACACCCAACCCTTCTGAACCAGATCTACACAGAGCTCTACATCACAGAGGGAGGGGCTGGAGGGGTCAATGATGAACATGAGGTCAGACAGATTGAAACAGCGTCCAGGAAACCAGACAGACCAGAAACAACCATCAGACAACAAGACATCTTTAAAGCCCCACCTGGAAGAGACCGACCAGTCAGAAGAGTGATGACAAAGGGAGTGGCTGGCATTGGGAAAACAGTCTTAACACAGAAGTTCACTCTGGACTGGGCTGAAGAACAAACCAACAAGGACATACACTTCACATTTCCCTTCACCTTCAGAGAGCTGAATGTGCTGAAAGAGAGAAAGTTCAGCTTGGTGGAACTTGTTCACCACTTCTTCTCTGAAACCAAAGAAGCAGGAATCTGCAGGTTTGATCAGTTCCAGGTCGTCTTCATCTTTGACGGTCTGGACGAGTGTCGACTTCCTCTGGACTTCCACAACACTGAGATCCTGACTGATGTGACAGAGTCCACCTCAGTCAACGTGCTGCTGACCAACCTCATCAGGGGGAACCTGCTTCCCTCTGCTCGCCTCTGGATAACCACACGACCTGCAGCAGCCAATCACATTCCTCCTTACTGTGTTGACATGGTGACAGAAGTCAGAGGGTTCACTGACCCAATGAAGGAGGAGTACTTCAGGAAGAGGTTCAGAGATGAGGAGCAGGCTAGGAAGATCATCTCCCACATCAAGACCTCACGAAGCCTCCACATCATGTGCCACATCCCAGTCTTCTGCTGGATCACTGCTACAGTTCTGGAGGAGCTGTTGAAGACCATAGAGGGAGGAAAGCTGCCCAAGACCCTGACTGAGATGTACATCCACTTCCTGGTGGTTCATCTAAAACTGAAGAAGATCAAGTATGATGGAGGAGCTGAGACAGATCAACACTGGAGTCCAGAGAGCAGGGAGATGATTGAGTCTCTGGAAAAACTGGCTTTTGAGCAGCTGCAGAAAGGAAACCTGATCTTCTATGAATCAGACCTGACAGAGTGTGGCATCGATATCAGAGCAGCCTCAGTGTACTCAGGAGTGTTCACACAGATCTTTAAAGAGGAGAGCGGCCTGTACCAGGACAAGGTGTTCTGCTTCGTCCATCTGAGTGTTCAGGAGTTTCTGGCTGCTCTTCATGTCCATCTGACCTTCATCAACTCTGGACTCAACCTGATGTCACAACAACGAACAACCTCCAAGAAGACTGAAACAACAGTCAAATCTGCAAAGACAAACCTCTACCAGAGTGCTGTGGACGAGGCCTTACAGAGTCCAAATGGACACCTGGACTTGTTCCTCCGCTTCCTCCTGGGTCTTTCACTGGAGACCAATCAGACTCTCCTACGAGGTCTGATGACTCAGACAGGAAGTGCTTCACGGTCCAATCAGGAAACAGTCCAGTACATCAAGAAGAAGATTGAAGAGATTCCCTCTGCAGAGAAAAGCATCAACCTGTTCCACTGTCTGAATGAACTGAATGATCGTTCTCTAGTGGAGGGGATCCAACTGTACCTAAGATCAGGACGTCTCTCCACAGATAAACTGTCTCCTGCTCAATGGTCGGCTCTGGTCTTCATCTTACTGTCATCAGAAGAAGATCTGGACGAGTTTGACCTGAAGAAATACTCTGCTTCAGAGGAGGCTCTTCTGAGGCTGCTGCCAGTGGTCAAAGCCTCTAACAAAGCACTGTAAGTGTAGAGATAGTTGGATTTATTCATCATTAGATAAAAACCCTTCTGTCTTTCAACAGAACAGATAATAAACTCCTTTCTTCTTTAATTCCTCATTATCATCTCTTCAGACTGAGCAGCTGTAGCCTCTCAGAGAGAAGCTGTGAAGCTCTGTCCTCAGTCCTCAGCTCCCAGTCCTCTAGTCTGAGACACCTGGACCTGAGTAACAACAACCTGCAGGACTCAGGAGTGAAGCTGCTGTCTGGTGGACTGGAGAGTCCACACTGTAGACTGGAGACTCTCAGGTGAGGATCCATCCAGCTGTTTATCTGATGCCACTTGAACACAGCAGCAGGTGTTGACAGAGGGTTACTGTGTGTTGTTGTGTGTGTTCAGTCTGTCAGGATGTCTGGTCACAGAGGAAGGCTGTGCTTCTCTGGCCTCGGCTCTGAGCTCCAACCCCTCCCATCTGAGAGAGCTGGACCTGAGCTACAACCATCCTGGAGCCTCAGGAGTGGAGCTTCTGTTTGCTGGACTGGAGGATCCAGACTGGAGACTGGACTCTCTCAGGTATGGAGAGGCTGCTGCAGCCACACACACTGTTTGATAGAGGAGGAGGAGCTGGAACATTTTCTATGGCCCCGTTCACACCTGGTCACACCTGGTATTAACATCTGTCTCAGGTGATCCATGCATTGATGACATCAGATCCCATCACTCAGACTATATCCAGAGGTGGTGTAGGCCACAGTGAAGCTCCGCCCACTCCACTGACGTCCTCTGTCACAGTCTGACTCGTCCCAACACAGTTTATACTGAAGCCAAAGTCTCAGAGTGTTTCAAACATGAGCTGTGCAGCTTTCATCAGTCACACATTAAGGGTGTCAGCTGTTCTGTGTGTGAGTGATCAGAGCGGGACACACACCTGGATGTGTGTAGGGGAGGGGCTGTAGCCTATCACAGAACGCTGTTCTGGATGGCCAGATATTGACTCGTATTACTTGTTTAATACTCGTACTCGGCAAAAGTGCTTTATCCGTACCGGGTACTCGTTTCAGCCGAGTATCCGGCTCAACTCTAGTCACAGTGATGAACTACTGGGATCAGGAGTTTCTCCTCATGATGACTTCAGTGTCTCATCATCACTCACTGTGTCATATTCAGGAGAAGAGATGTCAGTGATGAAAAAAGCTGTTGGCAGCTCAGTTCAGTTTAGTTTAGTTTATTTGATTAGCATTTTATCTCCCCCTCTTCTCAACAGATGGAATTCACTTAATACACACAAATACAAAATACAATGAGGAGTGCTAATCGAAAAGGCTGAAGCTCATGCTTATTATGCCTACCCTTTTTACCAAAACGAATGAGAAAAGAGATAAAGAGAGAGAAAAAAACAAAACAATCAAACCAAAACCAAATTCAACAAGGCAACTTTTAGACTACTGTACCTGGTTTGAGTTAGATAAGAATTCAGATCAAACAACCATTCAGCTTTCACAACAAATTTGTATATTCTTTTAGTACTTCGGTTTTAAACATATTTTTGAAAGAGGAAATCGAACTCTCATTCTTAATTCATCATCACAGTTATTCCACAGGTTAACACCTCTAACAGAAACACATGGCTGTTTAATGAGTTCTTATTTGAGGTTTTTTGAAAACGCCTAATCCCCTCTCTGATTTCAACAGCCTCTGAGTAATATAACAAAGCATATTATTAGCTGTGCTCTGAGTCTCTCCAGATGTTTGGATCAGACTTTATTTCAGAGTGTATCAGGAAACATTTCAGCTGCAGCTGGTTGAACTGCTCCTGAACCAACAGAGTGTTTGACCTGAACAGTCCCAGAGACTGTAGACACCTGTTGAGTGTGGACACACTAACAACAACACAGCAACAAGAATCAAAGCATGTCCACTGCTCAGAGACATTCGTCTCCCAGCGTCTCCAACCAAGGAGGAAATAAGAGACAGAAACCAGGCGGCACCATCAGGTCTCTGTCTGGTCAGATATTGATGATCAATAATCAGCTCAGTCTCTCTGAGATCCTGGTCTTGTCCTGATGAGATGTGTTGTTGTGTTGAGGAGACAGTCAATCACAGTGTGACATCCAGATGTCCTCACTGTCCAGAGGCCTGGAGCTGTCAGTCAGAAGACAGTGAGTGTAGTGAACAGTGTAATAATCAGTGTTTGTGGCTGAATGTGTGTGTGATCAAACAGCTGTTTTCAGACTGTGTGTGTGCTGACTCCAGATCAGATGAAGCCACAAAGTGGCCCCTTAATAGGCCTGGGACGATAATCAATAAATCAATTAATCGCACGATAAATGAAAATGAACTCGATCATTTTTCCGACCTCGATATATCACCATGTGCATGCGCACGTATTAGTTTTCCTGGTCTCTGGCCTCCAACCAGGCTGGATGACAAGAGGCTTCACTCTGTGCATCGGTCTCAGCACCTGGGCCGTTTGTTCTGCAGAATGAAAGGAGTGAACCCTCTTCTCAGTCATCCAGGATCTTTGTTTCCCAGAATGCATTTGGCAGCAACCCGCAGCGCTAGCTGTAAAGCTAAGCAGCTAAAAGCTATTTTACTGTAATTCTTGCTGCAGCGCTGTTAACACATCACTTTTTAAAGTTTTAATATTTTTTCATGCGAGAAAGTCACAGTTCAGATCCCCAGTCTGTGGTCAGTTTATCCACATATCGCCTCTTGGGAGATTTCCTCCGACGTTTTTGGAGCTGATGTGGTAGCAGCGAGCAGGAGGAGCGGGGCTTCCCACAGTCTGCAGCCGTCTGTCTGCAGCAGCTCTCGGGCCGGTCAACCTCCGTCATTGGGGGAGAAAACGACTAAGAAAACTTATCAGCAGGTTTTTAGAGGTTTACCTCCGGCTGATTTAATACTTTATAGGAGATAAATGCTGGTCTCATAGATGAAATCTTACATCTGTGGAAGTCATATTAGTTTGTTTGAATGAAAAGTGGAGCTTCAGGTGTGTAACGTTATTGGACAGAAGAGCTGCACTGCACTGTTTATTATTTTTTGTTTATTTTATTTTTTTTAGGATAGTAGCTATATAAGTTCTTGTCATTCCAATTACAATGGTTAAAAAATACTCATGAGAAATAAAAGTTTATCGCATTTAAAAGGGTCTACTTGCATTATTATGAAATAGGCTGTTATTATTATATTAGTGGTTAATTTGTTCTAAAAAAAATTGTGTCAATAATATCGTTTATCGTCAATAATTTGTGAGACAATATATCGTCCAGCAAAATGTATTATCGTCCCAGGCCTACTCCTTAATGAAAGTCTCCAGCAGCTGGAGCTTCACTTCCTGTCTGAGTCCATGTGCTCTGAGCTGAGCCTGCTTCTCTCTGCTCTACAGTTTCTCTGCTTCCTCTGGACTCTGACTTCAAGTCCAGTCAAAATGTGTGGACAGGTTTGATGGAGCTCAGGACTGGTCCTGAGGACGGCTGCTTTATTCCACATGATGTGACTGATCTCAGTGAGTCAGTGTGTTGCAGCTGATCTGTGTGAAGAGCAGAGAAGAACAGAGTCATTGATCATGAGATCCTGATCCGTCCTGTCACTGTGATCAGATGGTTTCTATTAGAGCTCCTTCATCCACTCACTGCTGCTGTGGCTCCTGTGGAAACCTGCTCACAGCCTCATTCTTCAGCTTCCTGGGGAGTTTTCTTCAGACAAACACAAGTTGTGTTCACACTCAGTGTTTCTCACTAAACTCACTGTGTTTCACTGAGCTCGAACAAACGTGTTGAGTGTGTTTCCTTCCTCATCAAACACTGAAACCACACTGCAAAACTTCAAAATCTTTCCAAGAATATTTGTCTTATTTCTAGTCAAAATGTCATTTCTAGTCAAAATAAAGCTAATTATACTTAAAATAAGACTCATCACATTTAAAAAGTAGCTTGTTTTTAGACACTTTTTTATTTTTTCAAGCAAATTTTCCACTTTAAATAAGTAGAAAAATCTGACAGTGGAGCAAGTTTTTCTTTCTTATTACAAGCACAAAAAACTTGCTTTCACTGGCAGATTTTTCTACTTATTTCAAGTGAAAATTTGTTTGAAACAAGTGAAAATGATCTAAAAACAAGTTAATTTTATGTGATGAGTCTTATTTAAAGTGGAAAGAGATTAGTTTTGACTAGAAATGAGACATTTTGACAAGAAATAAGACAAATATTCTTGGAAAGATTTAGAGTTTTTGCAGTGCATCCACTCTTCACAGCTGCACTTTTCTTCTTTCCTGGTGCATTGTGGGATATCTGGGCTGGTCAGCTCCACCTGTTGTGTCTTCATCTTCTTTGCTGTGACGTGTGTTTGTGCAGCTTGAGAGTCAGAGAGTGAAAGTGTGTGTCTCACACTGCAGTGACATCAGATGGAGAAAAGACATGATGAAGTGTTTCCTCCTGGTCTCCTCCTGCTCTGTATCATCACTAGATAAAGACTCCAGCTCCTTCTTCTCTGTGCTCAGTGTTCATCCAGACATACCAGCCTCCATGTGAACACAGTGATAAAACAGTGTGTGTGTGAGAGCCATGTAATGTCCATGTGTGCATGCTGACAGAGAAGGTGCTGCTCTGACCCCCCTCCTCCTTTCAGGGTGGAGCCTGCTGGAGTCCCATGGTTGACACCAGGTCTGAGGAAGTGTAAGTCTGTTTTTACTTTGATTCATGGAAACGAGGGATGCACATGTTGAACCGTTTAACCGTTAACCGATAACAAGAACTTTGACCGATTAATATGATCAGTTATTTATTTTATTAGCTCCTTGTCGTCAACTCATGGGGGCGTGTCGACACGTGCAGATTTCCACGTGCCTTCAGTCATATCGTGCGGTAAAAAGTTCCACAGGAGGACTGACAGTATGTGCAGCAGCCCCCGTGAAGGAAGGTCAGACCATAAATGTAGCTACACAGACATAGATGTGAATCACCTGTAACAACAGCGCTGAAAACAATGAAAAGACTAAATAAAAGAGGAGGCTGATGCAGCTCTCCTGCAGCTCCACAGAGGAGCTCTGCTGCTCCTTCAGTCTGGTGTTTGGCTGCACTTTGTCACTAAAACAGTTCTACACTGGACGATCTAACCTCCATATGAGAGATCAGCTGAGACAGAGCAGAGTGGATGTGGCACTGATCAGCTGTCACAGCACACGTGTGTATTTAAAGGGATAGTTCAACATTTATTCAAATTGGTCCATCACCATAACCCCTATTGTCATAGCAGTAGGTTCGTTACCTTTAATTGTCGGTGCAAGCTGTTTTTAGAACGGTGGAGCAGAGCCGTGAGCTGCTCAGAGCTACACTACGGAGGCTCATTATGGGATTTCTTGGTTTCCCTCATCAAACTCATCAAATACACAATCCAACAACTCCACAACGCTCTGGTGGACAAGTTGTGACCTGCACATTCACCACGCTATGAGATAATAACACAACGTTACCACACAGTTGTTTTAGAGGGAAATACAGAGACTGTTGATGAAAAACTGTCCCTGAAGGTTTTACATGAATTTCCCTCTAAAACAACTCTGTGTGGTAACGTTGTGTTATTATCTCATAGCGTGGTGAATGTGCAGCTCACAACTTGTCCACCAGAGCGTTGTGGAGTTATTGGATTGTGTATTTGATGAGTTTGATGAGGGAAACCAAGAAATTCCCATAGCCTCCATAGCATAGCCCTGAGCAGCTCACGGCTCTGCTCCGCCGTTCTAAAAATAGCTTGCACCGGCAATTAAAGGTAACGAACCTACTGCTATGACTATAGGGATTATGGCAATGGGCCAAATTTGCCAAAATGTTGAACTGTCCCTTTAATGGCTAAAAAAAAAAAAAAAAATGGAGCGTCTTAATCTTATCGGTTAACGGTTAATAATCGGTTAACGAGTGTCGGTTATCGGTCAGAAAAGAAATTCAAAATGTGCATCCCTACTGGAAACAAAGCAGCACATTCAACCATCTTCACACTGTCACATCACTGACCTCATGAGTCTTCATCAAACTGTCAATAACTGATCAATGATCAATAACTGCAGCTGTGTCTTGTTCTCTCCATCAGATTCCTGTCCACTCACAATCGACACAGACACAGTGAACACAGAGATCAAACTGTCTGACAACAACAGGAAGGCGACATGTGTGAAGGAGCATCAGTCATATCCTGATCATCCAGACAGATTTGACTACTATCGTCAGCTGCTGTGTTCAACTGGTCTGACTGGTCGCTGCTACTGGGAGGTCGAGAGGAGAGGAAACGTTCATATATCAGTGAGTTACAGAGGAATCAGCAGGAAAGGAAACAGTGGAGACTGTTGGTTTGGAGGGAACGATCAGTCCTGGAGTCTGTTCTGCTCTGATGGTGGTTACTACGTCTGGCACAATAACAGAGACACACCTATCACCTCCTCCTCCTCCTCCTCCTCCTCCTCCTCCTCCTCCTCCTCCTCCTCCTCCTCCTCTGTCTCTAACAGAGTAGCAGTGTATGTGGACTGTCCTGCTGGCTCTCTGTCCTTCTACAGAGTCTCCTCTGACTCACTGATCCACCTCTACACCTTCAACACCACCTTCACTCAACCTCTCTATCCTGGGTTTACACTCTGCTGGTCTGGTTCGTCAGTGAGTCTGTGTTGAGTGAAGCAGAGTCTCCTCCTGTCACAGAAACCTTCTCTCTGTTGAACAGACAGTTCAGTCTCTACACGTCTGTCTCTGTCTCTCACTCACGTCGTCTTCACAGGACAGAGATGAACACAGTTTAATAATGAACTCATCAGCGTCATGGCAACAGAAAAATCACTGGGACCTGAAAAACAAGAAGAAGTTTATGAGAATCACTGAGAAGAGTTTAAAAAACCAACTGATTTAATCCATGAATGTAAATAATCTGATGTGAAATAAACAACAACGTGATTTAATAAAGAACCAGTAAATAAATGAATTAATAAACAAACATTTACATGTCGACATTTATTACTGGATTTATTTTGAGATTCATTTCCTGGCAGATTTTAATTCAAAGTTTTGACTAAAATGTCTCTCCATAGGCGTCGACGTCTTATTCTGAAATTGTTCACTGCTGCCAATGTGTGACTTTTACTTTGAAGAATGTTTATCAGTTGTTTTTCCTCTAGTTGTTAAAGGCATAGTTCACCCAAAATTCAAATTTCTGGGAGAATTTTCAGAGTCCTCCGTGCCTTCTTTGAGTTAAGGGGGGTCCGCGCAGCAGTATTTGTCCATATAATGGTTATGAATGGATAGCAACTTTCTTCGTCCAAAAAGACACACCAAAAAACATCCAAATACCTCCATGCTGCTCGTCTGTAATGTCCCTCTTGTATTGAAGCCCCGACATGAGAAATTGTTCCGAAAATAATGAAATAAGTCTATGTTTTAAGCTTGTTTGTAGCCGTGTCTCAGTTCACTGCTCTTCCTGTGTCAGTGCAAATCACGCCGGCGGAACAACTTCTCATGTCGGGCGGCGACCTAAAGCATCAGAAAAAACAAAAAACACAGATCGAGGCTGCATGTGTCTGCTCTACTATATGGTTGATTTTAGAAATGTAGCCTAATCCTGCCAAGTAAACCCCGTTTCCATCAAATAATCTGATAATAAAGTGTTTTTTTCTAACCAACTCACTCAGTATTCTGTGTGGAGGAATACTGGGTGAGCTGGTTATTCCATAAACGGGAGGTTAGGGTTATGGTTATAGGGAGTTAGGGCGAGTCGAAGTAATAAGACATAGGTCTATTTGAGCTTTTTATTTTTTCAAAAAGTAATGCAATAGTTAGGCTACCTCTCCTGGTAATTAGTTACATTTATTCAGTAATAAAACTATAACTAAATACTTTTTAAAAGTTACATGCCCAACACTGCTTGTTACTTACCTAACTGGCGGTCAACTTGGCTGTGGCGTCATTCCCAGGTCAGCTCGAGGTAAACTGAACTCTTCATTCACTCTGTTCGTAGCTAGCAGAGAGGTGAGTCACTGTTGCTAAGCTAACTGCTAAGATAAAGAAGTTTTTTTTTTTTTTTTTTTTTTTAAACAACAGCTTTATTTAAAAGAAGCTGACAGGTACAAATAGTATACAGGGAACAGTATACAATGAGAATACAAAGAACATGTGCCAGGGGTGATGTTCATTATACAACAAGGTCTATGGTTTTACTTGCATTTTCATTTGCTGATTTGGTGATTAGCTTAAAATAAAGTTCCATTTCTAGCCTAATCCTGCCAAGTAGACCCCGTTTCCATCAAATATAAGGGTAATCTGATAATAATGTGTTTTTTTCTAACCAACTCACTCAGTATTCTGTGTGGAGGAATAGAGATTGCCAAGACACGTGACCAACTGGGCGGCAACGTCATCAGAAACGCAAAGGATTGTGGGTATCTTTGGCCAATTTCCCCCGATCTACATAGCGCGCTAGACATGGACAATGTAAATAATAACAAAAGTACAATAAAAAACAGAATTAACTGGCACAATGCAGCGGGCAAAGGAAAACAACAAAGAACCATACCGCCTAAAACTAAATCCAGCCGCAAATAAACGATACGAGGACAAAATAAAGACAATCAAAGGGCTGGATCCCTATGAACATGGTGTGGTCCGCTGACATTAACCTGCTGCCCAACTTCCAGCACCCATATATATATATATAATTATTACACGGCTCTATTGAATCCTGCTCTCTGATTGGTCCAGTGCTGCGTTCTGCGGTCTGTTATTTCTGTATAACGGACCGTCGTCAAGTATAACAGACCGTTGCTAGGGACGCCGCTCTGATCAGCGCAGTACAGAAAAGAGAAACTATGCAGGATATTTACCTTGTGTTTCATTTTTACCGTCATTAAACAGCGTCGGACTAATAGTGATGTTAGATAAATGACTTGTAACTTGTTACAAGGAGAGTGGAGGCTCCTTCCACATCGCTGCTGGAAACCAAACCTGCATCAGAGCCTCTGACCCGGTGTCACAGCTCTCCTCCTCTCGTCTCGGTGCAGCTGGCACCGCGGCTCCGCGACACAAACGCACCCCGTAAACAGTAAAGTTAATCTCTTGTTTATGACAGATACGACTACACACAATACACACATCTTAACACGTGTATGGTAATCTATCGATCCACTGATTGATTATCAAAGGCTTCAAATGCACGACCGGGAGGAGGCTCGGCAAAACAGCGGAAGTGACCGGTCTTGCAGATTCGCTAAATGCAATTTTAAATCGATGAAAGTCGTATTTTGATCAACATTATGTTTCAAATTAATTATTTCTCTCGTAAACCGTGTAATAAGCGGGATAATGTACAGTTGGTCGGTTGTTATGGAGAAATAAACCCCTTCATGTTGAATGAAACCATACAACCTGTCGGGGTTTATTTCTCCATAACAACCTCCGAACTATACATTATCCCTTACTTATATGGTACTAAATGTAACTTTTTGCCCTGTCTATCGTGCGAACGACTGTTGCAGTTCACAACACAGCAGGTTGACGGCATCTTCAAACCAGAGCAGTAGATATTTGAAACTAGCGTTCTTGCCTCCACAAATTCAAAGTCTGGCGCGTTTGTTTGTGCCAAAGTTTCCCACAATGCTTTGCGTTCCCCGCCGGGAATACGTCATGATGACGACACGCTGGCAATCTCTATACTGGGTGAGCTGGTTATTCCATAAACGGGAGGTTAGGGTTATGGTTATAGGGAGTTAGGGCAAGTTGAAGTAATAAGACATATTTGAGCATTTTATTTTTTCAAAAAGTAACGCAATAGTTAGGCTACCTCTCCTGGTAATTAGTTACCTTTATTTAGTAATTATAACTAAATATTACATGCCCAACACTGCTTGTTACTTACCTACTGTAACTGGCGGTCAGTTTGGCTGTGGCATCATTCCCAGGTCAGCTCGAGGTAAACTGAACTCTTCAATCGCTCTGTTCGTAGCTAGCAGAGAGGTGAGTCATTGATGCTCAGCTAACTGCTAAGATAAAGAAGTTATACTCAACCTAACTGAGTAAAAATGAAAAACAACCAGGAACCGGAAATGAGACGATACGGACCCAAAAACTCTGGTACCGATCCAGGAGTCTCGGACAACGTCTACGAGTCTGAACCGAGAAGAGGCGATCGTTCTGATGGAGGATTTACTTTGCTAGCTAGCTATGCTATCTACCGTTCCCTCGTAAAGCGGGAGTCCCGTCCTGTCGCCTAGCAACCATTTCAACCGTCACTGTTCATCAAAAAAACTACTCTGGTAGGTTTTTTCAGTCTGTTGTGGTTTTAACTGTACAGTTGTTAAAATGAAATGAGCTGAAACATTAGACATTTCAAAGTATCTTCTACAACGTCCATGTGTTTTGTGTGTTTTCCAGAGCCTCTGTAATAAAACTGTTTAACTTTATTTCCTGGACTGTCATCATTTATGCTAATTACCTGTAGTGGGAATAACAGTTGGATTGTTTCAGTGGCATTTTTTAAAGTGCCTAATAAAAACAAAAGTTTTTTTTCTGTTGGTCCTGCCCACAGTTAAAGCTACTGCAGGTATATTTGTTGCGGCTTCCAAACAAACCTTTAAAGCCGCTGAGAGTTTGAGGTTGGGTCCTCAGGAACGTAGATTTGTGACGCGCTATAGTAGATTATGATAAAGATACGCTGGGATCCAAATATGCTTTTTGGTGCATTTATTGTAACAAACAGCACAGAGCTATCACAGCGCAGCAAGGATGGATAAATGTAAAAATGAGACTGGCGGATTAAACAGGAAAAAAAGGGTGATAAATGAATGAATGAGTAGCGGTCAACAAAAATTACGGCTACCCCCAACCCTGACTCTCTCTCTCTCTCTCTCTCTCATCTGTGTCACCGGTGAGTGCCCACCTTTACGCACACACACTTCCGCACGCACACACGCCTACTCCCAGGTGAACCACCCACTCTGCAACACACACACACTCAAACACACCGTGCTGCTCATCTTCAGCCTGTATGTCTCTTACACACCAGCCCCTAATTATTAGGTCTCACATAATAATTCACATTTCAAAACACAATAGGAGACATAATAATCATCATATCAATTTCAATGATAATGCAAAAATGTCTCATAAATTGCTCAAGTCCATGAAAGAGTCATTACACCAAATATTCCTTCTTCTGGTCGTCATGACCGATTAGTGCAAAGTCCATCTAACGTCCGAAAACACAAAGTCCATATAGAGGTCAGCAACGTCCTCATGCTGCCTCCTCCTTCTCCAGCAACAAACACACCTTGGATATGGGTCTGTCCAAGCAACTGGTTCTTGTCTTAATCCGAATTTGACGCACAAATCCCTTGCGATCCGGAAAAGTTTGCAAGACACGTCCTATAATCCAAGAATTACGAGGTGCAGTACTGTCCATAAGCAAAACTAGATCTCCTACGACAAGGTTTCTCTGGACTCCAGTCCATCTCTGTCGTTCCTGTAACAGAGGCAGGTACTCCTTTGTCCAGCGCTTCCAGAACAGATCAGATATGTACTGGACTTGTCTCCATCTTCTCTGTGCGTACAGGTCTGCTGCTTGGAACTCTCCAGGTGGTAATGAAGGCTGGTTTTTAAGCAGTAACAGATGGTTCGGCGTCAGTGCTTCCAGGTCGTTAGGATCTGTGGAGGCCTTGGTGATGGGCCTGCTGTTAATAATGGCTTCCACTTCGCAAAGAACTGTGTGGAGTCCCTCCTCATCCAAGCGTTGTACTTTGAGAGTGGAGTTCAGGACTTTCCTCACCGATCTAATAAGCCTTTCCCACACTCCTCCATGATGTGATCCAGCAGGGGGGTTGAACGTCCACTTAAAGCAGATATCAGTGGAATGTTTTTGTTAATATAAGTCCTAAATAGTCCTATTTTCCGTCAGCAATCACTTACATGAAGTATTTCAGCCTAAACACGAGTCTCTCCGTCACTCTGCTCTGCTGTAACCCGAGGAGAAAATTTTCCTTGTGGGATACAAGTGTTATCCAATGAGGAGAGAGAACGGCATGAAGGGCTGTGTGTGCAGCCAAGGGATGCGCGTGAATGTGGTGACGTAGCACGAGGACCAATTGATGCCTGACAAGGGCGGGGGCTGCTAACTCATGGTGCGTTCACGGAAACTCGTACTTTGTGTTTTTCCTTCCTGTGAAGTCATACCAGTTCGATCTGGTACGAGTTCACGGGTCGGAAGTTACGAGTGGCCGTTATAGGGAACTTTCACAGACAACAGGACGGTAAAAACACGAGCTACGGGTTACCTGGAACGCTACCAAGTCGTAGTTGTGACTTGAAGCTGTAACTTACGGTTTCAAAAGCCTGCCTTGAACGCAGCATTAGCCGAAACGGCCGTGCCAGTGATATCTGCTTTAATGCCCTTTTGGAGTAACACATCATGCACCTGTGCCTGGTTCCACTGCGCAATCGTTGTTTTTAGCTCACGTTCTGCACCCACAAAATTTGTCCCATTATCAGAGCGCAGCTCGCGGACCTGTCCTCTTCTGGCTATAAAACGCCTTAGTGCATTTATGAAGGAGTCAGTGTCCAGAGAAGGTGCCACCTCGATGTGAATAGCTCTCAATACAAGACAGGTAAATAGGACACCATACCTCTTCACTGTACTCCTCCTGCTCCTCAGTTCGATGGGTCCAAAATAATCAACCCCTACACAAGTGAATGGAGGTTCATCAGGCTTGAGTCGGTCTGTGGGCAAGTCTGCCATCTGCTGGCAAACTGGAGTGGCATTAAGTCTTCTGCAGATGGTGCACTTGGACAGAACTTGTACAGGTGACTATTTTTCTTGACATTTTGTCCCTTTTCCAGACATGAGAGCTCCTCAAAAAACTTTCTCTTCTGGCAAAACTGAATTATGGCCAGTTCAGCCTTGTCAATGTCCTCCACTGTAGGAGCACCCAGGACAGCTGCACCTTTAAATGTGCACCTTTCCTGCTCCAACATTCTCTGTTGCTGCATGCTCTCTTCACTCTGATTGGCTATTAGCCTTTTTCTCTTCCTGATACAGGACCACAACCATTCCTTGTATTTCAGCCACCACGCCACAGCTTTCTTCAATCGGATCCACGAGGAATAATGATGGATCAGGTGAGTAGTGGGATCCTCTTCAGCTTGTACAGCATTGACAACAGCAGTTTTCTTCACCTCTGGATCGTCCTGAGGGAGATGACTCACAGGCTCAGGGTTCACAGGCCATTCTGTTTCAGGTTGGCAAAGAAACGGCGGTCCTGTTAACCAGAGTCTGTCCTTCAGAAATGCCTCCACTTTGAGCCCTCTGGATGCTGCGTCTGCTGGATTTGAAGCTGTATCCACGTATCTCCACTGAGCAGGGTGAGATGATTTCAGGATCTCCGAAACACGATTGGCAACAAACACCTTAAATCTGGAGCTTTCGTTGTTAATGTATTTCAGCACAGAAGCACTATCAGTCCAAAACACAGATTCCTGAAGACTCATGTGTAGTTCTTTCTTCCACAGGACATCCATGCGACTGGCCATTGTTGCAGCAATTAGTTCCATTCTTGGAATTGTAACTGTCTTCAGTGGGGCAACACGAGCCTTTCCCATAATGAAAGCACTGTGCATTTGGAGGTGCTCATTCTGTAACAGCAGGTAAGTGACTGTACCATAGCCTTCCTCAGAAGCATCGCAGAAATGGTGTAGTTGCGCAGTAATAACATCTCCAAACTCCAGAGGTTTTAGACATCTGGGCAGATCAAAGTTGTCCAGTAGGTGGAGCCCTTGCACCCACTTAAGCCACTCTTTGGAGACAGTCTCTGGTATGGGATCATCCCAACCGACTCCTCTTCTGCACAAATCCCTCAAGATCCTTTTTGCTGTCAGAACAAGGGGACTTAACATGCCCAGAGGGTCATAAATGGAGCTTACAGTAGAAAGGATGCCTCTGCGGTTGAGTGGTCTGTCCTTCCATACAATTTTGAATTTAAAGGTGTCTGACTTAATACACCACTCTACACCCAGCACTCTTTCAATGGGCACAAACTCCCGGTCTAGATCCAACTGCTCCATGCCTTTAGCTCTGCGGGGCTCTGGGATGGTCTTGAGCACTTCAGATCTATTACTGTGCCACTTGGTCAAACAGAATCCCCCTTTAGCGCACAGAGACATGAGCTCATGACAGAGGGTCCGTGCTTCCTCCTCTGTTGCAACTGCCACCAAACAATCATCCACATAAAAGCAGTGCTGCAGCTTGTCCACTGTCTCCTCCTTATGCTCATGTCCAAAATCCTCTGCACATTTCCTGAGGGCAAAGTTGGCGCAGCTAGGGGAGGATGTAGCTCCGAAAAGATGTACCTTCATCCTGTATTCACATGGTGCTTGGTTCAAGTCTCCTTGTGACCACCAGAGGAATCGCAGCAGATCAGCATCATCTGGGGGCACTTGCACCTGGTGAAACATAGCTTCTATGTCAGCCATGATGACCACAGGTTCCCTCCTGAACCTGGTCACAACTCCTATCAGTGAGCTGGTTAGATCGGGCCCTTGCAACAGCTCTTCATTCAGAGATTGTCCTTTGTAACTGGCACCACAATCAAACACAACTCGGAGTTTTCCCTTTGTCGGGTGGTAGACACCATGGTGCGGTATGTACCAGACCCTGCCATCACTTCTTTCCAGCTCTGCATCAGGAACTCTTTCAGCATAGCCTTTACCAAGCAGATCGTTAATAAAGGTGTTATACTCCCTGTAAAACACTGGATCCCTCTGGAGCCTCCTCTTCAGATGGTTTTGACGCTGTTCCACCATTTTCCTGTTATTTGGCATGCTGATGTTTGGATTTTTCAAAGGCAGGGCAACCTGGTAGTGACCATTGACATGTTTGGCTGACTTTGTGACCATGTCCATGAACCTCAGGTCTTCCCTGGACAGACCCATTTGTTCCTCCACAGCAGATTCTGGAAAGTCCATCTTAAATTGCTGTTGCCACAGTTCATCCAAATTTACAATGGACACACGGTTCACAGTTACTGGCTGCTCACAGTAATTGGCCTCTCCACCGTTTCCTGTCAGTGGTCCATTTACCGTCCAGCCCAGCGCCGTCCTTATAGCGTAGGGTCCATTGTGCTCACTGCGGATGACTTCCAGCGGTTCCATGGCTCGTGGAACATTCGTTCCAATCAGCAACTCAATTCCAGCCTCAATCTGTGGTAAGGAGATGTGTTTTAAATATGGCCACCTTGTCAGATCCTTGTTTGTGGGTATGTTTGCTTTGTGGACTGGCATTGACAACTGAGTGTACGCTTTTGGCAACTCAATGAAGCTGTCATCTTCAAGTGCTGCCACCTCCAGCTCTGGCACAATGTAGCTACTGACCACCTTCTCCTGCCCCATGGTCCTGAGAAGAATGTTGGCTCTCTTCCCAGACAAATTGAGCTTCTGCTTCAGACTCTCAGTACAGAACACCGCAGTACTTCCCTGGTCCAAAAAGGCGTATGTGAGAATGATTTTATTGCCCTTCTTCGCCTTCACTTGGATTGGCACGATAGGAAGTTTGCAATCCATCTCACCAGCCCCTGTAAGCCCACTGGAAACCAAGGTGTCGTCCACTGTAACCTGGATGCTTCTCTCAGCCGGTTCTGCCGTTGCCACACTATCCTTATGGAGCACAGTTGGATGTCTTAGGCCACACTTCGAGCACGAAATCTTCCTTTGGCAATTTTTGCTTATGTGTCCTATACACAGGCAGCGAAAACAAGCACCATTTTCCTTCAGGAAGTCAATTTTCTCTTTGTGTGCCATTTTTTCCAACCGTGCACACACATCCAATGCGTGTCCTCCAGTGCAGCAGGGACAGATCTTCTTGGCTGGTGGTTTTATGTATGTAGCCTTATTCACAGGTTGAGCTGTTCTCTCCACATGATTCACTGTGGTAGCGAAACTGGTTCCTCTGATGCTGGAGCGAGGGGGAGGTTTGTGTTTAATTTGTTTAGTTGTTATTACAGTGTCCTGAATGTTTCCAAACACAGGGTCTGTCAAGATTTTTACCTGTTTTTCAACAAAGTTGGCAATGTCCACAAACCTTGCTCTCCTGTTGTACCTTTCCTGCAGGTCACATGCATCGCACCTCCAGCGGTCTCGGAGTTTGTACGGCAGTTTTTTGATGATTTCCACCATGTTTGTGGGAGTGTCCAGATCATTTAAATACTGCACATCCTCCAAAGCGTTGCAGCATCCACGCAGAAAGAGGCCGTACTCCTGGAGGGCTTTCACATCTTCTGTTTTAATAGTGGGCCATGACAAAGCTCTCTCCATGTATGCTGCTGCCACCTTTTGCTCATTGCCATAATGCTCTTTCAATAGAGCCTTTGCCTTCAGATATCCTCTGCTCGACTCAATGTGCTGACAGCTCCTCACTAGTCCCTTTGCATGCCCTTTGGTGTATTGTTCAAGGAAGTAGAGTCTGTCACAGTTGTTGCTGGTGTTTCGCTCAACTCCATTTTCAAATGCTTTAATAAACGAATGGTATTTGAGTGGGTTACCATCGAAAATGGGAATTTCCCTTTTTGGGAGTGCTGAGAGGCATTGTTGTTGCATCAAGAGTGTTGAAATTTCATTTTGTTTTCTCATTATGTCCAGCACACTGTCGTTTTGTGATGCATCAGTTTGTGTAACATTGGTCACAGGATCTTCAGGAGTGGTTAGATAACGTTGGAGCATGTAAGAAGGACCTGGGAGATGTTTTATGTCAGGTAAGTGAGTGACTTTAGGCTTCACAACTGTCTGTGTGGTTTCAATTGCGTTGGGTTTTAGTTTGACTGGCAGTGATGGGACAAATTCCGTAGCATTGATGTTAAGTTGTTGTTTTGAGCATGTCATTTTATAGTATGAGTTCATCCCATCTGAAACCTTTGACTTTGATTTACTGCCAACACTGCTTTGTGATTTTATAACACTTAGTTTTGCCATTTCCTCAGCGATTTCATTCTCCAGTAAAAGCTGTTCTCTTCTTTTGCGTAGTTTTAACTCCTCTTCATCCAATGCATGTTTTTCCTTTAATGCCTTTTGTTTTGCTGCCAAAATTGCAAGATTTGTTTCCGTTTTTAAGCGAGCAGATGAGCGTGAAGCCAAGGATGAGGAATGATGTGAGCGTGATTTCTTGGTTGCATTTGAGATGCTGTCACAGGGCTGTAGTTCATCCTGAGGATCTTGTTCAGTGGGAACAAGTACTGGAGGGTCAGCAACAGACAAATCCTTGCTTTTTTCAACAGGAATTTGTGCTGCGTGATTTATTTCCTTTGTTGGTTGCTCAGAAGTATTTGTCTGAAGTGGTAATTCATTTGAGTTTTCATGCGGATTTTCCTTTATCCATGTTTCCACTTGTTCCTTGAATGCATCACTGTAATCCATAATGCTAGAAAACCACTCTTTTTGTTTTTTACCTTCATCATCAGGAAGAAGTGGCAATACTTCGTTGTGCAGGTCAGTGGCCTTTTTACACAGTGCATTCAAGTTATTCATTTGTGAGGGGATTTCAGTTACATTTTCTTTTGATTTCATGTGCGCTTTTATTTGCGGAATAAACTCTTTGATTTTATTAACGGCACTTTTGCGCTCATGCTGCAACCGTTCGATTTTATTTTCCATTGCTTTGGCCGTCAGTTTGATTTCCCTCTTTTCACGTTCCATGTTTGAACATTCAGCATCAGCGTTTATTTGACTCATTTTCGTTAGATTGTATTTTTGTGTAAAGCAACACAATCACATTTCATTCAAGAGCGTATTCAAATCCATCCATAGACATTGCATTTAAATTCATTGACAGAGCAGATTCGATCCAAGCATTTCAACAAGCAGTAGGTCTTTAGACAACATCAGCCGCCACATATGCCACAAAGTCCCGACATCACAATCCAATAAAGCACGGAGAATATGCGCCACCATCAATGCGCCAATGCAACCAGCGTATCCATTTAATACATTGTCCTCATTTGACACAATGCATTCCAATCGAAGCGGATTCCTCAATCCACAAACATTAACAGGTTCAGGCCTACCTGTTCCCAGGTGAATGGATGGCGTGGTGTGGCACTTAGCTGTGGCTCCTTTGTTCTCGGGCTAGTCGGTGCGTGACGACTTGGTTCTTTGATGCGGCTTGATGATTTTCATTAAACGCCTTTTTTGTTGACAAAATGTTGCGGCTTCCAAACAAACCTTTAAAGCCGCTGAGAGTTTGAGGTTGGGTCCTCAGGAACGTAGATTTGTGACGCGCTATAGTAGATTATGATAAAGATACGCTGGGATCCAAATATGCTTTTTGGTGCATTTATTGTAACAAACAGCACAGAGCTATCACAGCGCAGCAAGGATGGATAAATGTAAAAATGAGACTGGCGGATTAAACAGGAAAAAAAGGGTGATAAATGAATGAATGAGTAGCGGTCAACAAAAATTACGGCTACCCCCAACCCTGACTCTCTCTCTCTCTCTCTCTCTCTCTCATCTGTGTCACCGGTGAGTGCCCACCTTTACGCACACACACTTCCGCACGCACACACGCCTACTCCCAGGTGAACCACCCACTCTGCAACACACACACACTCAAACACACCGTGCTGCTCATCTTCAGCCTGTATGTCTCTTACAATATTCATAACATACAAGCTTACTATCAAAAAAAACAACAAAAAAACATAGAAAAATTAGAAAAGTAGCGTTTTATTTAGCCTAATATATAAAGAAAGTGACTAAACCTCCATAAATGAACTTTCCTTTGGGGTTAATAAAGTAATTCTTATCGTATCTTAAATTAAAATTTAGGTGTAGGTAATACTTTTATTAAATTCTGATTATTCATTAATCATACTCTATTACAAATACTGCTTTCTTTTTATTGCTGTTGCTCTTTATTATCTGTACTTCCTTTGCTGTTGTCTGCTGCTGCAACCTTGTAAATCCCCTCGTCTGTGGTACAAATAAAGGATGATCTTATCTTAACCCTAACCCCTAACCCTGTAACTAAACGTACATAATATTATTTATAGTGTTTCTAATGGTTCTTCTCCCTGGCTTTCTGCAGACGACCACAGCCATGATGTTTGTCTTTGCCTCATAAAGCAGGTCAAAGGTCAGAGAGGACTGAGGCCTTGAACTGAGCCCACTGGCAGCAGAGACATTTACAAACCACAGGTCTATTCTTACCACTCACATGATGAACCTATTTCTGTGCTGTCAGGTAGGGAGGGGGGAGGGGGGGTCAGATGATCTTTCTCTACAGATCACAGATAAATAAACACACACACACAAAAACATCAATCATATATATTTTATTTTTTAATTTTTGTAGAAAAAATAGTTTATAAATCATGCAGTCGGTACATCTCTGGAGCCATCTCACATTCAACACATCATCATCATCATCATCATCATCATCATCATCATCATCATCATCATCATCATCATCATCATCATCATCATCATCACAAACACTCCCCACATGAAACTCAGATTAGAACCGTTCTCTTTAAAAGCAGTGAATATAGTTCTTTCTTATGTGATCGTCTCAAAACCGATATTTACACTTGAACTAAGTCATAAATATGATAAAATGAGAATAATGTTTAGAAATGAAGATAAATACGCTGCCAGGAGGCCAGGAGGAGGCACTGTATCTAATAAACAGCTGAGAGATTCAAGTAAAAACTCTTCACTTTGACTCCAGCTCAAAAAACAGAAGAATAAAAACTATTTCTTTACTTCTTTGAGCTGCAGAGGTCAGACACTGCAGCTGCTGCTACTTCCTGTTTGAGATCAACCAATAACAACTCTTATAATAACCATAATAATAATAATAATACATCAGCTAAAAGCAGCATCAATAACAACAGCTTGAAGATTTGTATTTATCAAGGTTTCAAACCAGCGACCAGATTAAATCTGGCATGGATTTGATTCTCTATCACAGTCTAAACATCGTCACTGTCTCAGTCTTGTATCATCAACAGGTTTCCTGTCACATCGTCTCTGTTTGTGTATTTATATACAACAGATACATCACATTGTTGGTATTGTTAGTGACGGTGGGTTTTCACACTTGCTCAGCTGCATTTCAAAAATAACACTTACACTGCTCTTATTGCACACATGAGAAAAAACAACACAAACACCCTTTAGCTTTGTAATAATTCAGCAACTCTTATGTCCAGCATCGCTCTCTAATAATAATGACCAGAGCATAGTGTAACAGGAAGAAGAAGAAACAAAACACTGCCCCCTACTGAGCAAAAAGTAGTAGTTACAGTACAGTTAGTCCGTCTGTCTAACCTGCCTCTGCCCTTCACTCTTATATTTATATTTATATTTATATATTCTACTATAATATACAACATGTGTTTGTCTGTGCAGATGAAGAAGTCTTTAAACCACGGTGTGCAGGTTAGTAGCTGAGCCTCGTCTCTGGTTTTATACCATGACGTCATGGTTTTAAAGATTAACAATCTATATATTGATTGATTGTAACAGGAGGAATCCTGACACCAGCGATATGGATTTAAGTTCCCTGATGTAACGACGTCGACTTTACAACAGGAACAGAGTGAAAATATGTTTAGTTAAAGGTAGATTATTAAAAACAGATATAAACCAGCCAAAAAAAAAAAAAGTAATGGATCCCTAACAACAACACATTGACATTTACACTGGTTAATGTTTGATGGGGAGTCTGAAGTCACACCTGGTTTAGTTTCTACTAGATACCTGAGCAGAACCTGAACAGTCTGGTGCAGTCAGATCAGATCTGGTCTGAGTTGTTGCGTTGTGCCCTTCGTCACAGACCATCATCAAGGTTTCTTAGTGTGTTTGTATTGGACCCTGGTCGTACAGCGATTGGTGCAGCCGACTGTGTCATCACATCATATCATCATCATCATCATCATCATCAAAGTCTGAGGCCCTGGGGGCTTGAAAACTCAAAAAAGTGACACTGCCACCTCGGCGCCTGGCGTGCTACAACATTCAATTCCACAGACTTCTGCGTCGCCGTGTGCACGCGGATTTCCACCCTAGAAACGCTCGTCTAAACACGGAATAAAAAGTGAGAACGCAACAACGCCACTTTACACTGCAAAAACTCAAAATATTTCCAAGAATATTTGTCTTATGAGACTCATTTCTAGTCAAAACTAATCTCTTTCCACTTTAAATAAGACTCATCACAATGAACTTGTTTTTAGATCATTTTCACTTGTTTCAGACAAAATTTCAGTGAAAGCAACTTGTTTGTGCTTGTAATAAGAAAGAAAAACTTGCTCAACTATCAGATTTTTCTACTTATTTCAAGTGGAAATAGACTTGAAAGAAGTAAAAAGTGTCTAAAAACAAGCTACTTTTTGTGTGATGAGTCTTATTTTAAGTAGAATGAGATTGTTTTGACTAGAAATGAGACAAATATTCTTGGTATTTTGAGTTTCTGCAGTGCAGGGTTTTCTGTTCAGACCGTTTCCGTGTGAACGTACTCTTTAACGGGTCAATAATGAAAAGCAGGAGCTCCTCTCAGCTCTCTGCTTCCTGTCTGATCCTCTCAGGTGATGGGAGTCAGCTAGTTATTATTATTACATTCAGTCTGTTATCTACTTGACAACATCCAGAAGCTTCACCTCAGACTCTGCACAGAACGTGTTTTTTCTCCCTTTGTTGTGTATAAACTGAATATTCAGAGGTTTTCTGACTCTTGAAGACATTCCTCATCTGTCATGGTCGTTTTCAGACCAAAATAACTGATCAATTAATCAATATAATGATCAATCAGTGATGAGATAGTTGCGTGGTGTCGCTGTCATTAACTACATCTGGTCCATGTTATGTATACACTCTCCATAAACGGGTGTTTTATTTTGAAGGGTGCCGTCCGTGCCGTCTTTTCAAAGTAAAGTTCAGCGCAGGTTCACAGGTTTAAATAAAAGGCACTGACATGAACATTTAGTTGAACTCAGATGTTCTCTCTACTAGGGATGTCACCATTACTTGTTTTCACAGTTAATGTGGTATTAAACGCCACAATTAATTAATCGTAAAGATTCCTAAATACCGTCACTTTCCAAAAAAAGATTATGTATGAACCGTATCGGCAGATCTGGCACCAAAGTAAAGGTAAATGCACAGATACTGGTCCATACGTAACATTGAATTGGGAGGAATCAGTGTCATTTGTAATGTGTCATTTGTAATAATAAAAAAAAGGATTAAAATTAACTTAAACATTTGGTATCGATGACAATGAATTAATGACTTACGTATATATTTCAAACACTTTAATAATTGGTCATATTTTAATAGATACTTTGCGGAAATTATTAGTAATTATATTTTCACTATATTTGATTTTACACATTAATAGTGTTTGAAATGAATTGATGCATAATAATCATGACAATCGTAATCCACCTTTTTCCAAACGTCAAAAACCTAAGCCGGTTCTGCTCTTCCGGTGGAATTTTATGTTTACGTTTCCATGAGGACAGGACTGTCTATTGGATCTCTCAGCTCTCAGCCTCCACCGTCTTTTGGTTTGGTTATATGGGCAAGTGGAGATCAGTAGGGGGGAATGTAACGGAGTTAAAAGATAATTTGATTCCACTTGCCATAAAAACTCACCACACAACACAAAAACTTGTTTTTCCTATGGTAATTAAATGCATCACCCCTGTGGATTAGGGTCGTGCACCCCGGGGGGTAGCCGCAGTCGGACTATGCTACTTCCCTGGTAGGTGCACAAGCTGCGAGCTCCGCTATTGTTTCATGTTAATTACTTTAATTTCAATGCTATGGGGTGGTTTAAGTTGTATTTCTTAAGCATATAGCTCCCGAACAGTCGAGCACGTCCTTTTCCATAAAGAGTTGACGGTGTTTTTCTTTTATTTCTGTTTGCAACATGGCTAGGGTTACACGTGTTAGCTAACCTGCACTTTCCTTTCATTTTACATTTTTCAGCCGTGTGTGTGTGTGTGTGTGAGAGAAGAAGAGCTGGACTGACTGTAAATGTTGATTCCTCTGCCAGGTCAGTCCATGTGTGCACAATAAACGGCGAGGTTACCAACGGTGAAGGTCTGACTCGTATGTTAAAACTACACAACGCAAGAATGAGTACCAAAACCGCTACACAGACCACGGAAAAAAAGGTATTGAACGTTAATCACTTAGTTCGTTTTATGTCATAAAAGTTTTTGTTGAAAATGCATCTGCAGCGTAACGAACGTTTGACTTATAAAATACGTTTACAATTAGCCTTATGCACGTCAAATGCTAACCAAGCTTAGCATTTTTCAGCTAGAAGCTCTCTTGGCATTTTGTTTTAAATGAAACTGAAACTGTTAATACCGTGTGCATTAAATTAAACACAAATAAAACAGCCTATGTGTAGGTCGTTGGCACTGCCACTGTAGACTCACTGTAAGTGCAACTTTATGCTACAGCATGTTGTTTTTTTTTACGTTTGTATTTTTTTCTCTAGACAAATTGCTCAGCAAATTGATCCTGGTCTCTGGACAGAGAGGACAGGACATGATATTCCAGTAAGTAAGTACTACATGATTTGTGTGGGAAAAAAATGTACTATTGCCTGTAATGTCCATTTTTATTTTTATTCATTTTAGGGTTGCCTCGTCAGACAGGTGGGAATTTTTTTTTTCCCATGGTAAGGTTTCTTGTGAAAGTATAGGCACTGCAGGCATCGGTCAACAATGTAAATTGATGGTTCTTCTATTCCAGTATTTATCATTTTGTCTGTTTTCAGTGAAGTGGACGAGTTCTGCAGGAGGCTGGAAAGGCAGATGAGGAAAGAAGGAGCACTGCCATAATATAAAGACTATTTGTGAAAGCCTGTGTAATAAAACATTTGAAACCATTTCATTCCATTCAATTAATTGTGGGCTATTTTAAGACTGTTTTGTCATTATAACCCCATGCAATAGAACATTTAAAAGCATGTCATTTCATTGGAGGTTAATAATTTATTTACTCCAAAAGATTTTTTTTTTAAAGTTTAAAATCCAAACTTGTTGTTGGTTCCTCCAGGTGTCAGCTGACAGAGCTACCGGCAGCAGCAGCACGGAGATCAGATCGTCTCTGAGCAGGAGGACTCACTCAGAGGAAGATGTGAGGATGGAACCACTGTAGTGGTGTAGTGTAGTCAAGAGGCACAACGGACCAAAGATCGTCTCAGAGCGAGATGACTCACTCTAACGCTCCCACAGCCTCAGAGCGCTGCACCGCGGCCAGTTTGACACCAGGGGGCGTGTTTGTGTTAAAACCAAGGGGGGAGTGGGTTCTCCAAGTGAAGCTCACTTCCACATTCAAAAAACTGCAATCCCCTCGGCTTCCTCTGGAGACTGGGACCAGAAGGGAGCAACTCCAATTGAGCCCCATGTTAAAATAGCCGACTTTACAGCTTAAAAAAACATATTTACAGCCTGGTACATTTTATGTTTTTGGTCTCTACCGATAGTTTCCACCTCCGTGAACACTGTGGGGGGAGGAGGTGAATTTTTTTGTACCACAACCGTTTTAGTATTGTTTAGGCTTCAAATTCGTGCATAAATTACGTTGAGTGACTGGTTCACAGACAGTTTACCGGCCGTTAATTGGTTGCTCCGAGTTCAGTGGGCGGGTTCTCAGCCGGCTAACCGCTGCACCTCTCCAAATATGGAAAGTAGACTCCACCTAAAATCCAAGATGGCGCAGTTCAAATCCCCGTAGTTGCACAAAACAGGCTCCCCCAAACCAATGGGTTACCTCACGGTGCTACGTCCATTCTTTTTACAGTCTATGGTTAAAACCTCAGTGAGCAGTCATCAATGGTGACTGTAAGTTCACAGGACGATTTACAGTTCAATAGTTACACTTCTTCTTCTTTTTTAATTTATAAAGCACATTTAAACTGCAATGTGACATCAAGGTCAGGGACAGGAACAGATTAGACAGGCTCATCAAAAAATGTAGCTCTGTGATGGGGGAGGGAGCGGAGCTGGTAGAGGCTGTGGTTAAGTGGAGGATGGGGTGTAAGTTGAAGACCATCCTGGGTGACCCCCAACACCCTCTACACAAAACCCTCTCAGGTCAGAGGAGCAGCCGAAGCAAAAGGCTCATCTCCCTGACCTGCAGAACAGAAAGATTTAAGAGATCATTTGTTCCTGCTGCAATCGTTTTATATAACACTTGTTAAAATGTATTTTTGTGTTCATCTTTTTTGTCATTGTTGTATGAGCTACTGGACTAACGTGAATTTCCCTGCTAGGGATGAATAAAGTATTCTCTATCTATCTATCTATCTATCTATCTATTAAAATAACCAAAGTTGCCAAAATAATGTAGGCCTACAGGTAAATAAACCAATCAAATGTGCACACAATTTTACATACAGACTCTACCTCAACCTGGGTTGAAGGCCTTGGTGAATAAATGAGTCTTCAGAGAAGACTTATATATTTTCTGTATTTATATATTTCTGTGTGTTTTATTCTTCAATGTCATTTATCTGTGTTATTTATTGGTGTTTTCTTTGTCTTTTTGCCTTAACTAATTCCTTGAAAATTATTTTTAAACGTTTTTACTCTTTTATCTCAGTCTGACTCCAGAGGGACTCTGCACAAAAATTCCTAGCTTGTCTGTGCACAATATGGCAAAATAAAGTTCTTTAATCTTGATTTAATCATTTAACCAGAGGTGGGTAACGCACTTCATTTACTCTGTCACATATTCAGACATTCAGATAAATTGCATACTTTTTTACTTCACCTTGCCTTACATGGACAGCTCATAGACATCTTAATTTTAATATTCATTAATTATCCTTAATTTATGTTACTTTGTAAAGTTTTCATATATTTTCTTAGTGAAGTGATGTTCTTTGGCAATATCTGAATTTGTTCATTGCTGATATTGTTACATTTTTGTGTATTTGATCACATTCATGCCCTGATTATTGAACAAATAAATCAGAGGTTACTCAGCAGTTACTCAGTAGGCTACTTAAGTAGTTGTTTCACCAAGTACATTCTTACTCTTACTTAGTTAATATTTTGAAGGTTGCTTTTTACTTTTACCTGTTTAAACCTTAGCCTACTCTCCATCTCCTGCTCTTCACTCTCAGAGTTCAGGACTCGTTGTCTGAGGACTTCAGAGTCTCTCCATCCTGCTGACATGAGGACAGGACAAAGGACAGAGACCAACTGACCCACAGACACCTGGTTATTGTTTGATTTGTGTCGCAGCTTAAATTTAGCATGTAAGTTCATTTATTTTGACAGTTTTATATTCATGAAGCCATTTGAGACTCTGTTTTACTGTGAAGTCCATGTGGTTTCCTCCTCAGCTCTGTAGATGTGTGTGTGTGTGTGTGTGTGTGTGTGTGTGTGTGTGTGTGTGTGTGTGTGTGTGTGTGTGTGTGTGTGTGTGTGTGTGTGTGTGTGTGTGTGTGTGTGTGTGTGTGTGTGTGTGTGTGTGTGTGTGTGTGTGATGTTCCCACACTCTGACAGCCAGACTATTAACTGATTGAGCTCATCGTGAACTTCAGAGAGACGAGCTAATGTGATTAGCTCTGCAGGCTCCAGACTAACTGAACACTGAGACACTGTCTGATGTCGACTCTCTCTCTCTCAAATTGAATCGTAGGCAACTGGACTTGTATTTGTCTAGGAAGACGTTTCGCCTCTTATCCAAGGGGCTTCATCAGTTCGTCAGCATCGTCTCACTAGTCCACACTAGTCTGACCAAGATAGTGGAGTAAGACCCAGGTATTAAAAGGGATAGTTCACCCAAAATTGAAATTTCCTCATTATCTCCTCCCCCTCATGTGGACTAAGGGCTGGGAGAAGTTTCAGAGTCCTCCGTGGCTTCTCTGAGTTACAGGGGGTCTCGGCGTAGCAGTGCATGTCCATATAACAGTTGCAAATGGATACCAACTGTCTTCGTAACAAAAAGACACACCAAAAAACATCCAAATACCTCCATGCTGCTCGTATGTAATGTCCGTCTTGTATTGAAGCCCCGAAATGCGAAATTGTCCCGAAAAAAATTAAATAAGTCTATATTTCAAGCTTGTTTTGTAGCGGAAGCTCCTCTTCCCGGTTCGTCCAATTTGGATGAACCGAGAAGAGGAGCTTTGAGAAGCTTCCGCTACAAAACAAGCTTGAAAAATAGACTTATTTAATTTTTTTCAGGACAATTTCGCATTTCGGGGCTTCAATACAAGACAGACAAGCATATATAGCATTATATGGACATGCACTGCTACGCCGAGACCCCCTATAACTCAGAGAAGCTTCTGAACCTTCTCCCAGCCCTTAGTCCACATGAGGGGGAGTAGATAATGAGTGAAATTTCAATTTTGGGTGAACTATCCCTTTAACCTCTGTGGGTGTGTTCACCAAAGTACCTGTGAAAGTACTGGTTCCACTTGACCATTGTTGTGGTCTCAAAAGTCCTGTTGCCTACGATTCAATTTGAGGGAGAGAGAGAACAATGACCTGGATGAATGAGAATATTCATAGACATGTCTGATGTCTGGTGACCATCTACATTAAAGGACAGTTCCGGGCAAATTCAACTTGGGGCTGTATTTTCCTAACATTTTAGGTCTAAAAGAAGGAATCTGAAGATTTTCAGTTTAATGTCTCCTGTTTTGACACAGGAATATCAACTCTGGACTTGCTTCAAGTCTGACGCTGTCTGTGGGAAAAAATGTTCACTTCAAGCAAGTAAAGAGTTGATATTCCTGTGTTTATGACACAAACAGGAGCTTCCCACTGCACCTGAACACACAGAGCGTCAACTTGGGTCTCGACTCCGCCAGACTTTGAATTAGATCTAGTTTTACAAACATGTCGGCTTGCTTGAAGTAAATAAACTTCTGGGTGCATGTTTGAGTCGCCATCTGACGCTGTCTGTGGCTTTGAGGGATGGAAACAGCCTAAGCAGCAGAAGTTCAATCCGCTCCCATTCATCGCTGCCGTGGCGATGCGGGGACAGACACAACTACCGCAAAACAGGAGACATTAAACTGAACATCTTCAGATTCCTTCTTTTAGACCTAAAATGTTAGCAAAATACAGCCCCGAGTTGAATTTGCCCGGAATTGTCCTTTAATACTGTATGGAGCTTTCAAGATTGATATATTAAAATATTATCAAAAACAAACTCCAAGTTGTGTCCAGTTTTTTCTACCAGCGAAGAAGAAGAAGAGCTCAATATAAGATTCAGACAAAAGACAGAAGGTCAGATGATGAAATTTTGTGGCCAATGATGGAAAAAAACTGAAAATCCAAACTGAAATGCGTTGATCGAACAAAGACCTGGTCATCAATTACAGAAAACATTTATTATAAAACAACAACATCATTTAGAGAAGTGTGTTTTTCTGTTCTGTCGTGACTTTGTGTGTTTTTGTCTTTTCAGTGTCTGAATCAACGAGTTCAGTATCTGAGAAACAACAAAGACATGACACACACTTACAGTATGTAGCCTGTGATCATCAATAATTACAAGCATCATTAAGTCTTTGGCAGAGGTGTGTGATTGGGTCGGACGGCGTCCACAGGTCAGACAGGAAGGTTACAGTCACTAAAAAACAAAACAAAAATGGAGTCCAGCTCCGACAAACAGGAAACGTCTCCAAACAACTCGACTGTCCAGGTGTTAGTCTGTGCCGGCACAGCGTCCACCAGGAGAAGGCCACTCAGCCAGTGTAAACACACTGCAAAAATTCAAATTTTTTCCAAGAATATTTGTCTTATTTCTTGTCAAAATGTCTCATTTCTAGTCAGAACTAATCTCGTTCCACTTTAAATAAGACTCATCACCTAAAATGTACTTGTTTTTCGATAATTTTCACTTGTTTCAAACAAATTTTCACTTTTGTGCTTGTAATAAGAAAGAAAAACTTGCTCCACTATCAGATTTTCTACTTATTTCAAATGAAAATAGACTTGAAATAAGTAAAAAGTGCCTAAAAACAAGCTACTTTTTTATGTATAACTATGTATGTATGTGTATAAATATACATATTTTAGGTGTAATGAGATTTGTTTTGCCCCTCCTTGAACCACCACCTTACCGTGGTGGAGGGGTTTGAGTACCCGAATGATCCTAGGAGCTATGTTGTCGGGGGCTTAATGCCCCTGGTAGGGTCTCCCAAGGCAAACAGGTCCTAGGTAGGGAGCCAGGCCTGGGGTTGGGGCTCGCAGGCGAGCGCCTGGTGGCCGGGTCTTGGCCCACGGGACCCGGCCGGGCGCAGCCCGAACGAGCGACGTGGGCCCGCCTTTCCGTAGGCTCACTACCCGCGGAAGGGTTCAGAAGGGGCAGGTGCCAAGTGATTTGGGTGGCAGCCGTGGGCGGGGGCCCCGGCGACCCAATCCCCGGACAACGACTCTGGCTTTAGGGACATGGAATGTCACCTCGCTGGGGGGGAAAGAGCCTGAGCTCTTGCGGGAGGCTGAGGTATCGGCTAGAAATAGTCGGGCTCACCTCCACGCACAGCCTGGGCTCTGGAACCCAACTCCTTGAGAGAGGTTGGACTCTCTTCCACTCTGGAGTTGCCCATGGTGACAGGCGGCAAGCTGGTGTGGGCTTGCTCATAGCTCCCCAGCTCAGCCGCCATGTGTTGGAGTTCTCCCCACTGAACGAGAGGGTCGTTTCCCTGCGCCTTCGGGTCGGGGATAGGTCTCTCACTGTTGTTTCGGCCTACGGGCCGAACGGCAGTGCAGAGTACCCGGCCTTCCTGGAGGCCCTGGGAGGGGTGCTGGAAAGTGCTCCAACCGGGGACTCCATCGTTCTGCTGGGGGACTTCAACGCTCACGTGGGCAGTGACAGTGTTACCTGGAGAGGTGTGATTGGGAGGAACGGCCTCCCCGATCTGAACCCGAGCGGTGTTTTGTTATTGGACTTCTGTGCTAGCCACAGTCTGTCCATAACGAACACCATGTTCAGGCATAAGGGTGTCCATCAGTGCACGTGGCACCAGGACACCCTAGGCCGGAGGTCAATGATCGACTTTGTAGTCATGTCATCTGATCTCTGGCCGTATGTCTTGGACACTCGGGTGAAGAGAGGGGCTGAGCTGTCAACTGATCACCACCTGGTGGTGAGTTGGATCCGCTGGCAGGGGAGGAAGCTGGTCAGACTTGGCAGACCTAAGCGTATCGTGAGGGTCTGCTGGGAACGTCTGGCAGAATCCCCTGTCAGGGAGGTCTTCAACTCCCACCTCCGGGAGAGCTTTGATCTGGTTCCGAGGGAGGCCGGAGACATTGAGTCCGAATGGACCATGTTCTCCACTTCCATTGTTGACGCGGCCGTCCGGAGCTATGGCTGTAAGGTCTCCAGTGCCTGTCGCCACGGCATTCCCCGAAACCCGGTGGTGGACACCGGAAGTAAGGGATGCCGTCAAGCTGAAGAAGGAGTCCTACCGAGCCTGGCTAGCTCGGGGGACCCCCGAGGCAGCTGACGGGTACCGGCAGGCCAAGCGGACTGCAGCCCGGGCGGTCACGGAAGCGACAACTCAGGTCTGGGAAAAGTTCGGGGAGGAAATTCTGGCAAACCATCCGACGCCTCAGGAGGGGGAAGCAGTGCTCCGCCAACACTGTTTACCAGTTGACCTCGACTGGGGATATCGTCGGGCGGTGGAAGGAATACTTCGAGGATCTCCTCAATCCCACTGACATGCCTTCCGTCGAGGAAGCAGAGGCTGAGGATTCAGAGGTTGATTCATTCATCACCCAAGCTGAAGTCACTGAGGTAGTCCGGAAGCTCCTCAGTGGCAAGGCACCGGGGGTGGATGAGATCCGCCCTGAGTACCTCAAGTCTCTGGATGTTGCGGGGCTGTCGTGGCTGACACGCCTCTGCAGCATCGCGTGGCGGTCGGGGACAGTGCCTCTGGACTGGCAGACCGGGGTTGTGGTCCCTCTCTTCAAGAAGGGGGACCGGAGGGTGTGTTCCAACTATCGGGGGATCACACTCCTCAGCCTCCCGGGGAAAGTCTATTCCAGGGTACTGGAGAGGAGAATTCGGCCGATAGTCGAACCTCGGATTCAGGAGGAACAATGCGGTTTTCGTCCTGGCCGTGGAACACTGGACCAGCTCTATACCCTCCGCAGGGTGCTCGAGGGCGCATGGGAGTTTGCCAAACCAGTCCACATATGTTTTGTGGACTTGGAGAAGGCTTTCGACCGTGTCCCACGTGGCATCCTGTGGGAGGTGCTCCAGGAGTATGGGGTCGGAGGCCCTCTGCTGAGGGCTGTACGGTCCCTGTACGATCAGAACAGGAGTTTGGTTCGCATGGCCGGCAGTAAGTCAGACCTGTTCCCGGTGCGTGTTGGACTCCGGCAGGGCTGCCCTTTGTCACCGGTTCTGTTCATTATTTTTATGGACAGAATTTCTAGGCGCAGCCAAGGGCCGGAGGGGGTACGGTTCGGGAGCCACTTGATTTCATCTCTGCTTTTTGCGGATGATGTGGTCTTGTTGGCTCCCTCGAGCCAGGACCTTCAGCATGCACTGGGGCGGTTTACAGCCGAGTGTGAAGCAGCTGGGATGAGAATCAGCACCTCTAAGTCCGAGGACATGGTTCTCGACCGGAAAAAGGTGGCTTGCACCCTCCAGGTCGGGGGAGAGTTCCTGCCTCAGGTGGAGGAGTTTAAGTATCTTGGGGTCTTGTTCACGAGTGAGGGAAGGATGGAGCGCGAGATTGACAGGCGGATCGGTGCAGCGGCCGCAGTAATGCGGTCGTTGTATCGGTCCGTCGTGGTGAAGAAGGAGCTGAGCCAAAAGGCAAAGCTCTCGATTTACCGGTCAATCTACGTTCCCACCCTCACCTATGGTCATGAACTCTGGGTCATGACCGAAAGAACGGGATCCTGGATACAAGCGGCCGAAATGAGCTTCCTCCGCAGGGTGGCGGGGCGCTCCCTTAGAGATAGGGTGAGGAGCTCTGTCACCTGGGAGGAGCTCGGAGTAGAGCCGCTGCTCCTCCACATCGAGAGAAGCCAGCTGAGGTGGCTCGGGCACCTGTATAGGATGCCCCCTGGACGCCTCCCTCGTGAGGTGTTCCGGTCATGTCCCACCGGTAGGAGGCCCCGAGGAAGACCCAGGACACGCTGGAGTGACTACGTCACTCGGCTGGCCTGGGAACGCCTTGGGGTCCCCCCGGAAGAGCTGGAGGAAGTGTCCGGGGAGAGGGAAGTCTGGGGATCCCTACTCCGACTGCTGCCCCCGCGACCCGGATTCGGACACAGCGGATGAAAATGGATGGATGGATGGATGGATGTTTGTTTGTTTTGACTAGAAATGACATTTTGACTAGAAATAAGACAAATATTCTTGGTAAGATTTTGAGTTTTTGTTGTGCACAGCCACCAGCAGGACCAGGTGTGTATGATGAGCTCAGACCACAGACCCAGTGTGACCCAGGGAATCATGGGAAACCTCTGTACCGTCTCTCTGTGGCTGAGGAACCTGAAGGGAGGAGGAGGAGTCAACCTGGTCATTGTCTGGACTCTCTGAGTTCTTTGGTCTATCTCCACTCTCTGCTCTCTGAGCTTCTGGTCTCAGTTCCTGATCCTGATCCTGGTCCTGGTCCTGGTCCTGGTTTTGATCCTGGTCCTGGTCCTGGTCCTGGTCCTGGTCCTGGTCCAGGTCCTGGTCCTGGTCCGGGTTTTCCTCCAGCTCCAGGACGTTGAAACGCTCCACCACGCAGTGAGCCGTCAGCCTAGCCTCGGGGTCGTGATCCCAGCACTCCGTGATGGTGGAGCAGATGACGCTCATCCCCTGGAGGACGAGACGCCCAGAGTCAGACAACGGGAAGTCGTCGGGCAGCGATTAATTCATTCAACAAAGAAATAAGTTACGGTGGCGTAAACAATCACTTGAATAAGCTGTGGTCTTAGCTGGTTCACCACTCAGCGCTGGCTTAGGCACCTTCTCTTTCTACTACAGACACAGGTAACATCATTCTCTATGATGTCAGTGTCCACCTCTATGCAGATGACACTGTTTTATTTGCCCAAGCTTGTTTTTGGAATAGTCTTTTTTTTTTGGTTGGATGTATTTTTTCTAGACTTGAATTTAAGTTTATTACAATCCAAGTGCTGCTGAAGTGGAGATTTCTAGCTCATAGTCCGAGTCTGAAAAACTCTTTCTGAGATAACGGCCTTTAAAGACTTCTACTGTAAAATTCCATAGATTGTTAATGTAAATTGTACTTTTACGATTGGTTACGGATACGGAGAAAATTACGATTTTTGGAGCCACATCATTGTTCAGGAGAGAGAGAGCTTTACAACGATACCTGACATGACATGGGTCAGACAACAAGCACAATTCAGTATGTCACAGTAGCTGTAACTTTTGATGAATTTAGGAGAAATCTACTGACGAAAGAGACAAAATTTAATAAAATTAATGTGGATTTCCTACCATTTCTTTTGACTTTTCTGAAAGAATACATGTTAAGGAAGAAAAATAGGTGGTTCAGGTGTTTGATGATTGGACCTGCTCGTCCTCACCTGTCAGACCTGTTTAAACCTCACCAAACCTCTCTCTCTATGCAGATGACACTGTTTTATTTGCCCAAGCTTGTTGTTGGAATAGTCATGTGATTTTAACATAATGATAAGTGATGCAGCTGTTTGAGTGTCTGACCTGATGCTGCGTCCAGGCCGAGGGGATGTCAGGACGGCCACGGTCCCTCAGCACCAAGTCCCTCATACTGTCCACACAGGGCTGCTCACACACCTTGGAGCCAAAGGCCGGCTCGTAGCTCTCCACCTCTGCACCACACACACACACACACACACACACACACACACACACACACACACACACACACACACAAAGAAACATGTTACATTTACAAATACACATTATAGACCGAATCGCCTTGTTGTTTACATTCTACTTCCGGGTAGAAAACCAGCACGCCCTATCACTGTTTAGACAAATCTGAAATGATTGAAGAAACATTACTATTTCTGTGTGTGTGTTTTGTGTTGCTATGTGTTGTATTTATTCAGTTTGGGGGAATCACAGTGTCTAGAAAGCATCAGTGACTGCAGCTAACAGGGACAGCTAACGGTAGCTAAGCTAACAGCGGTAGCTAAGCTAACGGCGGTAGCTAAGCTAACACCAGGACGTCAGCTGTTAAAACCCTCCCGTTGTGGGACACGACATGAAACTACTCCAGTTAGCTCAGTCATGTTGGAACTCAGATATCCGCTGGAGAAAATATTTTTTCATGGACCGTTTATTGAGTCACTGAGTTATTAAAGTTAAACAGGTAGCTAACCGTTAGCCCAGCTAATCTATGATAACCATGACTAATTACAAAAATGTGCACACATAAATAGTAATGTTTGTCCAATCATTGGTTTTATAAACTTTCCAAACATCAGATTAGTCTAAACGGTGATATAGTGACATGAAAAATGAGATATAGTGAAACTCTTGTCCGTCACTATTGTTCTCATGCTGGTTTTCTACCCAGAAGTAGTTGTAAACAACAAGGAGATTCCTTCTATATGATCGTCCTGTGCTCCAAAAATATTTTGCAGCAACAGCAGAAATGCTCCTACTTCCGATGGCGTGGCAGCGGGAGGCCATCTCCCACAGGACCAGAGCCATGGAGTAAACGTCCATCTGTTTGAAGGCCTCGAGGTCCTCCAGGTTCACCCTGGACTCGAGCACCTCAGGAGCCATGTAGCGCGCTGTCCCCACCTGGACCGGGCAAAACGGGAGAGTCCAGTCAAAATGACCATCAATCAACATCACACTGAAGTTCTTCAGACCGACCGACCTGAGCAGTTTAAGTTTCAAGTTTCAATACTTTATTGCCATGTCAACAACATTGTTGATTGGGATTTGTTTCAGTGGGCTTCACACACTGACATAAAAACACAACATACACCCAGTACAGTTCATGATAAAAACAGAGTAAAGTGCACAAAGTAATAAATAGATAATCAGTAAATCAATAGATTAATATAAATATGGCACATTAAAACAATACCCTGCCCCCCTAAATGGACCAAGGTATTTAAAATAATATTTCTGAGGTGTTGAGGAGTCTGACAGTTAGTGGGTATGGGCTGTTATGGAGTCGGGTTGTTCTGGATTTTATGCTCCTCAGTCTTTTTTGTGAGGGCAGGAAGTTAAAAAGGCAGTTAGCTGGGTGGGAGGGGTCTTTTAAAATGCCTTTCTTCTGCAGTCTGGCCTCATAGATCTCAGATGTGGATGGAACCTCACATCCAATGATTTTAGACGCAGTGCGTACCACCTTGTTTAGCTGCCTCTCTTCCTCCGCAGACACATTCCCAAACCAAACAGTGATGCCAAACGTGAGAACACTCTCAACAGCTGCCCTGTAAAACTGGAGCAATCCTTTGCTGGACACACCACACTTTACCTGTCCACTGTTGGCGAAGTCGTCCACAGTGAGGGAGAGATCCAATCTCAAGGCCAGACCAAAGTCACAGAGAGCGCACTCCTTTCTGCTCTTCACCACAATGTTGCTGCTCTTCAGGTCCCGATGGGCAACGGGCACCTGCAGCAACACACACAACCAGCAACAAGCACTGTCAACAAGCTCAAATCCATCCTGAGATGAGACTACCGGACCTGAAGCGGATCTACATCAGCATCAATACAAGAGACGTGCTGAAAACCTGTGCCGTGTCTCGGTTCCAATACTTCCATACTTGCACAAACTATTTGGAGTGTGTAAGTGTGTTCACACTGACAAGCAGTGGTGGACAGTAACGGAGTAAATTTACTTGACTCAATACACTTGAGTATTACTCTTACTTGAATACATTTCCAAGACAAATATTTTTACTTTTACTCGAGTTAATTTCTAGGAAGAATGAAAAGTACTCGTTACTTTCAGGTCTGCTCTTTTTTTTTTCTAAAATCCTATTGGACACAAGCTGTGTTTGTCAAAGAAGGAAACCCTAACCCCTAAAAGCAGCACATCAGTGCAGCTGCTTTCAAAGAGTTCATTCTCAGAAACAAGAGTTAAAAGCTCCTTACATTCATTTAGAAAAAATATAGTAATTCATTGATGTGAAAAATAAGAAATGTACTCTTACTCTTACTTTTACTTAAAGTAAATTTAAAAGCATGTACTTTTGGATACTTAAGTACCTTTAAAAGCAAGTACTTTTTTACTCTTACTCGAGTAACATGTGGACTGAGCTACTTTTACTTGTAACAGAGTAAATTTTGACCAGTAGTATTTGTACTCTTACTCAAGTACTGGGGTCGAGTACTCTGTCCATCTCTGCTGACAAGTATGTCAAAACACAGTGTCCTGTAAGAACCTGGATGGTGCACTTGTAACAGGCAAAAAGTTGAGTGTGGAACGACAGACACTTCCCACCTTCAATGAACGACAGTATTCCATTTGAGACAACACTAACGGCCGAATTTTGCGCACTAAAGAAGTAAGTACATAGTGTAGATAGTATACTACATCAGTGGTTCTCAACCTTTTGTACATCAAGGACCCTAAATTGACACAAATTAGACCACGGACCCCCATTGGACCAAATTTAGAAGTAAACACCAGAAATACACAAATATTTGTTCTGAGACTGAAGAACATTACTTTTTTATACTTTTAAATTAGGGCCAATGGCGTGAATTTTTGGAAATATTATACAGAAATTTCTGGAAAAAAGTGGTTAAATTTCTCCAAAAACATTTAAACATTTCTAGGGAGAAGTGGTAAAAATTCTCAAAAAAAAAGTAAAAAATCTTTTTTTTTAAAAAGTGGTAAAATTTCTCGTAAAAAATGTTCAAAATAAAAATAAAAAAGGTAACACTTTATAATAACTATCCGTTATAAATAGCTAATAGATAATTAGTAAACTGTTAATTAATGAGTTATTAATGACTTGTTAAGTGTTTGTTAACAGTTTGTTAAGGATTTATAACGGTGCCTTATAGATAGTTAATAGATCATTAATAAACTGTTAGTAAATCAGTTATAAATGACTTGTTAAATAACAGTTAACAATTTGTTAAGGATTTATAACTGTGCCTTATAGATATCCAATAGATAACTTGCAAGCTGTTAGTTAATGAGTTATAAATGACTTGTTAACTGTATGTTAATAATTTATAACTACACCTTATAAATTAGTAATAGATCATGAACAAGCTATTAGTGAATTACTTACTAATGACTTGTTAAGTATCAGTTAATATTTTATGTATGTTATTGGGACGTTATTCTAAAGTTGCAACTATTCCTCATGTATTAACTGTTAGTAAATGAGGAATAGTTGCAACTTTAGAATAACGTCCCAGTTACATACATGAGCTAATAACTAATATATTAACTCACACTTTACAGATCAGTTGTTAATAGTTTGTTAACCATCTACTAATACCAGTGAAACTTTGTAGAACAGCAAATGGGTGGAACAAGTTCAAGGTACAGAAATTTGATGTGATATTTAAAATATCAAATTTTTGTACCTCAACCTTGTTCCACCCATAGGCTTTTCTGTGTACTGTATTTTACCAAAGAGACACCACAGATGAAATGTTGAACACAAAATGTTCACAAAGGGCCGCTCTCCTCACCAGTAGGGGCAGTTTTGGCGAGTAGCTGAATTAAAACAAACGAAGAAGACTGCTACTGGATTATCTCGAGAAATAATTTTAATTCCCACTGTTAATGCGTCACTTCAATACGTTTAAATATTTTTTCATACGATAAAGTAACTATTTAGATCCCCAATATGCGGTTAGTTTATCCAAATGACGCAGGCTGTTTGGGAGTTTGCTCCGCCGTTCGCGGAGCAGTGAGGCTCCATCTGTGGAGCAGCTAACTAGGCTAGTTAGCAGCTGACTAGGCTACCACCGGACGGGAGCGTGCCTATGTTCCCACAGCCCTATGTTCCCTCAGCCCTATGTTCCCTCTGGACTCTCTCTACCTATCTGGACTCTACCTATCTGGCCTGTCTAGCCTCTACCTGGTCTTTTTACTAAACTTAACCAACTCCTTTATTCATTGCCTAAACCCAACCAATGGTGGGACCAAAGGGCTGAGGGAACATAGGGCCTAATTTTCAGTGACAACAAAAGTTAGAAATGAGGGAACATAGGGCTGAGGGAACATAGGGCTGAGGGAACATAGGGCTGTGGGAACATAGGAATGACCCCCCACCGGACGAGCGGACTATCACAGAGGCTACAGCCGGGCTGCTGTGGTGGTCGGCCGGCTAAGCCGCGGCGTCTTCTCGGGGGAGAAAACGAGCACTTCAGTAAACCGGTTGCTGCCTCTGGATGAGCGGATCATCACAGAAGCAACAGCAGGGCTGCTGTGGTGGTCGGTCGGCTAACCTGCGTCGTCCTCCCAGGGGAGAAAAGGAGCCCATCAATCTACCGGCAGTTTTTTAGATGTTTACCGCCGGCTGGATGAATTGTTTTTAGGAGATAAATGTTGTCTCATTCAGTGATGTAGTCTGTAGGCTATATCAACAAACAAAACTATTTTGTCTATGATGGGCTATGTACAATCACCACCGCTACACCAATAAATAAATAAATGTTTCACAATGAAACGGTCAGTCAGCAATGCAGGTCGTTTTCTCCCCCGAGAAGACGCCGCGGCTTAGCCGGCCGACCACCACAGCAGCCCGGCTGTAGCCTATGTGATAGTCCGCTCGTCCGGTGGTAGCCTAGTTAGCTGCTAACTAGCCTAGTTAGCTGCTCCACAGATGGAGCCTCACTGCTCCGCGAATGGCGGAGCAAACTCCCAAACAGCCTGCGTCATTTGGATAAACTAACCGCATATTGGGGATCTAAACAGTTATTTTATCGCATGAAAAAATATTAAAACGTATTGAAGTGACGCATTAACAGTGGGAATTAAAATAATTTCTCGAGATAATCCAGTAGCAGTCTTCTTCGTTTGTTTTAATTCAGCTACTCGCCAAAACTGCCCCTACTGGTGAGGAGAGCGGCCCTTTGTGAACATTTTGTGTTCAACATTTCATCTGTGGTGTCTCTTTGGTAAAATACAGTACACAGAAAAGCCTATGGGTGGAACAAGGTTGAGGTACAAAAATTTGATATTTTAAATATCACATCAAATTTCTGTACCTTGAACTTGTTCCACCCATTTGCTGTTCTACAAAGTTTCACTGGTATTAGTAGATGGTTAACAAACTATTAACAACTGATCTGTGAAGTGTGAGTTAATATATTAGTTATTAGCTTATGTAACTGGGACGTTATTCTAAAGTTGCAACTATTCCTCATTTACTAACAGTTAATACATGAGGAATAGTTGCAACTTTAGAATAACGTCCCAATAACATACATAAAATATTAACTGATACTTAACAAGTCATTAGTAAGTAATTCACTAATAGCTTGTTCATGATCTATTACTAATTTATAAGGTGTAGTTATAAATCATTAACATACAGTTAACAAGTCATTTATAACTCATTAACTAACAGCTTGTAAGTTATCTATTGGATATCTATAAGGCACAGTTATAAATCCTTAACAAATTGTTAACTGTTATTTAACAAGTCATTTATAACTGATTTACTAAAAGTTTATTAATGATCTATTAACTATCTATAAGGCACCGTTATAAATCCTTAACAAACTGATAACAAACACTTAACAAGTCATTAATAACTCATTAATTAACAGTTTACTAATGATCTATTAACTAGTTATAACGGATAGTTATTATAAAGTGTTAACAAAAAAATAGTTAAAAAGTGGTAACATTTCTAAAAATCTAGAAAAAGTGGTAACATTTCTCTTAAAAAAATGTTCAAAATAGGAAAGTAAATTTTCTAGTAATTTTTTGGAAAAAAGTGGTAAAATTTCTAAAACAAAAAAGTTTTTAAAAAAAATCTAGAAAAAGTGGTAAAATTAAAAAAAAAAAAAACTTCCAGAAAAAAGTGGTACATTTTCAAGAAATAAATTGGGGACCCCCTTCAGATCTCTCAAAGACCCCACGTTGAGAACCACTGTACTACATGACAGTGTAGTCATGGAAGTATTCAAATTGAGACACAGCTCTGCACAGATGGTGCTTGTTTGGTGGTTGTTTACCTTTGGTATCCCGATGGGTGTCGTGTCGCTGTGGAGATGAGCTAGCCCTTTAGCGATGCTGCCTGCCATGGCAACAAGCTCCTCCCAGCTCAGCATGTTTGTTGTGAGGAAGTCCTGCAGGTTCCCCAGGCTGTGATAGGCCAAAACCAGCCAGTACGTCCCGAGGGCGTGGCCGGGCGGACCCCTCTCCTCCGCCGCCAGGAACTGCACCACGTTTTCATGCTCCAGTTTGGGATCCGAGAAGATGGAGCACTCGTTTCTCCACGAGGCGTACTCCACGGCCGGGAACACCTTCACCGCCACGGTCTCGTAACTGTTGACTCCGCCTTTGTCGCCCTGAAGGAGGCGAGCCTTCCACACCTCGGCGAAGCGCCCCTTCCCCACCAGGGCCTCCAGCTTGATGGGCAGAGGTTCAGACATTCGTCCTCTCCAATCTGTAATGATGTCATTGTTGAGAGATGACACCTTTGTTTTGTTTTGTTTATTTAGATCCCCATTAGCTTTTGCCACCACGCAGCAGCTATTCTTCCTGGGATCTTTTCATCATAATAAATGACAAATACAAACTATTAACACGCAACACATTAATACATAAAACAAAAAATACATACAGAAAACACATAGACTTTACAAACATCAGATTAGTCTAAACGGTGATATAGTAACATGAAAAATTAGATATAGTGAAACTCTCGTCCGTCACTATTGTTCTCATGCCTGTTTTCTACCCGGAAGTAGTTGTAAACAACAAGGCGATTCGTCCTATACATACACATACAAAACAAAACATCCAACACTTAACATATGTTACCCGCTCCTACATTGAATCACCACACAACAAGGATACCAGGACCCAATTTACATATATAGGCTACTAATGGTCAAAATTGCGATCAAAATAATAATCTCTTAATTTCATTTTAAAACTAACTGTGTGGAGTGTTTCTATTTTTCAGACATGTTATTTTGTCTCCTGCTATTTTACATTATTGGGAGTTCATAGCGCCCTCTAGTGGCGACATTACACCTAGTGTTTCTTCTTCGGTGGCTATCATTACTGTGACTCGGTTTGACCGGTGAAGCTGAGCTGGTGAGTTGATGTGTATAAAGTGATGCAACTTGTGTTAAATATCATAAATATGACCATTAAGGTAGTAATGTTGTTTATATATTTGTGTTTTCCAGTTGATTACCTGCTGATACTACTGTTGCTACCGACGGCACGATCACTGTCTAAGTGCCAAGAGAAAAGCATGTGTGGAGTTGTTAATGAAGATAAATAAACACGTGAAAAGACAGAAATTGCGTCGGAGCTGAGTGTGACACTGTCTCGCCGGTCAAGCACACCCCGTGCGGTGGGATTTATTAAGTTAACACAGTTAGGTTAATAAAAAACCGTGCACTAACCATGTTTCTTTGTTGTATAACATAATTCGGCGTTACCGTTAGGCCTTCGCACACTGAGTCCGTTTTTTCCGTCCGAAATTGCCGCACGTCGAAAAATAAATTCGACCTCATGTTGTATCGATCATGTTTACACACCGAGTCCAAAACTTTCGTCCGTCATTAAAGTTTTCGGAACAGGTTCGATTTAATGCGTTTTTCGCATCCGTGAAAAGCCTTTTGACCAATCACATCAGAGTTTAGAGGCTGGAGAGGGAGAGTGGGAGGGGGGATCACCGCTGAGTGGGTGTGTGTGTCTGTGTGCGTGCGTGCGCCAGCCGCTGTTTAGGATCATGGAAATTGACCGTCTTCTGTTTACTGTGTGAGCTAATAATCAATATCTTTCAAACTGAACCACTGACATCCTGAAATAAACTGTTCATAACAAGCAGCAGATCCCCTCGCTACTGGCTCCTCTCAGGATGGACAATTTTTCTCTTTCATTTCTCAACAAGTGAGAGAATCACAAAGTGCATCACTGCGTGACGATTTTTGTCTCCCTCTCCGAAATTTGGAACACAAAATAAAAACGCATGCGAATAAAACGCAACGGACTCAGTGTGCAAGGAGCCTGTGTGTAACGTTTTTTGTCGAATGACGGATACGAAAAACCAGTGCGAAAAAAACGGAGTCAGTGTGCAAAGACCTTTAGAGTCCTCCTCCCTTTGACATCCAGGACCCGTCACTCCTCCTCCTCCTCGGCCGTCCACCCCCAGGCCTCCACAGGGCAGATCCAGAGCCTGGTAGAGCTCCGGGGTGCGCTTGGTGGGCCAGTCGGGGCGCGCCGGCGGGCCGGGTTTGTCTGAGCGGTGCGTGCGGTAGAAGTAGAAGGCGGTGGCGGCGATGACGGCCACGAGGATGGGAGGCACCAAGCTGACCACCACCACCGGGATCACGTCTTTACTCTGCAGCTTGAAGAAGCCTGAGGCAACGGAGAGGAGATACTGAAGATACTGACATACATCCATTCATCCATCCAACCATCCATCCATCCATTAACCCATTCATCCATTCATTCATCCATCCATCCATCTGTCCATCCATCTGTCCATCCATCCATTCTTCCATCCATCCATTCAACCATCATCCATCCATCCATCCATCCATCCATCCATCCATTCATCCATCCATCCATCCATCTGTCCATCCATCCATTAACCCATCCATCCATTCATCCATTCTACCATCATCCATCCATCAAACCATCCATCCGTCCATCCATCCATCCATCCATCCATCCATCCATTCTTTCATTAAACCATTCATCCATCCATCCATTCATTCAACCATCATCCACCCATCAAACCATCCATCCATCAAACCATTCACCCATTCAACCATCCATTCATTCATCCATCCATCCATTAACCCATTCATCCATCCATCCATCCATCCATCTGTCCGTCCATCCATCCATCCATTCAACCACCATCCTTCCATACATCTATTAAACCATTCATCCATCCATCCATCCATTCAACCATCATCCACCCATCCATTCTTTCATTACAGTAACCCATTCAACTATCATCCATCCATTAACCCATTCAACCACCATCCTTCCATCCATCTATTAAACCATCCATCCATTCATCCATCCACCTAAGCATCCATCCATATTCATCCATCCATCCATTCAACCATCATCCATCCATCCATCCATCCATTAAACCATTCACCCATCCATCCATTCATCCATCCATCCAACTATCATCCATCCATTAACCCATTCAACCATCCATCCATCCATTCAACCACCATCCTTCCATCCATCTATTATAAACCATCTATCCATTCATCCATCTAAGCATCCATCCATCCATCCATCCATCCATCCATCCATCCATCCATCCATCCATCCATCCATCCATCCATCCATCCATCCATCCATCCACCCATCCATCTATCCAACTATTCATCCATCAGTCCAACTATTCATCCATCCATCAAAGCAATCATCCATTCATCCATCCATACAAGCATCCATCCATCCATCCATCCATCCATCCACCCATCCATCTATCCATCCATCCATCATCCATCCATAAGCAACCATCCATCCATCCATCCATCATCCGTAAATCCATTCAACCACCATCCTTCCATCCATCTATTAAACCATCCATCCATTCATCCATCCACCAAACCATTCATCCACCTAAGCATCCATCCATATGCATCCATCCATCCATCCATATTCATCCATCCATCATCCATCCCCTCACCATTAGCTCCCTTGTTGAAGATCAGTTTGTCGTTACACTCGTGTTCTCCGTGGCAACCACAGACCATCATGGCTCCGTCGTCTGCCGGCTGTGGGACCATGTGACACTCTCTGGAGGTGAAGTTCAGCAGCAGGCCGGGGTCGACGCCCTCTAGAGGCAGAGCTGGATGGTGACACATAGTGTGTACTGTCATTGTGTCATTGGTTTTCCTCCTGAGAAAGAGGAGAAACACAAACACGGTGATCGGTGAAACTAATGAAACACATGTGGTCTGAGTTTTAAAGGGATAGTAGCATTTTTTTAAAGTGTGGTTTTATGATCTACAAATAGCCCCTAAGTACTTTAATTGCAGTAGAAGACTCTCTGCACTCCTCCCGTTAGCAACGCCAGCCCATAATAGCCCTGCCCAGAGATTTACAACATACATTGTTGTGAACAGACCCAAAGAAACGGCCTATTTTCACGGCCTAAAAGAGGTTTTACCTGAAAAAAAAATACACAGTTCCATTGTTCGCTATAATATAATTTTTTCCAGCCCTTCAAAGTGCAGGAAAAACACAGTTTTTATTTGGACCTAACCAACTCACGTATCCCTCCGCCCAGGGTTAGCGCCCGCCGATCAGCAGTTGGTTAGGTCCAAATAAAAACTGTGTTTTTCCTGCTCTTTTAGGCCGTGAAAATAGGCCGTTTCTTTGGATCTGTTCACACCACTGTATGTTGTAAATCTCTGGTCAGGGCTATTATGGGCTGGCGTTGCTAACGGGAGGAGTGCAGATAGTCTTCTACTGCAATTAAAGTACTATTTGTAGATCATACAACCCCACTTTTTAAAAAAATGCTACTATCCCTTTAAAATGTCTCTGACAGTGAAGGAAGGTCAGGCTCTGAGGGCAGGAGGCGGAGCCAGTTACTCAGGGCAACAGTGACTGTGTAGGGATACCAGTGACTCGCTATGGTTAGCAAGACCATGATTACAGTGAACCTCAGAGTGAACCTCAGACTGTTTTCTGTGTGATCGTGAAAAACATAGGTGGGCGGCGCTTTGTTGTGACATCACAAAGTGACAGGAAGTCCTGACGGCTGGTTTTAAGGCTCAGTTTCTGAATACAGGCTGTGTGCATTTCTCTGTGGACTGAGGCTTTGATACTTTCACAGTATTAATATAGAACCTAGAGCTGCTTTATAATCACACTACACATGGACATCTACCTTTATACTGTATGGAGCTTTAACACAAACATCTACCTTTATACTGTATGGAGCTTTAATACAAACATCTACCTTTATACTGTATGGAGCTTTAACACAAACATCTACCTTTATACTGTATGGAGCTTTAATACAAACATCTACCTTTATACTGTATGGAGCTTTAACACAAACATCTACCTTTATACTGTATGGAGCTTTAACACAAACATCTACCTTTATACTGTATGGAGCTTTAACACAAACATCTACCTTTATACTGTATGGAGCTTTAACACAAACATAAACATCTCTCGGTTGTGGGTTTGAACCCTGGTTTAAAGAACCCCTCTCTTGTTTCGTGAACAGTCTGAGCAGCTCCATGATCATCACTTGTCAACTTTGACCTGAATAAACTGCTGTTTTCTCCTCCTCCTCCTCTCCGTCACTCCTTCTTATCACTGGTTTCCTGCAGAGCGCTGGGAGGGTCGGTTGGCCTGACGTGAACAGGAAATGAGAGGGGTGCAGCGAGGGGGGATCCCGGCCTCGCTGCTGTTATCCAAACAAAAGCACGAATCAGCAGAAAGTTTCTGTTCCCGGAGAAAGCGACGCAGAGGGAGAAGGAGGAGGAGGAGGAGGAGGAGAAGGAGAAGGAGGCGAGGGTCTGAAGCTCCTCAGCATAAAACCACCATAAAAAACAACCCAGAGGAAAGACATTTGTCTTGTTTGTGACACAGTGGGAGGTCTGAGGCATCTTTATGAGACATTCTGGCTTCATGTTGCATTTTATTTGTTCTCTCATTGATTCAGCCCAGGACAGAGGAGGACGGAGGAGGTTATAGGAGATTAGAGGAGGACAGAGATGAGGACAGAGAGGAGGACAGAGGAGGTTAGGGGAGTACGGAGAGGACAGAGGAGGTTAGAGGAGGACAGAGAGGACAGAGAGGAGGACAGAGAGGCAGGTTAGAGGAGGACGGAAGAGGAGACTCTGTCACTGAGACAGGAGACGAATCAAAACACAGACCATGGACAAACTTTCCTCATCATCAACTACAAAACCAAATCATTAGTTTACACAATCACCAGTTTAAAGCAGAAGTAAGCGATCCGGTGGTTTTGGCTAACTTCCTGTCAGCAGATGGAGTTAGCAGTCCCCGCCCTCGTCCCTACGTCACCACATTCACGCGCATCCCTTGGCTGCACACACAGAGAGGACTGCCCCTTTATGCCGTTCTCTCTCCTCATTGGATAAAGGTTGTAGGATACAAGGGAAGTTTTCTCCTCGGCTTACAGCAGAGCAGAGTGACTGACAGACCCGTGTTTCAGACCAAACACTCTATAGAAGTGATTGCTGTCGAAAGATACAACTATTTAAAGGGATAGTTCAACATTTTGGCAAATTGGCCCATTGCCATAATCGCTATAGTCATAGCAGTAGGTTCATTACCTTTAATTGTAGGTGTAAGCTATTTTCAGTACGGCGGAGCGCAGCAGCTGGCTGCTCAGAGCTACGCTATGGAGGCTAATGGAATTTCTTGGTTTCCCTCATTAAACTCATCAAATTCAACATCCCAAAACTCCACAGCGCTTTTGTAGACAAGTTGTGACCTGCACAACCACCACGCTATGAGATAATGACGGAACGATACGAAACGGAGCCGTTTTCGAGGTAAATACAGGGTAAATACGGAGACTGCTTGCTGAAAAACTGTCCCTGAACGCAACGCGCATCAGCGGTTTTGTATGAATTTACCTCGAAAACGGCTCCGTTTCGTATCGTTCCGTCATTATCTCATAGCGTGGTGGTTGTGCAGCTCACAACTTGTCTACAAAAGCGCTGTGGAGTTTTGGGATTTAGTATTTGATGAGTTTGATGAGGGAAACCAAGAAATTCCCTTAGCCTCCATAGCGTAGCTCTGAGCAGCCTGCTGCTGCGCTCCGCTGTACTAAAAATAGCTTACACCTACAATTAAAGGTAACGAACCTACTGCTATGACTATAGCAATTATGGCAATGGGCCAATTTGCCAAAATGTTGAACTATCCCTTTAAGACTTATATTAACACAAACATTCACCTTACTTCTGCTTTAACTGCTGTGACCAGAAGCAGAAATGATCAATTGCCTAATTTTTCATCTTGTACGGTTTCATGTTCTGGTCCAAACGCCGCACTGCTGGTAGAGCGTCATGTTTGATAAACATGAAACTGCTGGCGGACCACTTGTTTACATGGACACTTGTTTATCCTGTTACATGCAGCGTCTGTTGTCTGTCTGACGTCTGCCCCATTTCACGTGAATGCAACATCAAGAATACGTTCAGATGTGCAACCGCACCGCTAGATGGGGGAATTCCTACACATTATACCTTTAACCTTTGACCTTTAACCACTAAAAGTCCTGAAAGGGATAGTTCACTCAAAATTGAAGTTTCAGAGTCCTCCGTGGCTTCTCTGAGTTACAGGGGGTCTCGGCGTAGCAGTGCATGTCCATATGACGGTTGCAATGGATACCAACTGTCTTCCTAACAAAAAGACACACCAAAAAACATCCAAATACCTCCATGCTGCTCATATGTAGTGTCCGTCTTGTATTGAAGCCCCGAAATGCGAAATTGTTCCAAATCTCGCGAGATTTGGAAGGACCAGGAAGAGGAGTTTCCGCTACAAACAAGCTTGAAATATAGACTTATTTAATTCTTTTCCGAGCAGCATGGAGGTATTTGGATGTTTTTTGGTGTGTCTTTTTGTTACGAAGACAGTTGGTATCCATTTGCAACCGTCATATGGACATGCACTGCTACGCCGAGACCCCCTGTAACTCAGAGAAGCCACGGAGGACTCTGAAACTTCTCCCAGCCCTTAGTCCACATGAGGGGGAGGAGATAATGAGGGAAATTTAAATTTTGGGTGAACTATTCTTTGAAGCTCCTCCTTCGCAGGAAGGACGGAGAGACAACGGCCATTCATCTAAAGCTGCTCCGTTCTCAACCAAACAGACAAACGATTGTAGGACTATCAGAGAAGTGAACTTCCTGTCTAAGCCCCACCCCCAGCCGGGCGTGGCGGTCCACTCACCAGACGGCGATGCAGATCTCCTCGGTGACGGTGCAGAAGGACGACAGGGTGCAGTTGCTCATGCAGATGCTGTCCTTGCACACGGGACTGGAGCCCTCGCACCACTTACACAGGTTGAAGCTCAGGTGGCTCAGGGGCCGCGCCACACCTACACACACACACACACACACACAGATATATGAGGTGAGTTTAACTTCCTGGTTTCAGTGGGTGGAGCCATGACAATGCTGTGATGTCATGACCACGTCTTTAACATCCAGAAGATACTGAAGATACCGACATCCATCCATCCAATACCCGGACGGTACCCAAAGTGCTTTACATCA